>NW_016107367.1:7788975-7843316 GCF_001604975.1 Cebus imitator | reverse complement strand
TTTTTTGAGTCAGGGTGTCACTCTGTCACCGAGGCTGGAGTACAATGGCACTATCTCAGCTCACGGCAGCCTCTGCACCCTGAGTTCAAACGATTCTTCTGCCTCAACCTCCCAAATAGGTGGGATTATAGATCTCACTGCAGCCTCCACCTCCTGGGCTCAAGCAGTCCTCTTGCCTCACTCTCCCTAACAACCAGGACTACAGGCACATACCACCATGCCCAACTAATGTTTTAAATGTTTGTAGAGATGAGTGTCACTGTGTTGTCCAGACTTGTCTGGAACTCCTAGCCTCAAGCAGTCCTCTCGCCTCAGCCTCCCTGACTGCTGGGATTACAGGCATGAGCCACTCCACCCAGCCCAGATTACATGTTTTTATTTCTACCTGCCATCATTGGTCTTTACTAAGTGAAGCGACTTCTTTAACAGTAAATGGAATTGGTATACTAAGCAAAAAAAAAAAAAAGAAGTACTAGAGCAAAGTGGTCAGTGCTGCTGTGCCACAAAGAAAATGAGAGGGAGACTGTCATGAGATAAGGCTGGAGAAGCTTACCGGGTAGAGCAGGGGCTCTCAATCCTGAGTGCGAGTTACAACCACCTGGAGATTAAATACATATATTAACATATGCTTAATATATATAATATACTTAATATGTTTATACTGACATAAATATTATATTTATCAGTATAAATATTATATATTAAATATATATCAGTATATATAAACATAAACATAAAGATATAAATATATATGAAAAATATATCAGTATATGTTTATATATTATATTTATATATACCAGTGTATATAATATACTGGTATATATTTATGTATATACTGATGTTCAGACCTCATCCCAGACTAACTGAATCAGAATTCCGAATTCTGATTCAGAATCCTTGGGATTGGGCCAGCATGATTCCTATATGCAGTCAGGGTTGAGAACTGCTGGGCCAGACCATGAAAGGCCTTTTCAGCCATGGTGTTTCTCCTGATCAATGGAAAGATTCCAAAAGGTCGTGGGCTCTTTGGCTCAAGGGTGGGGAAGTGATTGGAGGGGCAGGATTAGAGGCAGAAGATCCTGTGGCAGCTATTGCAGCAGATCAACATGCTACTGCCTTGCTGAGCATGGCAAGAGATAAGAGCTGGTTCTGTACTTGCTGCTGAGATTCTCTGGACTGACCCCACTCTGTTCCTGAAATCTGCCATCTTGCTCTGCATTTTCTTATTCCCTGTTGGTTCCCTCCAGCTGGGCTCTGTCCTCATATTCATTCATCTGCCCTGGAGAGTTTCCTGCTAATGAACCCTCTCCAGTACCCATCACTCTTTCTCCTAGGCAGATGGATGCAGCCATTCCATATACCTGCAGAGGGTTGCTCTGACAGAACCTAGGATTCTAAACTTCTTAAGTACCCTGAATTTTAAAATTGTGACTGTATTTGACAGCTTTAATAAAAAATTGGAAGAACCCTGAATCTTAACATTGTGATTGTACTTGGCAGCTTTAATCAAAAATTGGAAGTACATGGAATTAGAACCTTTGGCCAGAGACTCTCAGAGTTGAAAGCCCTTCCTTAGAGACTGCCTCTTCCAATCCCTGAATTTCATTATCCAAGAAGAGCCATGGGCTCGGCAGAATTCAGGACCCAGGTCTGCTAAGGACTTCTGCTTCCCTGGCTTTCCTTCACATCTTGCTGTCCTAGGGACTTAAGACCATGAATTTGCAAAAACGCTCTGCCTGAAGTGTGTACTGAAGTCCAGAGACATCACCGGGGATTCCCAGGGCCGTAATTATCATAATAGTGTACGAAGGAGAAACTTTTTGTAAATTTAAACCACTGTATTTTAACTTTTCTCTTTGAATTCCGTTTTCTTGCAGCTGGTCCCTCCAGGGGAGCCAGAAGGCTTATTGCCCCAAGGCAGGAGAGGCTGTGTGAGACCTGGTTTTGAAAGCTTTGAGATGTGCTAGGAATTCCTTTATCGCCACCATTAGCACATCAAGGGCAAAGCCTAGAGGCTTTTAAGGATCCCCATGGTCTGCAAGGGGAAGGCCCGGCCACCATTGAGAGTGGAGTCAGGGAGGCTCTGGGAGAGCCGCCAGCCCCATTGGAACCTGGAGAGTCGTAGGAGAGAAGGGGAGGAGGTGCTAGAGGTTGGAAGGCCAATGAGGCAGAAGCTTGTTTTCTGATTTTTCTTCCTGGGCTCAAGGCTGGAAGATAGAGTGTTGGAACCATGATGATATTCATGGCAAGGAGGGGGCTGTTGCCTCTGACCCTGAGGCCCACCTTTGGAAAGGTGTCAGGAGAGTCAGCTGAGGAACGCTAAGTTTTTAGTTTCTCCTGAGTAGTGCAGAGGCTGAATGAACTACCTGAGGGTCTGCCCTGGGCAAGACAAGGTGGCACTCAGGCCAACAGGCCAGCTGGAGGTGACAGCCATGGGAATCCAGGAGGGATCCTGCACCTCTAACAAGCTCCAAGATGAGACAGAGAGTTAACCTGGCCCCCAGGGGCTCCAGGAGAGAGAGGTGACTGTGGGGACCCACGCATACAAGGGGCACATGCAGGTGTTACTGGTGGAAGGTGTCCACGTTCTTGGCATCTTGAACAAAGAATTGGACAAAGCACAGGAACAAAGTGAGGAAAGCAAAAGCACAGGCTTATTGAAAATGAAAGTACACTCCACAGGGTGGGAGCAAGCTGGAGCATAGGGGCTCCTGAGCCCCGGTTACGGAATTTTCTGGGATTTCAGTACTCTCTAGAGGCTTTCCATTGGTTACTTGGTATATGTTCTATGTAAATGAAGACAATGAAGAGAAGTTACAAAGTCGTTTACTCGAAATGTGTCCTACGTAAATGGAGAGGATGTTACTTGGCGTGTGAGGTCTATGTAAGAGGAGGGGAGGAATGTGAAGTTACAAAGTGTAATCATGTAAATGGAGAGGATGAAGTAAGGTTACAAAGCCATTCATATTCCATTTGACTTTGTTCTAGGAAGTCAGCTTGGATCAGCCTTATGTTCCCTGCCTCCAGGCCGTATTCTGCCTCCCAAGGACAGTCCAGGATCCCTATCCTTACAGCATGTTGGAATGTATGTGTTCCTCTCCCCATATCACCTTAGGGAGCAGGCAGGTGTCAGGGTCAGCACAAGGACAGCCAACAGGACACGTGTATAAATAAGGTTGAAACAATTTGAGGACTCAGATCTGAGAACACTCTAAACAGGATCCAAATAACATTTTTGCCTCCTAACCAGCATGAGAGAGCTCAAGAGAAAGACTCAACTTGTTCCACATTAAGTAAGTAATATCTTTTTCCCTCAAACATCTTGTTCATAGTATCAATTAAATGTGTGGCCTTGATTCAATAGCTGCCATTTATTGAGCATCTATTTTGCACTAGACTCGCTGCTGGTGTTTGATAGCGCAGTGCCTGACCAGTAGACACACTGGCTTAAATGTCGTTGTTCCTGGTATTACTGTTACAATGGTGTTTTAATCCTCCCAATGTAATTGAGCCTTTATTATAAAGATGATAAGAATGTTCGCTTTACTTATTTCCTGGTCCTTTTCTTCCTCTGTGCTTGCTTGCTTGCATAAGGGAAGTCACTAGTAATTGATTAACTTCCTGTCCTATCCCCCAGGGCTGCCTGCAAGATTGATGAACTTGTTTTTCTTTCAAAGAACAATGATCCTTAGGTGATGCAGATGTCCATGATAGCATCCAGGAGTTTGTTTGGGCAGAGGAACTCAAACAGCTTTGATCATTGGGGAAACCCATCTCCTGCATACCGACTTTGCTCATAAAAGCCCCCAGTTATGTTCAAGGGCAGATTGGATTTGAGAGGCTGCTTCTCCTGCCTTCTTGCTTCAGCCAAATCAAATAAACCTTTCTCTGCTGAAATCACATATGAAAGGGTCTTGGGTTTACAATTTTAGGAATTACTTGTGAAAGGTTTCTGGTCTCCGGATGGAGAAGTGGCGTGGGGGTTTGATCTTGTTTAAGTAAAAACAATGTTCTCCGGAGACATTCCCAATACCATGCCTGCTAGTTACAGGAAGGTGATTCAGGAGGCGCCAGTTGGCCAGACTTTTCTTCTATTGAAATGCAGTGTGGAGGTCAAGGGGGAGGTGATCCTAGATGCCTGGGTCTCCTTCCTGACTAAGTGCTGATGTGTCAGTATTTGGCTTGCTGCATATCAGGTACCTGAACCTAAAATTTGGGGTTTGATAATGCTAGCAACTCTGCTCGGTAGACATTGTCATCCAGTCTTACGAGGAAAACATGTTCACAGGACTTGCCCAAGGTCACACATTTTAATCAGTGGCAAAGTCAGAGTTTAAAATATTTATTTACTTTTTTTGTTTTTATAATTCAGGGACATATCACTATTTTTTATGTACCACGAAGAAAGAAAAACAGCTAGCTCTTAAACTATTATATAGTATTTCCTTAGCATTTAGAATTTTTGTTGTGAACTCATTATAAAGAGCTCTTTTAAACTCAGTTAGACACAGGCTTTCATTATTTATTGTGCTTTTGCGTATATAGAAAAGAAAATATGAGTGAAATAAATTGGTTATTTTAAAAATATCTTCACATTCAAACCCTACTTTTAAAAAAATATTATTTTAAATCATATGATTATCTCAACAGAGAAACCTACTTTAAAAAAATAACTTTCCAACTTGGAGTTATAGATATCCTCTGTGTGATCAAGCATGTTGGCAATGAAATATTTCTTTTTTAAAAAACTTTATATTTTGGAACAATTTCAAATTTAGAGAAAAATTGCCAAAATAGAACAAAAATTTCCTTTATACCCTTCAGCAGATTCCCACATTTTTATATCTGACTACATCACCTTATCATTATCTGTGTGTGTGGATGCATGCATGTATGTGTCCATGTACATTATTATTTTCTGAATCAGTTCAGAGTAAGCTACAGACATGATGCCCATTTATTCCTAAATACTTCAGCATGATTTTGAAAAAAAAAGGACATTTTCTGGCCAGGCATGGTGACTCATGCCTGCAATTTCAGCACTTTGGAAGGCCAAGGCGGGCAGATCACCTGAGGTCAAGACCAGCCTGCCCAACCTGGCAAAACCCAATCTCTACAAAAAATATTTTAAAAATTAGCCAGGTGTGGTGGCAGGCATCTGTAATCCCAGCTACTGGGGAAGCTGAGGCATAAGAATTGCTTGAACCGGGGAGGCAGAGGTTGCAGTGAGCCAAGATCGTGCCATTGCTCTCCAGCCTTGGGGATAGAGTGAGACCCTGTCTCCAAAAAAAAGGACATTTTCTAATTTAACCATAGAACAATGATTAAAACCAAGAAATTAACACTGATACAATACTATTACATAACCTACAGATCTTAGTCAAATTTCACTATTTTATCAATAATGTCTATTATAATAAATATATTTTTAATAAATATATTTATATGTTAATTATTATACAATAAATAATTATGCATATATATTTGTTTCTGGCCCAGAAATCAATCTGGATCATGCATTACACTTATTTGTTGTGTCTCTTTAGGTCCTTTCAATCTGGAGCAGCTCCTCAGACTTCTTTTGTCTTTCACAATCTTGATATTTTTCAAGAGTACATATCAGTCATATTGTATGAAGCCTCTCAGTTCAGATTTGTCTGGTATTTCTTTATGAGTAGGTTCAGGCTTTGCATTTTTGGGGGCACAGTTACCTCAGAGGCGAGTATATGACCTTCTCAGCTTATTATGTCAAGAGACACATGATGTCAATTTGTCCCATTTGGGGGAGGCTGGTTTTGATGACTTGGCTAAGGTGATATCACTGCTATCAAGTAACCATTTTTTTATTTTGTATTGTACTAGTCTGTTCTCACCCTGCCAATAACGACATACAGGAGACTGGATAATTTACAAAGGAAAGAAGTTTAACTGATTCACAGTTCAGCATGGCTGGGGAGGCCTCAGGAAACTTACAGTCATGGCGGAAGTGGAAGCAAAGATTTCCTTCTTCACATGTCGGCATCAGGGAGAAGTGCTGAGCAAAAGGGGGGAAAAGCCCTTTATAGAACCATCAGATCTCCTGAGAACTCACTATTACGAGAACAGCAGCATGGGGGTAACAGTCCCCATGATTCAATTACCTCTCACCGGGTCCCTCCCATGACACTTGGGGATTATGGAAACTACAATTCAAGATGAGGTTTGGGCAGGGACACAGCCAAACCATATCATGCAGTTAATAACCACCTTATAGGCAGATATTTGGAGAATATGTAAATATCCCATTTTTCATCAAACTTTTACCCCCTATTTTATCCTCCCTTGGTAAGTCTTACCAGCATCCATTATAACTATGATGGTTGTCAAATGGTGAGATGCAGTATAATTAGTTTCCTGTTGTGGCTATAAAAAATTAGCACATGTTTATCGGCCCAAAACAGGAAAAAACTTGTTATCTTACAGTTCTGGAGGTCAGAGTCTCAAAACAAGTCTCACTGGTGTATAATCAAGGTGTCTGTAGGGCTGTGTTCCTTCCAGGGCTCTAGGAGAGAACCCATCTCCTCGTCTTTTCTGTTTCTGGGGACGGTCCTCCTTCCTCAGCCTGTGACCACATCCCTCATCCCTCTGACCACTGAGTCTGTCGCTGCATAGCCTCCTCTCGCTCGGACCCTCCTGTGTCCCACTTATGTGGACTTTGGTGATTATGCTGGGCCCACCCAGATAATTCAGGATCATCTTTCCCTCTCAGGATCCTTAGTTTAATCACATCTACAGAGCTCCTTCTGCCACAGAAAGTAACATATTCACAGGTTCCAGAGATTAGGAGGTAGACATATTTGCAGGCTGGAGTGGCATTATTCTGCCTACCACATACAGTAATTTCTTAAAAGAGTGCTTCACTATTGTCTATGGTTCACCCACACTCTACAAGGGTTGACGTGCTCAGGCAGGAATGACTGCAACCAGTCACAGTGACTGTAAGACACATTCCAGTCTCAGGGATTTTGACATGTGATGATAAGTGCCTCACCCACATAATGAGGACGTGATGGGGATCCCTACCATTGATGTCTTTCATGCCATGGGTTGCTCACCCTTCAGCAGGGTGTCTGAGCACCTCCTGGGCATCAGCAATTGCACTATGTGTTGGATGTGCAGTGATGAGACACACAGCTCCTGCTCTTGAGGGTGTTCTATCCTTCAGTGAGAGACAGAGATGAAAGTCAAATAAGTGATTTAGCAAACAGGAGAGAAGTAGAAAGAATGAAAATTAAATATTCTTATTGGGCTGGGGTGAGGGATTGCTCGGCTGGGAGGGGCTCTGCAGATGTCCATCCACACAGGTGGGCACAGTCAGAGTAACCCCAGAGAGGCCAGGTTTCAGTCCAGCAGTCTGGCTGCAGAGCCTCAGGTGTTTCCTCTTTTTTTCCTACCAAAGGGTTTTCCTCTTTGGTGGAGCTGATGTGGAGGGAATTCTTGCAAATGTAAAGTGAGCTTGCTGGGTGTGGAGGCTCAAGTCTGTAATCTCAGTACTTTGGGAGGCCAAGGTGGGCAGATCACCTGAGTTCAGGAGTTTGAGACCAGCTTGTCCAACATGGTGAAACCTTGTCTCTATTAAAAATATAAAAATTAGCTGGGCATGGTGGCATATGTCTGAATTCCCAGCTGTTTGGGAGACTGAGGCAGGAGGATGGCTTGAATCTGGGAGGCAGAAGTTGTAGTGAGCTAAGATTGCACCACTGCATTCCAGCCTGGGCAACAGAGTAAGACTCCATCTCAAAAAAATAAAATAAAATAGATCCAATCCAAGAGGGTCACTGTGTGGGCTGATATGGTTTGGCTGTGTCCCCACCCAAATATCAACTTGAATTATATCTCCCAGAATTCCCACATGTTGTGGGAGGGACCCAGGGGGAGGTAATTGAATCATGGGGGCTGGTCTTTCCTATGTTATTCTCATGATAGTAAATAAGTCTCATGAGATCTGATGGGTTTATCTGGGGTTTCTACTTTCATTTCTTCCTAATTTTTCTCTTGCTGCTGACATGTAAGAAGAGCCTTTTACCTCCCACCATGATTCCGAGGCCTCTCCAGCCATATGGAAGTGTAAGTCCAATTAAACCTCTTTTTCTTACCAGTCTTGAGTATGTCTTTATCAGCAGCATGAAAATGAATTAATACATTAAATTAGTACCAGTAAAGTGGGGTGTTGCTGAAAGGATACCTGAAAGTGTGGAAGTGATTATAGAACTGGGTAACAGGCAGAGACTGGAATAGTTTGAAGGGCTCAGAAGAAGAATGGAAAATGTGGGAAAGTTTGAAATTTCCTAGAGACTTGTTGAATGTCTTTGACGAAAATGCTGATAGTGGCATCAACAATAAGATCCAGGCTGAGGTGGTCTCAGATGAGGAACTTGTTGGGAACTGGAGCAAAGGTGACTCTTGTTATGTTTTAGCAAAGAGACTGGTGGCATTTTGCCACTTTCGTAGAGATTTGCGGGACTTTGAACTTGAGGGAGATGATTTAGGGTATCTGGCAGAATAAGTTTCTAAGCAGCAAAGCATTCAAGGGGTGACTTGGGTGGTGTTAAAGGCATTCAGTTTTATAAGGGAAGAAAAGCATAAAAGTTTCAAAAATTTGCAGCCTGACAATGTGATAGAAAAGAAAAACCGATTTTCTGAGGAGAAATTCAAGCCTCAAGCCAGCTGCAGAAATTTGCATAAGTAACGAGGAGCCCCATGTTAATCTCCAAGACCACAGGGAAAACGTCTCCAGGGCACATCAGAGGACTTCACAGCAGCTCCTCTCACCACAGGCCCAGAGGCCCAGGAGGAAAAAGTGGTTTCGTGGGCTGGACCCGGGGTCCCCAGGCTGTGTGCAGCATAGGGACTTGGTGCCCTGTGTCCCGGTTGGTTCAGCCATGGCTGAAAGGGACAAACCTGCAGCTCAGGCTGTGACTTCAGAGGGTGCAAGCCCCAAGCCCTGGCAGCTTCCACATGGTGTTGAGCCTGCAGGTGCACAGAAGTCAAGAACTGAGGTTTGGGAACCTCCGCCTAGATTTCAGAAGATGTATGGAAACGCCTGGATGCCCAGGCAGAGGTTTGTGGGAAGGGTGAGGCCCTCATGGAGAACCTCTGCTAGGGCAGTGTGGAAGGGAAATGTGGGGTCAGAGCCCCCACACAGAGTCCCTACTGGGGCACTGCCTAGTGGAATTGTGAGAAGAGGGCAGCTATCCTCCAGACCCCAGAAGGGTAGATCCACTGACCGCTTGCATCGTGCACCTGGAAAAGCCACAGGCATTCAATGCCAGCTTGTGAAAGCAGCCAGAATGAAGGCTGTACCTTGCAAAGCCACATGGGCAGAGCTGCTCAAGACCATGGGAAGCCACCTCTTGCATCAGCATAATCTGGATTTGAGACCTGGAGTCAAAGGAGATCATTTTGGAGCTTTAAAATTTGACTGCCTTGCTGGATTTCAAACTTGCATGGGCCTTGTAACCCCATTGTTTTGGCCGATTTCTCCCATTTGGAGTGGCTATATTTACCCAATACTGGTACTCCATTGTGTCTAGGAAGCAACTAGCTTGCTTTTGAATTTATAGGCTCATTGGCAGAAGGGACTTGCCTTGTCTCAGGTGAGACTTTGGATTGTGGACTTTTGGGTTAATGCTGAAATGAGTTAAGACTTTGGGGGACTGTTGGGAAGTCATAATTGGTTTTGAAATGTGAGAAGGTGAGATTTGGATGGGCCAGAAAGAGAATTATATGGTTTGGCTGTGTCCCAACCCAAATATCAACCTGAATTTTATCTTCCAGAATTCCCAGGTATTGTGGGAGAGACCCGTGGGGAAGTAATTGATCATGGGGGCTGGTCTTTCCTGTGTTATTCTCGTGATAGTGAGTACATCTCATGAGATCTGATGGGTTTATCGGTAGTTTCTGTTTTTGCTTCTTCCTCATTTTTCTCTTGCTGCTGCCATGTAAGAAGTGCCTTTCCCCTCCTGCCATGATTCTGAGGCCTCCCCAGCCACATGGAACTGTAAGTCCAACTAAACTTCTTTTTCTTCCCAGTTTCAGGTATGTCTTTATCGGCAGCATGAAAACAAACGAATACAGGGTGTGATGGTTAATACAGAGTGTCTACTTGATTGCATCGAAGGGTACAAAGTATTAATCCTGGGTGTATCTGTGAAGGTGTTGCCAAAAAAAGGTTAACATTCAAGTCAGTGGGCTGAGGAAGGCAGATGCACCCTTAATCTGGTGGGCACAAGGTAATCAGCTGCCAGCAGATATAAAGCAGGCAGAATGTGAAAAGGAGAGACTAGCCAAGCCTCTCAGCCTGCATCTTTCTCCTGTGCTAGATGCTTCCTGCCCTCGAACATTCTTCAGAACAGCCTCCAAGTTCTTCAGTTTTGGGACTCAGACTGGTTCTGCTCCTCAGCTTGCAGATGGCCTATTGTGGGACCTTGTGATCGTGTAAGTTAATATTTAATAAACTCATATATATATATATATACACACACATACACACACATACACACACATACACACACACACACACACATACACACACATACACACACATACACACACATACACACACATACACACACATACACACACATATCCTATTAGTTCTGTTCCTCCAGAGAGCCCTGACTAATACACAGGGCTTCCCTCCTGGAACAAGAACTCCACTCTGGAATGCAAACACAGCTTTGAACTTTTGAAAGGATAGTATAGCATGCTATAGAAATTCTTCTAAAGACGCGTTTCCTCTGGAGACCCCATCACACTTGTTGGGTGTCTAGCGTGTATCAGGCACTTGCAGGGGAGTGCAGAAATGATGATATGAAGAGGCGTGGTTATTCATGTTGGCATGGAACATCGCATGGTGACCTCATTCACCCTCATAGAATGCCTGTGGCTCATGTCATATTCCCATCCCATTTTACAGATGGCTCGGTGGCTGGGTTATGGGCCCCTTGGCTCAAAATTCCAGGCTGCTTTCTCTCCTCTCTCCTCTTGAACATCCTGGGAAGTTTTACAATCCATTCTTACTATGGAAAGGGGCGAGGAAAGCTGAGGTGGCAATATATTGTATACACATATTCACTCCAACCAAATTTCAAAGGCCTATTGTGTGCCAGCCTCCCCACCATGCGTTTAGGGTATCAAAGCAGACAAAACGTCTCTTGCCTTTGCTGAGCTCAAGGTGAGAAGTCAGACAGTAGAGGGGAGGAACCAGAGTGGGCACAATTAGGGTTGGGTGGCACAATGGGTTGCAAAGTGACTGGTCTAAATAAAGACACAGGGGCCAAGTGCATACCAGAGGTACCACCCACGGGCAGAGGGGACCTAGAGCCTTTGTCTTCATTGTCTCTGAAGTTCATCAGCTGAGACTGCCCTTGGGTGCTTTTCAATGGACATCTGCTTTCA
This sequence comes from Cebus imitator, assembly GCF_001604975.1. Taxonomy (NCBI): domain Eukaryota; kingdom Metazoa; phylum Chordata; class Mammalia; order Primates; family Cebidae; genus Cebus; species Cebus imitator. The sequence continues at coordinate 7,831,877 of NW_016107367.1, read as the reverse complement.
TGAAGATGCCTCGGCGTAGAATGAGGAGGTCATGGTGAGGTGCAGCCTGCTGCTCATAGAGGCCCAAGACCACCTGCTCAAATGATAGTCTCTGAGGTTCAGTGAACAAGCTCCAGACTGAGGGTCACTGCATCTGCCCCCCAGGTTCTTTAGTAGGCATTGGGCTTTCTCTGGCAGAGGGTGCAGATGTCCTCTTCTCTCCTTCTAATGGCTGAGGTCCAGGGATGGGAGGCCAGTTTCATTAGCATTCCACCTGGAGCCTGCTGTCAGGATGCTGAATGCAGGCATTTAAAATCTGTGGGTGCAAGAATTGCTGGCTATTCTCCCAAGGCAATCTAAATGTCAGTAGATTGAAGTCCTCAAGTGTTCTAGTCTGCTAACAAGAGGACCAAATCACCTCTGAGAAACCAATTATGGTTCTGTAATAGCATCCCCAGGACTGAACCCCAAGTCAAATCCACCTACACATAGCTTAGCAGAGTTTGACACCGGATCCATTCCTGAAGTCATTGAACAAACATTGGTGGAGTGCCCCTCACAGGCCGAGAGAGGTGTGGGCTCCCAGGCAGCATGCTGGATAAGACCAAAGGGGGCTGGTACAAACCAGAAATGGCTTTATTTCCCCCAAACACTCTCTCAAGTGTCCTTGTTCTTCCTTCCCAAAGGCCTCTCAGCAAACCCCATAGCTTTCCAAACACTTTCTGTTATTATGAAGTCCAGCTGGAACCAAAGACAAAAACCACATGATTATCTCAATAGATGCAGAGAAGGCCTTTGGCAAAATTCAGTAGCCCTTTATGCTAAAAATTCTCAATAAACTAGGTATTGATGGAACATATCTCAAAATAATAAAAGCTATCTACAACAAACCCACAGTCAATATCATTCTGAATGGGCAAAAACTGGAAGCACTCCCATTGAAAACTGGCACAAAACAAGGGTGCTCTTTCTCACCACTCCTATTCAATATAGTATTGGAAGTTCTAGCCAGAGCAATCAGTCAAGAAAAAGAAATAAAGCGTACTCAATTAGGAAGGGAGGAAGTCAAATTGTCTTTATTTGCAGATGATATGATTGTATATTTAGAAAACCCTATCATCTCAGCCCAAAATCTCCTTAGACTGATAAGCAACTTCAGCAAAGTCTCAGGATACAAAATCAATGTGCGAAAATCACAAGTATTTCTATACACCAATAACAGACTTAAAGAGAGCCAAATAAAGAGCAAACTCCCATTCACAATTGCTACAAAGAGAATAAAATACCTAGGAATACAACTAACAAAGGATATAAAAGACCTCTTCAAGGAGAACTACAAACCACTGCTCAACAAAATAAGAGAGGACACAAACAGATGGAGAAACATTCCATGCTCGTGGTTAGGAAGAATCAATATTGTGAAAATGGCCATACTTCCCAAAATAATATATAGATTAAACGCTATCACCATCAAGCTACCAATGACCTTCTTCACAGAACTGGAAAAAAACCACCTTAAACTTCATATGGAACCAAAAGAGAGCCCACATAGCCAAGTCAATTCTAGGTAAAAAGAACAAAGACGGAGGCATCACGCTACCAGTCTTCAAACCATACCACAAGGCTACAGTGATCAAAACAGCATGGTACTGGTACCATAACAGAGATATAGACAAATGGAACAGAACAGAGGTCTTGGAGGCAATGCCACACATCTATAACCATCTGACCTTTGACAAACCTGACAAAAACAAGCAATGGGGAAAGGATTCCTTGTTTAATAAATGGTGTTGGGAAAACTGGCTAGCCATGTGCAGAAAGCAGAAACTGGACCCCTTCCTGACACCTTACACTGAAATTAACTCTAGATGGATTAAAGACTTAAACACAAGACCTAACACCATAAAAACCCTAGAATAAAACCTGGGCAAAACCATTCAGGACATAGGCATAGGCAAGAACTTCGTGACTAAAACATCAAAAGCATTGGCAACAAAAGCCAAAATAGACACATTGGATCTAATTAAACTCCAGAACTTCTGCACAGCAAAAGAAACAATCATTGGAGTGAACTGGCAACCAACAGAATGGGAAAAAAATTTTGCAATCTACCCATCTGACAAAGGGCTAATATGCAGAATCTACAAAGAACTAAAACAGAGTAGTTATAAGAAAAAACCAAACAAACCCATTCAAAAGTGGATGAAGGATATGAACAGACACTTTTCAAAAGAAGACATTTATGAGGCCAACAAACATATGAAAAAATGCTCATCATCACTGGTCGTTAGAGAAATGCAAATCAAAACTACATTGAGATACCATCTCACGCCAGTTAGAATGGCGATCATTAAAACATCTGGAGACAACAGATGCTGGAGAGGATGTGGAGAAATAGGAACACTTTTGCACTGTTGGTGGGAGTGTAAATTAGTTCAACCATTGTGGAAGACTGTGGCAATTCCTCAAGGACCTAGAAATAGAAATTCCATTTGACCCAGCAATCCCATTACTGGGTATACATCCAGAGGATTATGAAGCATTCTATTGTAAGGACACATGTATATGTATGTTTATTGCAGCACTGTTTACCGTAGCAAAGACTTGGAACCAACCCAAATGCCCATGGATGATAGGCTGGACAGGGAAAATGTGGCACATATACACCATGGAATACTATGCAGCCAAAAAAGAGTTTATGTCCTTTGTAGGGACATGGATGAACCTGGAAACCATCATTCTCAGCAAACTGACACAAGAATGGAAAATCAAACACTGCATGTTCTCACTCATAGGCGGGTGTTGAACAATGAGAACACATGGACACAGGGAGGGGAGCATCACACACTGGGGTCTGTGGTGGGGGACTAGAGGAGGCACAGTGTGGGGTAGGGAGTTGGGGAGGGATAACATGGGGAGAAATGCCAGATATAGGTGATGGGGATTGAGGCAGCAAACCACGTTGCCATGGATGTACCTATGCAACAATCCTGCATTTTCTTCACATGTACCCAGAACCTAAAATGCAATTATATATATATATATATATATATATATATATATATATGAAAATAAAGCCCAGCTTGGCCCAATTTAAAATTTTACTCTCACATGTAGTCTACTTCTCATTCATGCCCAAGATACTGTGAGTGGGGCAGGGCATGGTCTGCTCCATAAACTCTAGAGGGTAAATCCACATCCCGGTTCCTCCAGAGCTAGCAGCAGTCTTGGAGCAGGAAGCCCAGCCTCGGATCTTACCAGCTGTGTTACTTTGTGGAAGAAACTCAGCCTCTCAGATCTTCAACCCCCTCTTCTGTAAAAGAGGGAAAGTATTATTTCCTCTGTCCCCCTCCTGGAGTTGTGAGGATGGCAAAGTTAATAAATGGCTTTAAAGCCTGTAAATTTCACATATCAGTTGTTATCATTCCCACCTTTAAAAAAAAAAAAAAAAAAGACAAGGTCTTGCTCCATCGTCCAGGCTGGAGTGCAGTGGCGTAATCACAGCTCACTGCAGCCTGGAACTCACTGCCTGCCCTTGTTTTGATGCAGGCTCTGCTCCCTACTCCCTGGGGCAGGGGCTGCCCCCTCAGCTGGCAAGCACCCCACCCTTTGTGTTCTCCTCACTCCCCACATGGCCAGGCAGCACAGCAATTATGATCAGCATAGATTGTGGAGTCAGGCTGCTGCGACCCACATCCCAGCTGTGCCACTAACAGCCCTGTGATCCTGTATGAATCACTTAATCTTTCTATGCCACTGTCTTCTCATCTGTAAAGTGGGAATAAGAGTTGTGTCTTTCTCATGGGACTGTTGTCAAAATTCGACGAGTTGTAATTTATGAAGTGCCCGAAGCAGTGCCAGGAATAAAGAACTGTGAAGATTCTGCCTCCTACTGTTAGCAAAGCTCAACTTCTAACAACAAGGATTTGATGAGCACCTAATAGCAACCAGGCACTCTATAAGGCATGAGGATCCCGTATGAACATGACAAAGTCCCTGGCCTGCCAGAACCGATGGTCTAGGGAGGGTGCAGAGAAAAAAAAGTGGGCAATTATGATATACAGTTGTGCAAGTGCTGCGCAGGTCAGGTGCTGTGGAAACATGGAGAAAGGGCTCCTAACTCAGATTGAGGGATCACAGAAGGCTGCCCGGAGGTGGCAGGAGTAGGAGCCATAAAGGATGAACAAGAGATGGCCGGGAGACTGGAGGCAAGAGGTGGCGAGTGGAGGGAAGAGCCTCTGAAAGGCGGAATGAGCAGCCAGCAGAGTGTTAAGGTTGCGGGTGGTGAGGGCGGGAGTGGGGAGGGACGGAGCCAGGGTGTGAGATGAGAAAATGAAGGAGCCTCCCTGGCTGCGGTGCTGAGCACCCATGAAAGGGGGTGGGATGACCTGGCAGGGTGCCCTGGAGGTCCAGGCCTGGGTGCAGTGAGTGACTGAGACACCGAGCGCAGGTCAGGGAGAAGAAGGCGTAGCTGGGGAGGGGATGAGGATGAAGACGGGGGAAGGATGAGGAGAGACCAGGATGAGGATGGGGTGTGAGGATGAAGGGGGACAGGGTGGGGCGAAAGAAGGAGGATGGGGGGGTGAGGGCACGAGGACGGGGGGTGAGGGCACGAGGACACGGGGGTGAGGGCATGAGGACGGGGTGGGTGTTGAGGGCGAGGTTTCCGGCTGAGTCTCAGGGTAGCTGGCGCTTTTCTCAGGGCTGAGGGAGGATGTGGAGGGGTGGTGAGCTTTCGGCGGTGAGTTCCGTCGGGGACACACCTGCAGGGCCTGCAGGGCACCCAGGTGGAGCTTCCTGGCAGGTAGGTGGGCATCAGAGAGCTGGGGAAGGGGGGATCTGGATGACATCAGCACACAGAGGGTAACTGAGTCACTGAGTGAGGAGGGCTGTGGGTGGTGACAGCAGAAGCAGGCGGGAAAGAACACAGAGGGGTCCCTGAACATTCGGGAGTCGGACAAGGAGCGCAAGGTCCTCACCTCCTGGAGGGTTTGGCTGTGAACAGAGAGCAACACTTTGATGATTAGGTGGGCAGGAGAGGGATGAACTTTGGTGGGGTGGAGGGCAGGGAAACTGGACTTTTAGGCTTTCTGAACATCCCACCAAGTGGCTGTCTGTTCAGCAGACCCGTCCTCAGGGCGACTGACGTCTGTGGGAACTGGCTCAGGTGCAGTCAGACTCTGAAGGCCTCCCTGGCTGCAGTGCTGAGCACCCACAATAGGGGCGGGATGACCTGAATTATGGGAGTGTGCCGGTAACAAGCCCTTGGAAGCAACGGGGGCATTGGACTCCTGCTCCCTGTTAACCCTGGGCTTTCCCTGATCAGCAGTGTACCAGAAGCAGCTGTTGTCTGTTTGGATTTGTCTCACAGCTGAATTCACCTTCTGAGTTTTTCCCAGGTGTTGCTGCTCTCAGTGTGGTAGAAAAGATGTCGAACAGTGATGTGCGGGAGCCGCCCCAACCAGCTCCCAAGAGCGATAGGTACGTGCTGAGGTATGTTGCGAGCTGGTTGTTTAAACAGCCATTGTGAAAACTTTATTACATAAATTTACAATTAAATCGATTATTTTTAAAGCAAAGTTATATAGGCCAGGCATGGTGGCTCACATCTGTAATCTCAGTATTTTGGGAGGCCGAGGCAGGAGGATTGCTTGAGCCTTGGGAAGCCGAGGCTACAGGGAGCTGTGGTTGCACCACTGCGCTCCAAAGTGATATATATGCTAAATACCTCCCTTCCTAGTTACTGGATTCTGTGTTGCTATTACCTGCGCTTTGGGAGTTATTCACATCGATGGTATCTATAGGTGGAAATGCTACACTGTACTATACCAGACGATAGTGTGTTGCCGCACATCTCCCTCTCCAGATCCGTGTTCAGTGGCTGTCGTGTTGTTGTTAGCCTGAAATTGACTACGGTGGGAGCACTTACACCACAGCAACTGGTAAACAGGACAAATGTAGGCTTCCCTGGAAAGAGCCAGTTCAACGTTTCCCAGCATCACTGTGTATAAGGATTCATTGTAAGGGTGCCATATCTCCCTAGGCTCTCTATAAACATGTCTGTGAACAAGGAAACCTTTATTGGTATTGATTAGATGTAACTGATTAATTACTGATAGTAATTAGATAGTATCTAGTCGCTCCTTATAAATATGAAAACAATAAAAGGTTTAAAGAAATATTAGCATGTAGGCAGCATCTGTGCCTCTTCATGACTCTAAACATTATAAATGCTTTCTTACACTCTTTCTGGGTTTCTCTCTGTTAAGTAAACTAACCTGATCTAAGCCTGGAGTTCTTATCCCATGGACACTCAGGGCAATCTGGTGAAGCCTATGGTCTCTTTTCAGGATCAGGGTTTTACATGCATAATGCAAAATGTGTTGAATTAGAAAAAAACCCAATTACATTAAAATAAAGTTATCAATATAGTTATTAGTATATTCTTCTTTCTTTTCTCCTTCCTTCCTTCCCTCCTTCCTTGTTCTTGACAGGGTCTCACTCTTTCACCCAAGCTGGAGTGCAGCTGTGCAGTCATGGCTCATTGTGGCCTTGACCTCCTGAACTTAAATGATCCTTCCACCTCAGCCTCTCAAGTAGCTGGGACTACAGGCATGTGCCACCACACCCAACTAATATTTTTAAAGTTTTTTTGTAGAGACGAGGTCCTGTTATGTTTCCCAGGCTAATCTCGAACCTGGCCACAAGCCATCCTCCCGCCTCAGCCTCCCAAAGTGCTGAGGTTGCAGGTATAAGCCACTATGCCTGGCCCCTTTGCGCTTCTTACATACTAAATAACCCGATCGAATCTAATAACTACCATAATTTGAAACTAGAGATCAATGTACATGATATTTTGGGATGTCTGTAACAGCTGTAACATAGCAGGGAAACATCTGTGATTTCTACTTTGGAGTGCCGGGGGCTACTGAATAGTAATACTCTCTTTTCCTCCCCTGCCTTCAGACCCAGCACAGAAATAGAAAATGAGAGGCAGATGAAAGGTGATCAAGCTGTCAGCTTGATTCCTGACACAATTGATTGAACGTGTTCTCAGGCGTCATCCTCTTCCCTGTACTGAACTTCCCACTGCCCACGCTCTGCAGGCCTCCTTCTTCAGCGGACACAGGCGCGGGTCTGTGCCTCCTGCACAGCAGCAATGGAGGTGGCTGAGCTCTGGGCAGGGAAGGGAAACAGGCTGACTGCACATGCTCAGTTCCTTCTCCCAAACTCTCCAACACAAGGAGCCTTTCTTCCTCTTCCTTCAGGAGCTAGCAAAAGACAGGGAGACTGGAAGTGTTCTTCCCCTGCTTTTCCCTCCTGGGAGTGAGGTAGACATTCCCTCCCCTCTGTGGAAGCATGAGGAATGAGGAATCAAGGCACCCTACAGCAAACTCAAAGGTCAGATTCAGGCAGAATACACTGTATGTGTCCAGACCACTTAGATGGTGCTGAAGACTTCAGGGAGGAAAAATGACCGTGCGGGGTGCCAATCACAGAGTCTTCATGGAGGAAGGTCTATAAGTGCGGGTCGCCTAAGTACACTTAGTCACCCATACCATGAGCACCCACTAAGTCACCCACACCATAAGCAGTCAGCAGGGGACTCTGCTCCACGTAATCACTCAGGGGCCCAGCTTCTTCTGCAGCTGCCTCGCCATGTGTCACTTCAGGGTTACCAGGCTGGAAAAGGGATAGCAGGAGTCTGAAGGGGCTTCTCAGTGCACATCCTGGAAGCAGCACCTGTTCCTTCCTTCCATTCCAGGCCACCTAACTGCAAGTAGGTGAGGAGTATGGGTGAGCACCAGCCATGCCTCCCATAGACCACTGCTATTGATTGCCTTACAAAGAAATAGACCATTCCCGGGACTGTCCAGCTTTCCTGGGCACTGTCAGCTGGGGGCAAGGCTTTCAGAAACAAATGCTGCAGCTTACCAAAGGGGCACCATAGTGGTGTTTGACACCAAACTGCTCAGAATGTTACATACACTTGGGAAAATGTCAGAGGTTCTACAGAAGCTCAGATTCAAGGGTTTTAACTTGGCATCTGTGGGCACTAGAAGGTTCATGGGCAGATTTTAGAGTGTCCTACAAACTTGAATGGAAAAAAATTACATGTTCATTTTTTCTAATTCCACATTAAAATTTGGCATTTACTTCAATTAGGACTATAAGCAAGAAACTACAGTAGTATTTTCAATAATTGTAAATTTGTCACAAGTAAAAATCACAAATGTTTTCATGCAACATTCAAACTGTTAGATATCACAAAATATCATATATGTTGGTCTCTAGTTTGAAATTATGCTAGTTATTAGATTAGATGTAGTTATTTAATTTGTAAGAAGTACAAGAGATGCAGAAGATCTTTTGTTTAATTAGATCCCATCAGAGTGAACAGGCAACCTACAGAATGGGAGAAAATTTTTGCAATCTATCCACCTGACAAAGGGCTAATATCCAGATTCTACAAGGAACTTAAACAAATTTATGAGAAAAAAACAAACAGCCCCATCAAAAAGTGGGCAAAGGATATGAATAGATGCTTCTCAAAAGAAGACATTTAGGTGACCAACAAACATGAAAAAAAGCTCATCATCACTGGTCATTAGAGAAATGCAAATCAAAACCACAATGAGATATTATCTCACACCAGTTAGAATGGTGATCAGTAAAAAGTCAGGAAACAACAGGTGCTGGAGAAGATGTGGAGAAATAGACACACTTTTACACTGTTGGTGGGAGTGTAAATTAGTTCAACCATTGTGGAAGACACTGTGGCGATTCCTCAAGGATCTAGAACCAGAAATACCATTTGACCCAGCAATCCCATTACTGGGTATATACTCAAAGGATTATAATCATTCTACTATAAAGACACATGCACACGTATGTTTATTGCAGCACTGTTCACAACAGCAAAGACTTGGAACCAACCCAAATGCCCATCAATGATAGACTGGATAAAGAAAATGTGGCACATATACACCATGGAATACTATGCAGCCATAAAAAACAATCAGTTCATGTCCTTTGCAAGGACACAGATGAAGCTGGAAGCCATCATTCTCAGCAAACTGACCCAAAAACAGAAAACCAAACACTACATGTTCTCACTCTTAAGTGGAAGTTGAACAATGAGAACACATGTACACAGGGAGGGGAACATCACATACCCGGGCCTGTCGGAGGGTGAGGGGTTAGGGAAGGGATAGGATTAGGAGAAATACCTAATGTAGATGATGGGGTGATGGGTGCAGCAAACCATCGTGACATGTGTACGCCTGTGTAACAAACCTACATGTTCTGCACATGTACCCCAGAACTTAAAGTATAATAATAATAATAATAAAATAAAAAGTTCAAGAGGGCCAGGTGCAGTGGCTCATACCTTCAGTCTCAGCATTTTGGGAGGCTGAGGCAAGGCAGGAGGATCACTTAAACTTCAAGAGCAGCCTGAGCAATATCGTGAGACCTCATCTCTACTAAAAATAAAAATAATTAGCCAGGCATGGTGGCATGTTCCTGTAGTCCTAGCTCCTAGGGAGGCTGAGGCAAGAGGATACATTGACCCCAGGAATTCGAGGCTGCAGTGAGCTATGATTATGCTCCTGCACTCCAGCCTGGGTGACAGAGTGAGAGACCCTGTCTCAATAAGAAAATTAAAAAGAAATAAAAAATAAAGCTTGAGGATATCATCAAGTTTATTGAAGTGTGTTGATGTCACAGAGGTTCGGAGCTGGTTCCATAGTGTTCCCTTAGAGCCAGATAACGCTGATAAGGATACACAAAGGAGGTCTCAGGTCCCCTCAGCACAGGGACTGTGCACTTGCTGATACTCACAGGTGTCTACTTTTTCTCTCCAAACCACAAAGACTCATGGAGTCACTTTTTGGCAGCTCTGCTGGGGGGCCAAAGAGAGGATGCTCCTCTGTAAGGCTTCCCGCTCCATCCTGAAAAGGTTTGATTGCTAAAGAGCTTCTCCCAGGTCTGAGCCAAAATCTGCCTTTGAGTAAGTTCTCTCCCTGTCCTTGCATCCAGCCTTTCCTTTCTGGAACCACATGGAACTGATCTAATCTCTGTCCACATGAAGTTCCCTTAAATCCGCCGAGTCAGCTTGTCAGTCCCAGCCAAGCTGTTTCTTGCTTTGCACTTCAATGCAGAGTTGAGCTAATGTGAGGCCTTTACAATATCCTTTTCAAGCATATCTCTCTGTAAACATCAATTACTTAATATGCAAGGAATACAGTGGTGGAAAGACCACATTCAGGCTCTGGGATTTGACACTTCTGCAGATGCTTGGAGGACCTACCCTGGGCCAGGCTGTGTGCCAGGTGAGGGGGATGCAAGAAGGAACAGGAGGCTTTCAGGTTGACCCTGTCTCGAAGCACCATGAGGCGTGATGAGAAAGGAACACCTCCCTTTGTTGGCTGGGTTGATAGCAGGGCCCTGTTTAACTGAACTTTCCCATTAGACATACACTGAAAACTGAGAACCCCTCTCCTTGCTGTTTGCACAGAGCTGGTGATTAAGCCTCCTTCCCTTTTTGCAGAGTATGTGTATAGTTTCAAGCTCTGTGGAAGAAGAAAGAAGACTCCATGCCAAGTCTGAGATATCCAACTCAATTCAGCAAAGATGTGTTGAAGCCTGCTGAGCAAATAGGATGTGACTCCATTCTTAGGGGCCCCACTGTTCATTCATTTCCAAACATCAGGTTAGGGCCCCATCAAGAGGAAAACATAGCAAGTCTAATACAGGCCAAGGGGAAGGGTTGCCAGAAGAGACATGTAAGTACACTCTGGTGCAGGTGTGAGAACGGGAGCTGGCCCCTAAAGTGTGGAGAATCAACCTCCTGGAAGAGGTGGCACTGACTAAGGGCCTGGAAGCACTTTCACAGGCAGAAGGCCCTGCAAAACATAGAATCACTGTGTCTCCAATATTGTTTATTTGTACAGCAAAATTCCCCCACCTTTGAACGTCAACGTTGGAAATTGATTTGGAAATTGCTTATTCTGCACACAACCTTTGAGCAGGTGCAATGTGCCCTGTGCTGGGCTAGTTGCTGGGGATGTGGTGACACGTGCCCCCCAGGTTATAAGTTCCAGTCTCGTGGATGGAACACATGAAACAGGCTTCTCAGGCAGGGCGAGAACTGCAGTAGTCCCTGCTGAGTGTGCCCACGCCGCCGTCTTGCTGCACAAGACTACAACGGACCTTCCTGCTCCATCAGGGGCCAAGCGCCGGGCTCATGCTCTGCATCCTGCCCTGCAGAAACTTCCAAGGGCTTCTTTCACACACATTCCTGCACCTCCCTGAATAATCAACTTCTCCATCTCAGCTGGTCAATCTCATCAGTTTAGAAACCTGCTCTGGTACTACAAAAAAAAAAAAAACAAAGAAATCCTCCCGTGACTCTACCTCCCCCTTCAGCCAGGATCTCAGTTCTCTGCTGCCCTCATAACCTCACTTCTCAAGTGGCCTGTAGTTGCCATGTCTGCCTGCAGGTTTCCCATCTTAGCCCAATCCCATCTGTCTCCAGTCACCACCGTTCCTCTGAGCCTGCACTGGGCAAGGGCAGCAGTGATCTCTGAGTTGCCAAAGCCAGTAATCGTTTTTCTGTCTTCCATGATGTTCATGCTTTAGCAGCGTTGGGCACAGATGTGCACACCTTTGGTTCTGGAATTTCTTTCTCTCCTCGGCTTCTACACTTCCCCAGCTCATCCCCTCACTATTGGATCCATTGGCCCACCTTGGAGGGCTTCTCCTCTGCTGCTTGACTCTCAGTGGGAGAGTCCCTTGTTGCTCAGTCCTGGGTCCCTTGGTAACACTCTCCTGTTGACTCCATCTCACCTCATGGTGTCCCCACTATTTACCGAGACCCCTCAGTCCCTAGCCCCTGCCCTGCCCCCTCTTTGGAACTGTAGACATGTACACCCAACAGGAAAAGTGACAGCTGCACCTGGGAATCTAACAATACTCAAATTCCACAAGTGCCTGCCAGAACATTCCATTCCGACTGCCACCTCCAGGCCAGCTCCTCCTTGGTACTTCCCTCTGGAACCGTGAAGCCCCCAAACCTAGGGCTCTGCCTTGATTCCTCCCTATCCCTCACCCACCTCTCACATCCAAGCTCTTATCAACTCTTGCCTTCAAAATGTATCCCCAAGCAACCAACGCCTCTGTTTCCTCCCCCAGCTGTGTCTAAGCCCCTATCTGTTCTCACTGGATGGCAGCAGCTGCCTCCGCATTGCTCTGCCCGCCTCCATGCTTGCTCTGTCAGCTCATCTCCACCCAGCACCTAGAATGATCTTCTGCAAATGTAAATTAGATCATGTCCCCTGCCCCCATTACACACTGATATGGTTTGGCTGTGTCCCCACCCAAATCTCATCTTGAATTATAGTTCCCATAATCCCCACATGTCAAGGGAGGAACCCAGTGGGAGTAATTATATCATGGGGGTGGTTTCCTCCATGCTGTTTTTGGGATTGTGAGTGAGTTCTCGTGAGATCTGCTGGTTTTACAGTGGGCTTTCTCCCCTTTGCTCAGCTCTTCTCTCTTCTGCCATCATGTGAAGAACATGTTTGCTTCCCGTTCTGCCATGATTGTATGTTTCTGAAACCTCCCCAGCCATGCAGAACTGTGAGTCCATTAAACCTCTTTTCTGTCTAAAATACCCAGTCTTGGGTATAGCAGCCTGAGAATGAACTAATGCATACCCCTTCCAGTGATTTCTCACCATTTGTCCAGCCTGTTCCCGGCACATGAAGGCCTTTGTGGTCCCAGTCTGTCTTACCTCGATGCTCTCATCACACACACTCCTCCTCTCCCACCTCCTGGGGCTGAGCCTCATGGCAGAGTTTCTTTTCTTCCTCCAGCCTGTTGTGCTCTTTCCTTTATCTGGGCCTTGGCTAATCTGTTCTCTTGCCTGGATTGCCTACAGGCCTGCTCCTTTCCCTCGGTTCACCATCATGTCACCACACTTTGATTATCTGCATTCTCTGAATAATTATTTTTGCTCTCTGATATTTTTCTTGGGCTGTTTGCTTGCTCGTTTGTACACCTGTCCCTCTCCACTAGAATACAGTTTCCAGGGGAATGCGGAGCTTGCCAGTTTGGGCACAACTAAATTCCCAGCATCTTGGATGGCGCCCGGCCCGTGGTGGGTGTTCAGTACCCATATGTTGGGTGAATAAATGAATGGCACACTGAGTGCCCTTGCAGATTCATCTCTGGATGTCTCTGTGGTGCTGCCTGCAAACTCTCCTGCCTGTACCCAGCCCTTGTATCTGTTTCTATCACACTGATTCTAGTCATGGCCAAAGGGGCATAGAAAATGTGACTTGAGAAGTTGTAGCTGTGGTGTTCCCTGAGATCACCAGAAGAATGTGCTGAGCTAGCATCATCCTCATCCTCACAGTGGATGAAAGGCCAAGGGGCAGAGAACTGTGGCGAGCAGCCAGGCAACTACCAGACATGCGAGTTGGGTTTTCTGCGTTCATCTGGGTCTTCCAAAAGGCAGGAGCCATGGCGGAATGAAGTGCGTGCAAAGATTGCATTAGGGGAAATGCCTGTGTGAGAGAAAATGGAGCAGAGGCAGGGAAAGGCTAGGTGAGCTGTCAGAGGGCCATGCAAGTCTGGCCCTTTAAGGAGGGGAGAGAGAGAGAGAAGGTTGGGAAGAATTGTTCTAGACTGCTGCACAAACCAAGGAAGGCTTGGCAAAGTCATGGAGGAGTCCCCAAGCTGAAGCTGGCTGTTACAGGTGTCTCATGTCTCTCAGGGATGGAGGGCTTGCCTTAGTGTCCATACTGTGGGGGCCTTGGAAAGGGAGTGGCCCACGGACAACGTGGCCTCAGTGGAAACATGGTGATGGGTTTCAGGGCACGGCAGCTGGGTCCCTGGTGAGTTAAAGTCCATGTCATGGAGGTCTATGACACTTTCTCCTGGCTGCCCCGCTATCCTTGGTCAGGCAGCCACCAGCTGAGCCTCCAGCTGACTGCAGATATGTAAGACAGATTAGTCAAGCCACCAAGACCAGAAGAATTGCCCAGGCAGTTCAGAGAATGGTGACCTAAATGTAGTGCATAGGTCCTTAAGTGTTGGTGGATGATGTATTTCATAGCACAAACTAACTAATAAAGCCTCTATGGTTATTTCCTAAGGATAGACCTCAGGAAAAAAGGGAAGGATTTCTGCATATTTAGAAAACACTGAAGGCACGCTGCTAGTCACTTTTTAGAAACGCTGTATCCACCTGTCCCTACTGGCAATATATGAGACTGTTCATTTCACTATATATTCACCCATACTAAAACATTTTTGGCAACTTGCTATGTGGAAAAAAAAAAAAAAAGTAGGCATTGCCGAGGCTCAATTTGCATTTCGGTGACTATTGCAGAGCTGAATCCTGTTTTTATGTTTGTAAGAATTAAAGAAAGAGGAAAGAAACGCGAAAGGTGACTTGCTGGTTAAGACAAAACAAAATTGAGAGGAGCTTTTGGCTGAATTAGGTTAGAGACCCACTTTTTTACAGAGTAAGAATTTTTAAGGATTTAGGGTGGAAAATTTTATTAGAGGCTTGGATTGCTTTTGTGGTTTTTTGTTGTGCTTACTGGGGAGGGAGAGTTGTGTGTCTGTTTCTACACATTATTTTTGCAGCTGCAGACATACCCCCTCACCCAAGTTTGCTTTTAGCTTCCCTATTTTAGTGCACCTGAAGGGAAAGGAATGTGCCTATTAAGGCCCACTGTTTTACTGGGGCCCATTGTCTGAGGGCGAGGTTTGGCAATTACCTGAGAGGTTTTCCCCCACCTTCCTTTGTGCCCGTGTGCCTGAGCTGTCTTATCTGTGTCTCACCGTGTGCTCTTTCTGGCTGCTTGTAGTTAAGAGAAGTGATTTCCTTGAACTGCATGAGGCTAGAAGGGAGCTGGAACTTAAAGTGGCGGTGCTTGTCTGAGATGACGGTGCTCCTGCTCTGGCAATGCTGACTGCTCATTGGTGAGGTGTTTCTTCTTATTCTTTTAAAACCAAAGTTAGGGCTGGGCACGGCGGGTCCTGCCTGTAATCCCAGCACTTTGGGAGGCTGAGGTTGGCGGATCACGAGGTCAAGAGATCGAGACCATCCTGGCCAACATGGTGAGACTCTGTCTCTACTAAAAATACAAAAATTAACCGGGCATGGTGGCGCAGCCCGTAGTCCCAGCTACTCGGGAGTTTGAGGCAGGAGAATCGCTTGAACCCGGGAGGTGGAGGTTGCGGTGAGCCCAGATCTCACCGCTGCACTCCAGCCTGGGCAACAGAGCGAGATTCCATCTCAAACACTAAAAAATAAAATAAAATAATAAAAGCAAAGTTAGAGGAGTAATCCCTGTGTCCTGTGCCCCTCTTTAGGGGAGCCCCAGCCTAGAGGGGCTGCTCCTGGTGTTGTCAGCTTTCAAAGCAGCCCCTTCACTTCTGCCGCAATTATCAGCCAATTATCTCCCCAATGCGTGCATTCAGTGCTTCCCTGGTTGACCCTGTGGCTGGAGGGCTGCCTAATGACATTTTTATAGCCTGGTGCAGCTCTGCTTCATTAATTCCCAGCAACGGCTGTGCCGTGCGTTGTTCTCTCTGCAGACAGTGGGGACTCCCTGCTAATCAGGCAGGAGGCAGCAAAGTGGTGAGGTGGCTGCAGCTGCAGGGCGAGCTGGCGCAGTCAGGGGATCACGTAGTTCCCCCATCACTGCGTAGTCGGAGGAACCAAAGTTCAGGGAGGGAAAGATACGGTCTGAGGCGGAGCTGCCCGAGCCACACGTGGTGAGCAAGCAGCAGAAATGGGGCAAATCTGAAGTGAGACGTGCTGTGAGTGGAAAACGCACGCTGAATTTTAAAGATCTTGGTACAAAGAGTGTGTGGTATCTTATTCATAGTTTTAACATATTACATGTTAGAATAATAATATTTTGGATATATTGGGTTAAACACAATATATTATTAAAATAAATCTCACCTATTATTCATATTTTAAAAATATTACATGTTAGAATAATAAAATTTTACATATATTGGGTTAAACACAATATCTTATTCATATTTTTAAAATACTACATGTTAGAATAATACTATTTTAGATATATTGGGTTAAACACAATATATTATTAAGATAAATCTCACCTATTTCTCTTTCCTTTTTTAATGTGGGTACTAGAAACATTTAAATAATGTGTAGTGTATATTATATTTTAATTGGATGGTGCTGATATAAGTCCTCACAGGACATTAGTGGCAGTAAGATGAGAGTATGCATATATGTATGTGACTGTCTCTGTCAGTATTTGCATGTGTGTACGTGCATGTGTGTGTTAGTATGTATGCATGAGTGTGTGTGTCAGTACAAATATGTGAATGTGTATGTGTGTATATGCACATGTGTGAATATGTGTACATAAGTATGTGTGTATGCACATGCATGCCTGTATATGTGTGTGTCTGTGTAAATGTGAGGTGTATGAGTATGTATGTGCATCTATGTTTGTATATGTGCATCTGTGTGTGTATATGTGCAGTGTGTGAGTATATGTGCATGTGTGTCTGTATGTGTACGTCTCTGTGTGTGTATATAGGGTGTGTATCTGCGTGTGAATGTGTGTATGTGTGCCTGTTTGTGTTTGTGGGGTATGTGTATGGAAGGCAGGTTGGCAGGAAGGTTGACTTGTGCAAAGTCGAAGTCAGAAACCGGATCAAAGCTCAGGACATTTTCATTTCGCTGCCTCGTGCTGTGATCTCTATTATACACCAGGCATGCCACATACACAGTCTCACTGAATCTGCGGGAAACCCAGTGCTCTCTGAAGTACCATCCTACCTCACAAGGTCAAGGGTACTAAGTAACTCATCAAGGTCACACACTCAAAAGTGATGGGAATGGGAAGCAATGAAGCTTCAAGCCACTGTGTCTCTCCTGCAGACAGACGCAGGTCCTGCGTTGCAGAATTTCTCATGCCTCCACCATGCAGCCCTCACACTGAGGCGAGGAGAGTGCTGGGGGCTGGAAGGAATGATCTGAAAGTAAATTTCCATGTTGCTGTGACCTTGGTACCAGGCCCAAGGCACAAGCAATCACCATCAGGCACGTTCTCTCTTTATAGACACACCACCTCAGGGGCCAGAATGTTGTGCAGTTGTCCCCAAGACTGCAAGGAATCAAGGAAACCTCAAAGTTGTTCTTGTCTGTTCTTTCAACATACATGTAGAAACAAATAATTGCATGTTGAAGATAAACCCAGGGCATATGTGCCTTGGATGCTGGCTCTGCTTATGACCTGAGTCTTGGTCTCCCCGTGTGTACGGTGGGGCTGTAACGCCTCCCTGTGTTGGGAGTAAATGAAGCAATGTATGTAGAATACTGGGCACAGCATAGACGTTCACCACGTGTCACTTCCTATCCCTGTCCTCCCTAGTCTATCTCTGCTTAAAGTTTTCTAACTGCTCGGGTTTTATTAATTCTCTCTTAGATCATTTCCGAATCTAGGCAGGTGACAAGCAGGCCGATGCAGTCTCTTAGAATAATAATTTCTCTACAGCAGCTCCTCCTTAGCAGTCCTGCATAAAGCTCTTTATGTATATTATCTTGTATGGCCTTTACAATAATGCAGCACATGTGTACACATGTGTACCTGTGTGCACGTACATATGTGCCTGTCCATGTGTGCATATGGCAGGGTGGGTTGGTGAGACTGACTTGCACCACTCAGTGATACAGGTGAAAGCCTAGCATGTTCTAGTTTCTCTGCTTTATACTCTGAGCACCTTGAATTGAGATCAGTGGAATTTTAGAAGGAGCTGTGAAAAGATATTGGAGAATGTATTACTTCGTTTTCACACTGCTATAAAGAACTGCCCGAGGCCGGGTGCGGTGGCTCACACCTGTAATCCCAGCACTTTGGGAAGCCAAGGCAGGCAGATCATGAGGTCAAGGGATTGAGACTATCCTGGCCAACATGGTGAAACCCAATCTCTACTAAAAATACAAAAATTAGCTGGTCATGGTGGCTGATGCCTTAGTCCCAGCTACTCAGGAGGCTGAGGCAGGAGAATCACTTGAACCCAGGAGGTGGAAGTTGCAGTGAGCCAAGATCATACCGCTGCACTCCAGCCTGGCAACAGAGTGAGATTTCGTCTCAAAAAAAAAAAAAAAAAAAAAAAAAAAAAAAAAAAAAAAAAATAAAAAAAAAAAAAAAAAAAAAAAAAAAAGAACTGCCTGATACTGGGTAATCTATAAGGGGAAGAGGTTTAATTGACCCATAGTTCTGTATGGCTTGGGAGGCCTCAGGAAACTTACAATCATGGCAGAAGGTGAAGGGGAAGCAAGGCATGTCTTACATGGTGGCTGGGAAGAGAGCAAAGCACCCCCATGATCCAATCACCTTCTACCAGATCCCTCCCTTGACACATGGGGGTTACAATTTGAGATGAGATTTGGATAGGGACACAGAACCAAACCATATCAGAGATCATCTTGAAATAAGTTAAGGCCCAGCAATCCCATTTCTGTGTATATACCCAAAGGATTATACATTGTTCTGTTATAAAGACGCATGCACACGTATGTTTATTGCAGCACTGTTCACAATCGCAAAGACTGGGAACCAACCCAAATGACTGTCAGTGATAGACTGGATAAAGAAAATGTGGCACGTATGCACCACGGAATACTATGCATCCATAAAAAAGGATGAGTTCATGTCCTTTGCAGGGACATGGATAAAACTGAAAACCATCATTCTCAGCAAACTGACAGAAGAACAGAAACCAAACACTGCATGTTCTCACTTATAAGTGGGTGTTGAACAATGAGAACACACGGACACAGGGAGAGGAACATCACATACTGGGGCCTGGAGGTGGGGGCTGGGGGAGGAATATCAGGGGGTGGGGGGATAGGGGAGGGATAGCATTAGGAGAAATATTAACATAGATGATGGGGTAATAGATGCAGCAAACCACTTCCATGGCATGTAACAAAACTGCGTGATCTGCATATGTACCCCAATAAATTTTTAAAAAAGAAATAAGTTGAGGATGGAAAGTATAAAAGAGTATGTGGCAGTTTTAAAGAATTTGAGTCTGTTGTCCTAAATGAATATTATCCTGAGAGCTGAAGGAAGTTGCCAGCGATGCTGCTGCTGCTGAAATGTGTTTTAGAAAAGAGGAGTCCTTGAAGACTTGGGACAGTGTGCACTTTTTGAAAAGGGGAAAAAAAGGATATTTTTCCAATTATAGACCCATCAGCTTGATTTTCATCCCTACAAAGTTCTAGTATATATCACGAAGCACCTTGAAGAAGAAATAGTGAGTCCAGGACTCGAAGTGAGAATAAACATGTGTGTCAGACTAGCTTCATTTCCCTCCCCCACGGAGTTTCTGCACAGGAATCATGTTGTATACTTCGTTGTGTTTCTACTATATTTGTTAGCAACTGGTGTGTAATAAATTATTCTAAAATTTAGTGACTTAAAAATAAACACTTATGATCACTGACAGTTTCCGTGAGTCAGAAATTTTAAATTGCTTGGCAATTTCTCATGAAGTTACAGTCAAAATTGTGGCTGGGGCTGTGATTTTCTGAAGGGTTGACTGGGGCTGGAGTATCCTCTTCCAAAGTGGCAAACTTGCTCACATGACTGGCAAGTTGGCACTGAGTATTGGTGAAAAATCTCAGTTTCTCTTTATGTGGGCCTGAGGATGCTTGAGTGTTCTCACAACATGGCAGGTGCCTTCCCCCATAGTAGGGAGAGACACAGAGACAGAGACAGAACATGGCAGAAGCCACCCTTTTTATTGCCTAGACTTAAAAGTCCTAAAACATTATTTCTGCCACATTTTGTTCAGTAGAAGTGAGTCACTAAGTCCAGTCCGGTAATTTAGGAATAATAGTATATATTATGCATATTTACCCACAAACATTTATTGCACATTGACTTGTCCAGTGTGTTGTTTGGAGCACCTACTATGTGCCAGAGACTGTTCTGATCACATGGAATTAGCAGATTAGTGAAGCAATAAACAATGCCATGAAAACTACAGCTAGAGAGAGGTGCACGTGTGCATGTGTGGGTGGGTCGGGGGAGGTGAACTTAGGGTGGTCAGGAGGCTTTCTGAGGAGGTAGCATTTAAAATGAGATCAGGAGGATGAGAAGGAGCAACTCAAGGGCAGAGAAGGAAGCAGAGCTTTCCTGGCAGAGTAAATGATGCAAAGGCACCAAGGCAGAAATGAGGGAACAGAAATGCAGGTGGGGTTTGGAGAGATGTGGCCAGAGACAGGGAGAACCAGATCACTCTGGCCTCCTGGGTTGGGGTAAGCAGCTGGGCTTTCCTTCCAAGTGTGATGGGAGGGAGGAAAACAGCAGGGAGGCTTTTATCCTTGGCAGCAGTATGAATTGATTGGTGTGTTAACAAGACCACTCTGGCTGCTAGGACATGAATGATAAGGGCCAGAGGGAGGCAGGGCGTGCAGTGAACAAGGCGCAGCAGAGGTCTGGGGAATGGAGCTGGAGGAGGCAGGGCATGCAGTGAACAAGGCGCAGCAGAGGTCTGGGGAACGGAGCTGGAGGAGGCAGGGCGTGCAGTGAACAAGGCGCAGCAGAGGTCTGGGGAATGGAGCTGGAGGAGGCAGGGCGTGCAGTGAACAAGGCGCAGGTGCCGCTCGAACGACAATAGGAACTGTGGCGATGGATGGAGAGAAAGAAGTGGTTTAGGGATGACTTTTGGAGATAGAATTAGCAAGATTTGCTAAGGGAGTCTATGTCACAGGTGTGGCAGAGAAGAGAGGTAGTAAGCACAGTTCCTCTAGTTTTGACTTAAACAATTGGGTCGGTAATGGTGGCACTTAGCAATATGGGAAAGATTTGGGAAGAAGCTGGTTTGTGGGGTGTGTGTGTGTGCGCGTGTGCACATGTATGTGTGTGTGTGCATGTGCACATGTGTGTGTGTGCATGTGCACATGTGTGTGTGCATATGCACATGTGTTGGGGGCCCTGAGGAATCAAGTGATCAGTTTGATAAACCTGTTGGACACCCCAGTGGAGATGCTGAGTTGGGCAAATGTGTCTGGGGCTCTGTGGGGGAGTCAGGGCTGGAGACATCCATTTGGAGGCACTGGTATGTAATGGGCCTATATCTGCCTACTCTGAAATGCAGGCAGTGGAGTAGCAGGAAAATTAGCTTCTAGAGCATAAAAGCTAAGAGGAGAATGCATTTTACGAGGAAGGGTCAACCATGTGGCCCCAACAGAGAGGCGGAAGAAGATGAGAACAGATGTGCCCATTTGACTGGGCGACATGAAGCACAAAATTGCTGTCATGAGAGCAGTCTCCGGGGAGTGGAGGACAGAGCATTGATTGGAGTGAGCCAGAAAAAGAACATGAGAAGAGGAAGGAGAAGCAGGGCCATAGAAACTAATTCAAGAGGCTGGGCACGGTGGCTCATGCCTGTAGTCCCAGCACTTTGGGAGGCTGAGGTGGGTGGATCACCTGAGGTCAGGAGTTTGAGAGCAGCCTGGCCAGCATGGTGAAACCCCTCTCTACTAAAAACACAAAAATTAGCCGCGCGTGGTGGCAGGTGCCTGTAATCCCAGCTACTCAGGAGGCTGAGGCAGGAGACCACTCGAGCCCGGAGGCGGAGGTTGCAGTGAGTTGAGATTGCACCATCGCACTCCAACCTGGGCAACAAGAGTGAAACTCTGTCTCAAAAAAAACAAAAAAACAACAAACGAAAAACCTCATTCAAGAAGGTTTTCTCATGGAGGGGAGCAAAGATGAGTTGAGAGCTACAGGGACATGATGAGCCAAGGGAGATAGCTTTGCTTGTTGGTTTTAAGATAGGAGATACCACAGCAGTGTGTGTGTGTGTGTGTGTGTGTGTGTGTGTGTGTGCGCGCGCGTGAACTGATAGCAAAGACCTGGTAGAGAGGAGAGAAATGAAGGTTTAGGAAGAGAGGGAAAAACTGCAAGAGAGAAGTCTGAGAGGGGCTTCAGGGCACAAGGGGAAGTGGTGGCCCTGGTTCTGGGTCACATCATCTATGGCAACAAGAGCAAAGGTGGGAGAGACAGGCACCGGTTTGTATAGGATGAGCATCTTTAAAAGGAGAAGGTCAGGGAGTGAAGCAGGGTTTCACTCCCTGAAATGAATCACCTCAGGTGATTCATCTACCTCAGCCTCTCAAGCTGATGAGGGTTTCCTCAGCCTCCCAAGTAGCTGGAATTACAGGCATGAGCCACCATGCCTGGCTAATTTTGTATTTTACTAGAAACGGGTTTTCATCATGTTGGCCAGGTTGGTTTTAAACTCCTGACCTCAGGTGATTCATCTACCTCAGCCTCTCAAACTGATGGGATTACAGCTTCACTCCTGTCTGGGAGTGAAGCAGGTTGAGCCGTGGGGAGAAGGTGGACAATCCCTTTGAGTAGTGGCTGCAAGCTCCCAGTGAGCTGGTTGAATTGCCAGGCTCCATTTGAGATTGGTGGCTGAGCTTAAAATGAAGTCAGTTTCTCTCCAGCTGTGTTCAGCTGCTAACGTGCAGGTGAGGGATAGGTGAGTGGCTGGATTCCCAGAGTGGTGAGAAAATGGAGGCTATGTGTAAAGGAGTGAGGGTAATGAGGGATTACAGGATCTAAGTAGGCTAAGAGGAGAAGTTGCAGCAGTTTAAAAAAATGTCCAAGCTGGGTGCCTTGGCTCACCCCTGTCATCACAGCACTTTGGGAGGCTGAAGCGGGAGGATGGCTTGAGCACAGGAGTTTGAGACCAGCCTGAGCAATACAGTGAGACCCTCGTCTCCATCTTTTTAGAAAAAAAGCCCACAAGTTTTTGGCTATTCCTTTTCTGAAGAGTGGAGCCTTATTCCCCTGTCCTTGAGTGTGAACTGGATTTAGTGACTTGCTTCTAACATACAGAAAAAATGAGCTGCAACAGCAATGGATGTGAATCTGTGCCACTTCAGAGACGTGGTTAGAGAAAGCAATGCAGCTTTCTCCTTGCTCTTGTTCTTGGATCACTCCCCCAGAAAGCTGCCAGGTCGTGAGGACGTGCAGGCAGCCCCATGGAGAGCCCATGTGGCAAGAAACTAAGAGAACTTCTGCCAACAGTGAGTAAGGAACTGAGGCCTCCTGCCAGAAGCCATGTGAGGGGGCTATCTTAAAAGTGGATCCTGCAGCCCCAGTTGAGCCTTCAGATGACAGCAGCCTCAGCTGACAGCTTGATGCAACCTTCTGGGAGGCTCTGAGCCAGAGATGCCCAGCTATGCCAACCTGGGACACCAGACTCTCAGAAAGTGTGAGGGTATAAATTCTGGCTTTTTTTTTTTTTTTGAGTTGGAGTTTCCCTCTTGCTGCCCAGGCTGGAGTGCAATGGCATGACTTCGGCTCACTGCGACCTCTGCCTCCCAGGTTCAAGTGATTCTCCTGCCTCAGCCTCCCAAGTAGCTGGAATTACAGGCATGAGCCACCATGCCTGGCTAACTTTGTATTTTACTAGAGATGGGTTTTCATCATGTTGGTCAGGTTGGTTTTGAACTCATGACCTCAGGTGATTCATCTACCTCAGCCTCTCCAACTGATGGGATTACAGCCATGAGCCACCGCTCCCAGCCATGCTGGCTGTTTTAACCTGGTAAGTTTAAAACCCTCATTACTCAGTATTGAGAACTAATGAACTAATGCAGCAGTTAGTTCTTTCATCTTCCACTATCATGTAGTAAAAAGTGGAAAGGTTCATGGATCAGAGCCTCTGGGAGATGGGGGTCCTTCAGAAAGCATCAGGAAGGAGAGGAGGTGGAAGTCAGGGAGGGAGAAGCCTGCAGTGGAGTGGTCCGGGTGCTGCAGTGAGTGTGCAGCAGGGTTCAGCAGCTCTCAGTGTGGACTCTAACCCTGCCCCATGCGTAGCTGTGCAGCATGGCCCAGGCACTTGACCTTCTGGAGTTCAGGTTGCTTATCTCTACAAGAAGACAATGCTGCTGTAGGTGGCATTAACTAGCCATTGGGGGAATCTCATTTTCCCCCATTTCACCACCATGGAACAGTTTCAGTACTGGTAAGGACACACAGGAGGGTTGCATGCCAGGGAGCAGAGGCGGGTCATCAGCGGGACTTGTGGACCCGGTGTGAGCACCTACTATTTCCTGCCCTGCTCTGTTGGTGGACTCGCTCGTTTACGCAGACAGTTTTGGCTTTTGGGCTCACTTGGCCTTTTAAAATTTTCTTTCTAAAGACAGGGTCTTGCTCTGTTGCCCAGGCTGGAGTGCAGTGACCTGATCATGGCTCATTGCAGCCTTACCTCCTGGGCTCAAATGGTCCACCGTGCCCTGCCTTAGCCTCCTCCTGCCTCTTTTTTTCTCCCCTTCACTGATGTGGCCAGTGGGTCCTGGGACAAAATCCACACATATTGTACACCAGACACACCACACCCTAGACATACCACATGTCCACCATACATGCCACACACACCCTACATAGTAGACACATCACACACACAGTTCCACACATACCACCCACAGAGTTAACATGGAAGGAAGGTGAGGACTGTTGGTGAGAATGGGGCAAGCATGTGCACCTGTCCCTTTGTAGGGAGCAGGAATCCCGACTCACACCCTTGGCCTAATTCAGCCCTCAGGCCAGAAAGCCACGGACCTGCAGCCAGGGCCGGCCGCCACCGTAGAGCAATCTAGGCTGGTCTTACCCTCCTGCTTGTGCCTCTCTGTGCCTGAGTGTGTGTGGAGGAGCAGGCCAAGGAGCTGGAGGCTCAGGATCCAGGCCGGAATGCTTGCCTACCCCATAGCTAACAGGATCTGCTCAGAGTGGTCTGAGGGTTGAATGAGATCACAGGTCTAAGCACTGAGCTGGTGCCTTTTTTCCCTCCCTCCCCAGATAACTCCTGGAGTAGGGAGATTACCCGCTTCCCATTTTCCTTTTATTCTTGCCCTGTGCAAGCAGAGGGTAGGCAGGAAGACTCTGCAGCTGGCACCTAATATCAGGAAGAGCCAACAAGGACCCACTGAGGCACTCAGCAGACTGTGGTCACACATGTCTCCTGCTCCTCACTTTACTGTCCTGTGACTCTGGTTGGGTAGGCAAAATGTAGTGGCATCTTTTGGCACAAAGGCCATGGAGCAATGTCGCATAATGACATATGCCACACCACTGGATGGTTTTTACCTCCATCAGAAACACCACAGAGCGGCCGGGCACGTGGCTCATGCCTGTAATCCCAGCACTTTGGGAGGGGAGGCGGGTGGATCACCTGAAGTCAGGAGTTCAAGACCAGCCTGGCCAACACGGTGAAACCCTGTCTCTACTAAAAATACAAAAATTAGCAGGGCATGGTGTCATGCACCTGTAATCCCAGCAATTCAGGAGGCTGAGGCAGGAGAATCGCTTGAACTCAGGATGCGGAGGTTGCAGTGAGCTGAACTTGTGCCACTGCATTTCAGCTTGGGCGACAAAGTGAGACTCTGTCTCAAAAAACAAAGCAAAAAAACAGCAACCAAAAAGAAACACCCCAGAGATACTGGGGAAACAGAGGCTACCCAAAAGCCCAGGAAAATTTCAGTGTAGATCGCAGAGCTTTGCAGGCCTATAAAGGCAGTAAAAATGGAGACTCTTCTTGTAGATACTTTTATTAAAAGGGAATAGCTACTAGAGAAGGCAAACTCATGTAGATGAGGGGTGGAGGGATTTTCACAAAGCTGGTCCCTTCCTCCAGGTGCATGGAGGAAGCCTCTCTATGACCATCTGCTGGTCCATCTGCACAGCTAAAGCTCAGCCTCCATTTACAGACAAGACAATGCATACAGAATGGAAGATTATTTGGACAATCCTAACTGAAACACAGCCTATTCCCACCCTTAGAAAGCGACTGTACTATCCTCAGGAGTCACTACTACACTCTCTGAGCCAGCGCCAGGCCAGGCCTCCTGCACTCATGATCTCAAATCCCCTCAAAGCACTGCAAGGTCAGGAGTCAGCTGCCCTCTTGACTGAGGATCAAAAAGTGAATGCTTGTCTTGGGGCCCTTGGTGGGTCCAAGACTTGAGCCCAAATCTGAGCCCGAGTTGGGATACGGCTAGCTGCTGTCTGACACCTGCTGTCTACTTTCACTCTCTTGCCCCCCTCTGTTCTGTACCAGCCTTTTTCACAGAGCCTAAAAGTCAGATGTGTGTTTGTCTTCACTCTGTATGTCACACATCAGCGTATCTCTCACAGTGACGCTAGCCACATTATAGGCAAACTTCTAAATCTCAGTAGATTGCCAAAATTAAAATTTACTCCTCACCTACAAAATGCCCAGACAGGTATCTTTGATCAGCTGGTCTCTCTTCTCCGTGCAGTGTTTTGGGAACCCAGATCCTTCCTTCCTGTGTGTGGCCTGCCAACTCCAACACCCAGTTTCAGGGCAAAGGGGGTGTTCATGATGAGCCATCAATGGGAGAGTTTATGGACCACATTTGAGAACTTGGTCACACCTAATGGGAAACGGAGGCTAACTGTGCGCCAGAAGGAGATGAAAACAGGTTTGGAGCGTGGGAAGCCTGGCCTGCTACGCCAGCCTGGGCCCCGGCAGTAATGTTTTGAGCTCTGCTATATGGATGTTTGTCTCCTCTCTATCCCAGGGTGTTGGCTGGTGCTGGGTGGGTTTCAGAGCCCTCCAGCTCAACAAGTTACTGTCCAGGTCCCTAGGACACTGTTGCCCTGACATACCCACATGAATGCACATGAGGCTGTGAGCTCCTGGGAGATGGGCTGTGTGTCCTCTTCACTGTTGTACCCCAAGGTCTAGTTCAGGGACTGGGTGCTCAGTAAATGTGTTAAATGAAGAACTGAAGTCAGAATGTTATCTGACAAACCATTCAAGTGAGAACTTGACAACGCACTCCCCAATCACAGGGAGAGCTGAGCCCTCTGGAGGCTGCGTCTGTAGAGGATTCACAGTGCCTGTCACTCATGCTAGGAGGAGAAAGGCAGAAACAGATCTGGGACCAACTCACCGTATGGGTCAGACTCTGTTGCATCCACTCATTTGATCCTGATTTGGAGTTCACAAGTCAGATTTCGTTACGATAGTGAAAGTTCTCTTTCCAAGCCCTGTGAGGAAATTGGAAAACGCTGTTGGTTTTGAGAACTTCAGGAGGGGTGCTGTGAGGTTTTAAGGAAGGGTTCTGGAATTCCATGGAGTTTGTTCTGCTAGAGTAGGAGACAGCAAACTACAGACTAACAAATAGGTCTAGCCTGCCACCTGTTTTTGTAGAGCATCCCAGCCTGGAGTGGTTTCTACATTTAAAAAACATTGTGGTAAAGTATAGACAACATAAAATGCACTGCCGTAACCATTTGAAGAGTACAGTTCAGTAGTGTTAAGTATATGCACATTGTTATAAGGCTAACCTCCAGAACTTTTTTATTTTGCAAAACTTAAACTCTATGCCCATGAAACAACTCCCTATTCGCCCCTCTTCCAAGCCCTGGCAACCACCATTCTCCCTGTGTCTATGAATGTGACTACTCCAAGTACCTCATATAAGTAGAATCATGCAGTATTTGTCTTGTTTTGTGACTAACTTACTTCACTTAGCGTAATATCCTCAAGGTTCATTCACGTGGTATAGCAAATGTCAGACTTTAGTTCCTTGTTAAGGCTGAATAACACTGTACGTACACAGCACATTTTATTGGTCCATTCAGCCATTGATGGACATCTGAGTCTCTTCCACCTCTTGGCTATTGTGAATAGTGCAACGTGAGTCAACAAAGATGGGCCAACAGACGTATCTGAGGGCTTGTTTGCAATCTCTTGGGGGTATATATTCAGAAGTAGAATTGCTGGATCTATGGTAATTCTATTTTGAATTTTTTGAGGAGCTGCCAAATTGTTTTCCATAGCGGCCACACCATTCACACCCCCACCAACTGCATAAGGATTCCAATTTCTCCATATTCTTGTTCATAAGCGTTGTGTTTCAACAATCGCCATTCCAACAGGTGTGAGCTGACCTCTCACTGTGGCTCCGGTTTTCATGTCTTTCATGATGAGGGGGCTTGAGCATCTTTTCACGTGCTTGTTGTTATTTATATATCATCTGTGGAGAAGCGTCACTTCAAGTCCTTTGTCCATTTTTAAATTGGGGTATTTCTTTTCTGTCGTTGTTCTTGAGGTTTTCACATTCTAAATGTTTTTAAAAAACAACAAAAGAAGAATGTTTTGTGGCTTGGGGAAGCTATAGGCAATTCAAATTTAAATGTCCGTAAATAAGGTTTTATTGGGACACAGCCATACTCATTTATTTCTATTTTGTCTGCGGCTGCCTTCATGCTGCAAGGTAGAGTAGTTGCAACGGGGGCCATATGTTTTGCAAAGTCTAATATTGCATTACTTCATCTTTTATAGAAAAAGTTTACTGTTCCTATGCTAGAATCTAAGAGGTCTAGAAAAAGCCTGCAAGGACCAAAAGGCCTCCTGGAGACAGTAGGGGGCAGCAGAGAGCTAATCTAGTGAAGATTCCATGTGGGTCCTGCAGCCCAGAATCTCAAGACGTCTGGGCTCCAGATCCTGCTGAGGGCATCAGGGCTCCTTGGCATGGAAGGGTTGGTGGAAACCCCTTGTGAGGCTGAGCTGGGAGAGAGTAAAATCCTGCCAGGCCTCCCTGCCTACCTCTCTGCCTTCCAGTCTCTTCCCCCTGTGGACGCCAGACTGGTCTTCCTAACACACGAATCTGACCCTGTGACTTCCCTACTTAACACTCCCCACTGGCTGTCTCTGCTGTTCTTGGAGATCAAGCCCAAGTTCCTTCAGTCTGGTTTCCAAGGTCCTGTATCTCTCTGCTTTTATTTCTTGGCTCCATCCAACTGGGATGGCTCAGAACCTCCTGCTCCCGCAGTATAAACCATGCTCACAGGCCTCCCATGGCGTTCTCAGACCTACAGGCCTCTGATGGCATGCTCTCTCTCTTACCTCTCTCCCTTCCACCTCTTACCCAGATAACTTCCCCTATTCTTCAAGGCTCAGCCCAAGCTCCACCTCTTCCAGGAAGCATTCCTTCACCTCTCACTTGACCCCAAACACAGCTAGGTACCCCTCTTCTGGCTCCTTTAATTCTCAGTGTTTACCCCCTCCTAGTACCACAAACGTTGGCATGGTTCCTGAGGACAGGACCAGGGTCTAGTGATCTACTTATGAATGAATGAATGAATGAATGAATGATTGAATGAAGAAACAAACATAAAATCCCCTCAAGAATGGAGTGAGAGGCCGGCATGGTGGCTCATGCCTACAATCCCAACACTGTGAGAGGCCATGGTGGAAGGATTGCTTGAGGCCAAGAGTTTGAATCCAATCTGGATAACATAGGAAGACCCCATCTTTACAAAACAAACAAACAAAAATTAGCCAGCTATGGTGTTGTGTGCCTGTAGTCTCAGCTACTCAGGACGCTGAAATGGTAAGATGGCTTGAGCCTGGAAGGTTAAGTTTACAGTGAGCCGTGGTCATGTTGCTGAACTCTACCTACCCTGGGTGACAGAGTAAGATCTTGTCTAAAAATACAAGAAAAAGAAAGAAAGAAAGAAAGAAAGAAAGAAAGAAAGAAAGAAAGAAAGAAAGAAAGAAAGAAAGAAAAGAAAAGAGTGATGTCCCTTCAGATCAAAAGAGGCTTTAGTAATGTCCTGGGGACATTTTCCAGATGAGATTGAGAAGAGGAAAGAATGGATGCTATACAGTTTTATCTGCGTCGACGTCTGGCCCCTACAGGTTTGCAGAGCTGAGCTAGTTAAGAAGTGTTTCTTCTCCGGCTGGAAAACTTTATGCTGCAATGCTGACAACTCAAGGCCCTTTTTGCGTGCTGGGCATGTGAGATGAGCTGGTTTTCATGGGGACTCCAGTGTCCACACTCTATACAGCACTCTGGAGCTAAACAAGGTGGCGATGTTTGTGGCAGTCCATGAACACCCACGACCCTGCTTGAGAAGCAGAATGAGCTGGTGGGTCCTTCTCTCCATCTTATCTTCCTCTGTGGCTGCAGTCCACCTGTCCGGAGTGGACCAGAACCTGAATGGGCATTGGACGACCTGGGTCTGAGGCTGAGTCCTGCTGGGTAGTAGCTGTGTGACTTTGGAGCATCACTGGCCCTCTCTGAGACTTTGCTGCTTCCTCGGTGAAGTGAGAGTGAAGACTTCATCTCTGTCACCTCCTGGGTTTGCTGGAAGACCATGTGTAGATTGACCTATGAGTTCTTTCTGCCATGCCAATGGTTCTTTCTACAGTCATGCAGGTGGCCATTGGGCAGGTCACCTGGGACACAGCCACCACATAAGTAAAGTCTCTTTATCTGCCACCCAGTGCCAGTTTAAGGAGGAAAACCTTTAAAATCCCAGTTGGCCTCTCAGTTCTGAGTCTTCCCGAGTGCCGCCCACACAATGCAGGTCAGAGCCGGCAAACTCATTTGAGAATTTGCAGGAGGAATTACTCACTGTACAAACAGACTTCTCTTGTCAGATGCAATTTGTAAATATCATTTACATGAGGAAGTCAATTAAAACTTTCCCTGTTGATTCAGCCCTCCCCTTGCCCCTTGGCAGGATGTCACTGTTTATAAAAGGCATGTGACTTTAAGGACTAATTACTTTGAGAATTCTCCTTGCCTCTATTAATAGGATATGATCAGAGTTTGGTAGAAATCTTATAGTTTCTTTTATCTTTTTCGTTTTTTTCTTTCTTTTATTTATTTATTTTTTGAGATAGAGTCCTACTCTGTTACCAAGACTGGAGTACAGTGGTGCAATCTAGGCCCACGGCAACCTCTGCCTCCCCGAATCAAGCAAGTCTCATGCCTCTGCCTCCTGAGTAGCTAAGAACACAGGTATACACCATGACACCCAGTTAATTTTTGTATTTTTAGTAGAGATGGGGTTTCGCCATGTTGACCAGGCTGGTCTTGAACTCCTGACCTCAGGTGATCCACCCACCTCGGCCTCCCAAAGTGCTGGGATTACAAGTGTGAGCTACTGTGCCTGGCCTGAAATCTTATAGTTTCAAGTTCTTTCTGTTGGGCTATTTTACCTTAGAAATAAATAAAATGAAATTATTTCTTGCTTCATTCACTTATTTATTCATGGATGAAATTTACTCATCTCCTTCAAGCTTGTGCTTAAACCTCGCCTTGTCAGTGAGGTTTCCCTGGCCGCCTGTGCACTGCTGCAGCCCGGTCTTCCCCCAGCACTCCTCATCCCCCCGTCCTGCTCCCACTTTTTGCATAGCCCTTAACGTCTTCTAACAAACAAAATGATGCAATTTGTTATGTTTATTGTTTATTTTCTGTCTTCCCAGCTTCAAGTTAAGCCCTGTGAGGACTACTTCATCCACATGTGTATCCAGATGCCCGGGATAGTACCTGGCAAACAGGTATTCAATGAATATTTTTTGAATATTTTTGAAAGAATTAATGAATGACTTCGTGAATGAATGACAAGCTGCAGCCTTATTGCAAAAGACCTGAGCATTCAAACTAAGACAGGGAATGCAGTGATACTGGCCAATGGAAGGAATAAGACAGAAGGCCAGGCGTGGTGTCTCATAATTTTTGGGAGGCTGAGGTGGGTGAATTACCTGAGGTCAGGGGTTGGAGACCAGCCTGGTCAACATGGCAAAACCACATCTCTACTAAAAAATACAAAAACTAGTCGGTTGTGGTGTGTGTGCCTATAATTCTGGCCACTTAAGAGATTGAGACAGGAGTATCACTTGAACCTGGGAGGCAGAAGTTGCAGTGAGCCAAGAGCACACCATTGCACTCCAGCCTAGGCAAAAGAGTGAGACTCTGTCTCTAGAAATTGAGTTTTCAGATTTGGTTTTTAATACTGAAAACAAAGTAAAATTGTTTTTGTGTGGTTTCCCTACAACATTTTATTCTTTGAAAAAAAAAAAAAAAAAAAAGGAAGAAAGTAAAGGGTGTTTATTGAATATTCCCCTTGCTATAAGGGATCTGTGTCACACAATCTTCACAATGGCCCTACAAATTAAGTAATTATTCTATTTTTACATGAGAAAATGGCCGCACAGAGAGGCTAGGCCATTTGCTTCAGGTCACAGAGCTGGGAAGAGGTGAGTCCACGTTGTAAATCCAGTGCTAACTTCCGAAGCTCCTTGCACTGCAGCAGGCATGAAAGAAAGAACAAATGTCCTGGAGCTGAAAGGAAGACTTCCTGTAGGAGGTGATATTGGCACCACTTTGAAGATAGGGTTTGTGTTGGAATTGTTATTTGTGATGAAGAGAAGGGTGACCTGTCAGCCCAGGGAGGAGGTCCATTCAAGGAAAGAGCCATGGCCAGGGCCTAGGCCACATGGAAAGCACCCTATTGGTCAAGAAGTTTAGAAGGGCAAGAATGGGGTCAGCACCATTTGAACTCAGGTTCAAAGCTAACACTTTCATTTCCAGTTTGTCGAGCTAACGCATATGCTACTGAAAGATGTTCCATGCTCTGAAACCTCCTTAAAATGACAG
This sequence comes from Cebus imitator, assembly GCF_001604975.1. NCBI lineage: Eukaryota > Metazoa > Chordata > Mammalia > Primates > Cebidae > Cebus > Cebus imitator. The sequence continues at coordinate 7,799,380 of NW_016107367.1, read as the reverse complement.
GTATCAGCATGTCTGTGTTTCACATCCCTTCAAATGAGGCAAATCCAAGATGTGCTGAAACAAAATAGAACTAACTTTGACGCTTATGGGCTAAAGACGTCATAAAAAGCCCATTCGGCTAAAAGTCCAGCTGTTGCCAAAACATTTAAAAAAAAAAAAAGACCCTTAATTCTTAAGTGCTTACTACAGCGTAGACATTTTGCATCTATTCTGTGTATTTAATTTCCCTGAGGCCGGCAAGACAATGGCCACATAAGAAATGAGAAAATGAGGTCTCCAAGAGATTATGTTTTATTTCCTGAGTCACAAGGCTAATGAGCATACAGGTAAAATTCCCAAGAATATAGTCACTTGCCCTGAAGCCTCTTTTGCCCTTGAAAAAGTGCATACCCCAGCTGTGGAAACACTACTTTAGTGACCACCAACAGGGCGTCTCCTGTGCAGAACAATTCATTTCACATCGCTATGCCTCACGATTTTAGGGAAATGTCGACATGGTCTTCAGGGGCTCAATTTGATCTGTTTAGCTAGAAAGCTCCCGTGGAGTTAGCAGATGCGGGAAGCTGGGGATCTGTGCTCTTGTCAGCCTTCTCATTTGATGGTGACAGTGTAATCACTGCTACACAGACAAAGCCAATTCACTGAGACCATGGCATTGCAGTGAAGAAAGAGTTTAGTTGATGTGAGGCCAGCCCATGTGGGAGAAGGGAAGTCGTTACTAAAATCAGTCTCCCTGAAGTCCCAGCGGTTAGGGCTTTTCAAGGATAGTGTGGTGGGTTGGAGACTAGGAAATGGGTGCTGCTTACTGGTTGGTAACACATCATATGGGTGTAGAAAATGGTCCTTGGGTGTAGAAAATGGTCCTTGGGCACTGAGTCTGCCTCTGGGTGGGGTCATAAGACCAGGTGAGTCATGATCAGAAGTCCAGCTGGAGTCATCTGGGCTTCAGAGATGCAAAAGTCTGAAAAGACATCTCAGAAAGCCAATCTTAGGTTTCCCAGTAGTGATGTTATCCACAGGAGTCATCGGGAAAGCTACAAATCTTGTGACCGCTGGAACCGTGCCTGGATATTTAACTATACCTATATCTTAGCAGAATTTAGGCCACTCTCAGAATCTTAACCTTGCAGCCTTTCAATAGTTTCACAAATCAGTTTAGTTTGGGGAAGGGCTTTTATCCATCCTTGCTTACATCTTTAAACTATAATCTAAATTCCTCCCAAAGTTAGTTTGCCCTTTGGCCAGGAATGCCCAAGGACAGCTTGGAGGTCAGAAGTAAGGTGGAGTCGATGATGTCAGATTTCTCTTCCTGTCATAATTTTGCAAAGGTGGTTTCAACAGCTTGGGCATCTCTTACAACACCAGAAACATCTACCCACGTCGTGCTCTACAGTCAGAGAGCCTTCCCATTATTCATCCATCCAGCTCAGAGCAAGGTTACAAAGAAGGTACACAGTCCCTACCCTCAATGAATTCCCAGCACAGAAGGAAAAACAGACATGTAAGAAGGTACTTTTAGTACAGCTCCATCCAAGCATCTGAAGACATTCCAAGGTGAGAAAGAAAAACTTCAGAAAATCAGAAGCTTTGAAAGTACTTTCCAATATCTCTGGTTCTGACCTGCTTTTCCAAATGGCTCAACAAGGTAGCGGGATGGTTTGAATTTCTTCTCCAATTCCCATTTAGAGAATAGTATTATGTTCCTGAATCATCTTATCTCTGCCCACTATATGGAAGCTCCCCATTACAGACATAGGATCTCCCTAAGACGTGTACAAATGGTGTGGGAGTCTTGCAAGCACAGACCTTTCCACAGTGATGCAAGTTGTTAGGGCTTGAGAGGCTTATTAAGTAACAGCTTTCTTTCCTAGCTTGAGTTCAGCAGATGGAGACCAAATATGACCTCTCAGCATTAGGTTAGATGATGTGTTGCTTAGGTTTTTTTGCTGCATAACACATAACCCCCCAATCTTAGTGGCTTATGATACACGCAAAAATATTTCTCTTACTCATTGGTCTGTGTTCTCTAGGGCAGCTCAGTTCCAGGCTGCAGGCAGGGTTCAGCTCTGCCCTGTATGTCTCTGATTCTGGGACCAGGGGTTACCCGTGCATGCTATTCCCATTGACTGTGGCAGAAGTGCTTGAAGGGTAAGCAGAAATGTGTGATGCCCCCTAAAGTCTCAGTCTGGAACTGATACGTTTTCACATTTCATAGGCTGAGGCCTATCATTTAGCTACACTGATTATCTGAGGGGCAGCGTCACACACAGCGAACCAGTAAGGAAGTCACACACTCCAAGTGTGGATCATGGAAGCAAAGGAGGCATCGAGCCTTTCGTCAGAAAGTCCCGCCCACTGCTCATGGTCAGCTAGGCTACTGCTGACTTCCCCACATGAGGGCCTGCCCCTGTACACTTAACACCCCAGGAAGGGCAGCCCCAAATGCACACTTCTGGTAGAAATCTGCGTCTCTAAAAAGGAAAGAAGGGGCTGAACTGGGAATACCCACTTTCTCTTCCCCTAATTAAAATTCAGAGTGAACAAAGTGTTGGTAGGAGGCCCAGAGCGTGACCCTAATTGATAGTCCTAGAAATGGAAACATGGACAGCAGAGAGAAGGTTCTTCCAAGACACCACGAGGGGCATTTGGTCTTCCACGGCCTACCGGGCTAGGCATACACTCTCCTTGTATGGACAGTACCCCAGGAGCTGCTGTTTGTTCTGAAGGAAACAAAGGTTGTGTTTATTTATTTGCTCAACACCCATCTTTTGAATCCCTATTAGGTGTCAGAACTGCCAGAACCCTTTAAGATCCTCACAGGACGTCAGGTCTCCTGCCTTAGGACCTCCCAGCACTCACCATATCAAACCCGTTGAAAGACACCACCATCACACATTAGACATGCTCTTCTGGAAATCTGAAAGCCTTCAGGATGGTTTTACCTTTATTTATTGGAATTTTAATTTTTTTCAATTGACAAATGGAGGCTAAGGTAACTCCATCTTAGATGCTAGTCTGCCATGTTGACTTCTGATTGACCCCAGGTCTGGGAATGCCTGTGATTCCTACTTTATCTCCTGTCCCTGTGAAAGAGCATCTGCTTACCATAAATCCTGCCCTTAGGTCAAGATGGCCTTGATATTATCACACACATTCAAGGCTATGATGTACACAGCATTTTTGTCCTTTCCTTGAAGGTTGACTTTAATTGTCCTGCACATTCCTTATAGAGCATGTGTATCTTTCCCCTGTGGTATATAAGCCCTGTGTCTTCAGGGATAACACCGTGAAGATCTATCTGTCTTGCGGCCATCCAAGACCACATGTCTGTCTGTAAGTTCCCGAGTAAATCACCCTCTAAAGGCAAACTGGATATATCTGCCTTCTTCTTTGGTTTCTCAGCTCCTTTCACATCTTGGGATCACTTTCTATATATGGCCCTTTCACAAAACAACAAATAAAAATGATATATATTTATTGTATACAACATGATGCTTTGAAATACGAATGCACTGTGGAATGGCTAAACCAAGCTGATTAGTATATGCATTACTTCACATACTTATCATTTTTTTTTGTGGTGAGAACATTTAAAATCTACCCTTTCAGCAATTTTCAAGTACACAATACATTGTTATTAACTATAATCACCATACCGCACAATAGCTCTCTTGAACTTATTCTCCTGTCTAATCTGTGTCCTTTGACCAACATCTCCCCATTCCACCTTCATTGTACTTTTAAAATGATTTGCATTTAAGTAATTCATTGTGATTGTCTATGACTTCTCATCAGTCATTAGGCATATGAGGGATTCTTGCAAAGAGAGAAAACCTACCCTACAATTTGTTTTCAATTGTAATGACATTCTTACAAATACTAAAGTGAATAATTAATGAAATTGATCTGATGTTATGGTTAATGGTCAAACATTAATTTTAAATTTGCTCTTTTTCCTATAGTTGGACCTATCATTTTGTTCAGGTCTCAAATATTTTTGTTTTACACTTGCAAATTTAGCTGGCCTTAGGTACAGCACTAATTTATCCCTAAAGAGTAAAACAAGGCTGAGTACTGAGCAAGCAGTGGAAACAAGGCTAGGAAAAGGCAGCAGTCTTGTCTTCTGGAAACTCCCAGGTTAGAAGGCTAAACAGAGTTGTAAAAATATAAATGACAATGCAGGTTAGAAATGGGATCATAGAAATGTGTCCGGAGTCTTGTGGGCACAGGAAAAGGAAAGGGCAGCCTTGGTGAAGGCTTTGTGGAGGCCAAGGTGCTTGACTATGACCTGTAGGGTGAGTGGATGGTCTCGGGGTGGTGAGGGGGTGAGCAGGGGTTGTGGCAGGATGGATGGGAGATGGGGAAGGGATTCCATTTCTGGTAAAGGATGTAGGAGACGTGAAAGAGCATGAAGGAACATGGTTGAATAACTTGGAGTATTTCACTATAGCTGAAGCCTAGAACGTGAGCAGGAATGTGGCAAGCCTGTGGCAGAGGTGGTAGCCTGAGGCGCCATCCTTGTATCTGGGAACCCGGGCAGGCCTCAGTGGTCTCCTAATTTGACTTCATGCAAGAAAGCATAACTTCAGAGGTCCTGGAAGTTTTCTTCTATTAAAGCGTGGAGTATTGTTTCTGTATGATTTGTGCTGGTTTCTTTGTAAAACCTTTTACTAATAAGCTATTATTTTGCCACTTCATTTCTTTTATGTTTTACACAAAAGGCCTATCAGGGGATTTGTTTTTAATCCTTTCTCTAATCTCTAGGCAAACCCACTTAGGGCCTGTGTGCTTGATCAGACAGCCTAATCATTGAGAGATCTTTTCTCTCTGTCCTCTGTAGCTATTAATTTCTTAACATTTTTATTCCATTGTTTTTTCCTTTTTAACTGGAAGTTTGACCTAGAAATTTTCATTCGCTTCCTAGGGCTGCTGTAACAAATTACTACAGACGAGGTGGCTTCAAACAGCGGAAATTTAGTTCAGGTGGTCAGAAGTCTGAACTCAAGGTGCTGGCAGGGCCGTGGGCTCCCTGAAGGCTCTGGGGAGCATCATTTTTGCCTCTTCCAGTTCCTAGTGGCTGTTGAAAGTCCTTGGTGTTCCTTGTCTCACAGCTGCCTGCATCACTCCGATCTCTGCCTCCATTGTCACGTGGCTTCCTCCTCTCTGTGCGTGTCTCTGTATCCTCTCTTTCTAAAAGGACACCGGTCTTTAGACTTAGGACTCACCTCTTCAGTGTGGGGAGGGGTCCAAAAGTGTGTTTGTAACAACTCCACGAGGAATTCTGAAACACGGCCAGGTTTGCGAACCACTTTACCTTAATCGCTTGTTTCAGGTTTGCTTCCCACAGGGCTGTGAGCTCCAGAATGATAGCAAATATTTACATAGCACTTTCCTTGGTGCCAGGCACTGTCTAAGCACTTCATGTACATTGACTTCTCACATCAACCCTATGAGGGTACTATGCGTACCTTTGATATCCCCATTTTACTGATGGGCAAATTAAGGCACAGAGTAGTCACCGCTGGCAAGTAGAGCTGGGATCTGAATGTGTAGTCTTTCGTCTGAAATAATACACAGCCTCTCTTTCCATGACAGCAGAAACTGTTTGATTTGCTCCTCATGGAAGTCTCTAAGTGGCGCGACAGGGCTTCCATACATTATTGTTATATAAATGAAGCCCACCTCCCTCTCCCAGAAGAGGCCTGGTTGACCCTTGTCAATCTTGTAGGGATAAGGGTATGATGAGAACATCTTTACTTTAAAATGCTGCTGACCGTGCCCTGGTGTGGTGGTGCACTCACCACTGAACTCCAGCCTGGGTGACAGAGTGAGGCTCTGTCTCTACAAAAAGAAAAGAAAACGCTGCTGAATGGATCCAAGGGTGGGGGGATTTCAAAGGGAAGGCTTGAATAGGGTAGGTGGAGATGTTCCAATAGGTGGCATCCCAGGAGGACACAGGAGGCTACCGAGAGCCACGTATTCACAGAACTCGGGAAGCAGGAGCAGGGACAGTGGGTTGACAGAGATGGCATGTGGCAGGCTGGCCAAAGTCTGGAGACCGGAACAGCCTAAGGCTGGGATCTTTGTGCTTCCCTGGGCAGTGTGTGTGGCCAGCTGCCTAACCTGGATGGCTGGGACTGACTTTGGGCAAGTGTCTGAAAATTTGCAGGTTGCAATTTTCTCACCTGAAAAATGGGGCAAATAGTATCTGTTGGTTCCTATCTTGTGTCATCAAGCACTTTGCTTTATGAACAATGCTGAGAAATGTTTCTTTTCACAGCAGTTAGCATGGACGTGTTTTGTAGGGATGACCTGCCTCCGTGGAGGGGACAGATAAGCCAACTGCGGCACAAAAAGGAACCAGGTCCCCAGGGCCTCACTGGAGCCAGGGAGGAGGAGAAGGATTTCTCCAATGCTCAGGAAGTGAGTGGGTCCAAGCGGGAGAGCAGAAAGCGGGAAGAGCCAGCGAGAAGCACGCAGCTGGGGTTCTGTCGCGCGACCCTCCACGGCACCCACTCCCCATCAGCAGCATCGCACTTCGGTAACTTCTGGAAATGCTTGAAACAGTGGAGTTTTGTGGAAATTGGACCTGGGGCTGGGTTCTGAGGGAGGAAGCCGGAAGTCAGTAGGTGGGGAGAGCATGAGGAGGGAGAAGTCTGGGCACCAATCAGGTGGACTCCCAAATGGTGGGGAGGGGCTGGAATTGGGCTGTGGGCTAGATTTAACAGGATTTTGAGGGGCAGGAGGTCCTCCGTGGATGGCAGAGTTATGCTTAAGTGCCATATGAAGTGTTCCTATGTGTAAACTGAAATTCTGTAATTACTGCAAGGGTAGTCAAGTCCCTCACACTCCAAGGCAGTGGTTCTTAAACTTGGCTGCCATTGGAATCCCCTGGTCCCGGGGAGCGTTTAAGAATTCCAGTGCCCGGGCTGCATGCCATACCAGTTTAATCAGAATCACGTGAGGCAGAGCCCAGGCATAGGTGTTTTTAAAATTCCCCAAGTGACTCCAAAACACAGGCAAACTTGAGGACCAGTGGTCGAAGGTAGGAATTGACAACCTTTTTCTGAACAGGGCCAGGTAGTGGCTGTTTCAGGCTTCGGAGGCCAGCCAGTCTGGCACAACTACTCGACTTTGTTGTTGTGGCATGAAATCAGACATAGACAATATGTAAATGAATGAGTGTGACTGTGTTCCAATAACACTTTATTTACAAACACAGGCAGACAGCCAAATTTGGCGTGTAGCCATAGTTTTCCAGACCCTGCTCTAATGCATGTGGTAGAAAATAAGACATTTAAGAATTCATGGGACTAGAGACCTTCCCCATAGGCAGATGGCATAATGTAGAACTGGGCACTGAAGACCTGACTTGGAGTCCCAGCTCAGCCACAAATGAATTGTGTGACTTTGGCAAGGTCCTTGACTTCCCTGTGCTTCTATTTCCTTATCAATTAAATGGACATAACAGAAGTATCTACTCTACAGGATTAAATGAGAGGTAATGAATATAAGAAGCTGTCTGGGTGAGGTGACTCATGCCTGTAATCCCATCACTTTGAGAGGCAGAGGCAGGTGGATCTCCTGAGGTCAGGAGTTTGAGACCAACATGGCTAACAAGGTGAAAACCCTTCTCTCCTAAAAATACAAAAATTAGCTGGGCATGGTGGTGGAAGCCTGTAATTCTAGCTACACAGGAGGTTGAGGCAGGAGAATCGCTTGAACCCTGGAGGCAGAGGTTGCAGTGAGTGAATCAAGATCACGAAATTGCACACGAGCCTGGGCGACAAGAGCAAAACTCATTCTCAAAAAAGAGAGGAAGAAGAAGCTGGGCAGTGCCAGCTGAGCACATAGTACAATTCTTAGTAGTATCAGTTATTTTTCCTTTTTTTCTTTCTTTTTTTTTTTTTTTTTTTTTTTTTTTTTTTTTTTTTTTTTTTTTTTTTTTTTTTTTTTTTTGGTGATTCTTACCATTTTTCTAAACAAAAAGCTGAGTCATGTAGCTTTTACCAGGACCCTCAGAGAGATACTCTTTGAATAGATGCTGATTGGGTTTTAAGTGCTAGCAGCTAAAGCAACAAGGGAAATGCATTTCAGGGAGATAACTTTTGTTTTCTGACAATTAAAGTTAATTAAATTACCAAGCAGTAATTGGCATGTTAATCTAGGTTTCACTTTCTCTGTTTTCTTTTTTTTTTTAAACAGAGTCTCACTCTGTCACCAGGCTGGAGTGCAGTGGCAGGATCTCAGCTCACTGCAACCTCACTTCCCAGGTTCAAGTGATTCTCTTGCCTCAGGCACCTGAGTAGCTGGGACTTCAGGCGTGTGCCACCATGCCCAGCTAATTTTTGTAGCTTTAGTAGAGATGGGGTTTCACCATGTTGGCCATGATGATCTCGATCTGCCTGCCCTGGCCTCCTAAAGTGCTGGGATTACAGGCATGAGCCACCATGCCCAGGCTCACTTTCTCTCTTATAACCACAAAGAGTGGAACTTTGGTAAGAAAAACTCCTAAACAAAACCAAACCTCCAGCAAGTTGGAGGACTGTGGTACCTGCTCCCGAGGCCCCACCAGGGAGGCAGGCCCCTGGGTGGGGCAGATGCAGTCCTGGGACTTGTTCTAGTGTGCCTTTTAGTTACGTGTCAAAATGATCTCCAGGGGGCCCTTGCTTGATTTTCATTATTTTTTTTTTTCTGTCATTGTCGTGTAAACACTGACCATTTGTTTTCTTAAAAGATCCTCACTGCAGACACCAAGCCCTGGGCTGCAAAACCCTCAGTTATGTAAGTATGGGGTTTAGGTATTGCTAGGATCTGTGACTTTGAAAAGTATCTTGGTACCAAAGGTGACCTTTTATTTTTTCTCTACCTGAAGTGATGAGTTCATTTGCTTGTCTCCTCCCACCTGAGCATGGATCAATCTGAGCAGCCTCACCAGTGGAGCATCAGCAATATCTCACCGTCCAGGTGGTTCCAAAAAATACATCGTCACCATGGAGCTATTTTTATCATTGCCCAATATTTCTATTTCCTATGTGGTTTGCAAAGATGGGCATCACTTCTCAGTGACACACAGGCCTCTCTGAGTTCCAGGGAGGCTGACCTGTTCATGTAGCTTACCCCATCCTTCCTGCCTGTCCTACCCTTGAACTTTCTTTCATGCAGCCTAAGCCTCGTCTATTCTTGAAGAATTCACGCATCTCCCCAACAGAAAGTGAATGTCTGGTTTTCCTAGGCCTCCCCCACCTTTTGTCTAAATTTCTTGGCAGGCAGGAATGCTCTCCCTACTGCGGTGCTGAAACTTCTTCAAGGGCAGAAGGAGTAGGCCATTTTCCTCTTGCAGAAGACGTTGTCAGAGCAGAAAAAGCAGATGGTGCAGGGAGGAGGGTGTGTCCTTTGCAGCCAGAGTTTGAATGTGAGCTAGGTGACTTAATGAGTAAGGCTGGACAAATGATTGGACCTGTCTGAGCAAAATTTCCTGCTCTGTAAACTGAGTATCATAATTCCAGTGTCAGAGACTGCGGGCTGGAAGTCGTGAGATGCTCCATATTAGGCGACTAGCACAGCAGCTGCAAGAATGGGCACACCAAGATGTGCTGATTCCTCAATTTTCTACCTGTTTGGCAGGCTACAGGCATTCATGGAAATGGTCGTGGATGGAAGAGAGAAGTGTCGTAGTCCATGAGGGCTGCTCTCACAACTTATTATTCATGGTTCTAGAGGCTGGAAAGCCCAAGATGAAGTCACCAGCAGATTCAGTGTCTCATGAGGGCCTGACTTCTGTTTTATACATAGCTGTCCTTTTCCTGTGTCCTCACATGGCAGAAAGGAAAAGGGGTCTCTCTCGGGCCTTTTTATAAAAGCACTAATCTCATTGATGCGGGCTAACCTTCATGACCTTCTAAAGATCCCATCTCCTAATACCATCATGGTGGGGGTTAGGATTTCAACATACAAATATGGAGTAGACACAAACATTCAGACCATAGCAAGAGGGAAAGGAGAGGGAAGTCAGGGGAGTGGGAAGGAAGAAAGGGAGGAAAGGAAAGGAAGAAAGGGAGGGAAGGGAAGGGAGGGAGAAAGGAAAGAAGGGAGGGAGGGAGGAAGGGAGGAAGGAATGAAGGAGGGAAGGAAAAGCAGGGAAGGAAGGAGCTGGAGAAAGAATGGGAAGGCAGGGGGAGAACTCTAAGCAGAAAGGCAGGTGATGAAATGCGGGGCCATGTGCAACCAGGAAGTTCTAGGGTGGGACCATGGAGACCTGTGCCTTCACTATGCTGAAACTTAGGCCAGGCCTGTCCTACTAGGCTTAGCAGGGCTCATCTTGCCTCAGTGTGGCTGGAAGCTTAGGCAAGGCTGTTGGTGCATTGAGGACATGATATAGCCTGGACGGAGCAGGCAGGACTGA
>NW_016107367.1:7785669-7787694 GCF_001604975.1 Cebus imitator | reverse complement strand
TCTAGGCTACTTTTGGTTATACAGGAAGTTCTAGAGATAGGCCAGTGGCTGTTCTCCTGCTGGTGGTTTTGAGGGTAGAGGCCCTGTGGGCCAGAGGCAATAAGATATGCTAGCATCATCCCAGACCAAAACCTACTGAGTCTTAAAGAGCCCAGCCTGTTATACCAGGACTGGCTCCCCAGAGACAGGGCTGTGTTCTTTAGGGGCTAAGACTTCAGTTGCCTCATTCATGCGTTTAGCATTTATTGAGTGTCTACTGTTTGCCATGCTAGGTGCTGAGACACAACCTTGTCTCATACTTGAAGGAGCTTGCAGGCTACTGGGGGTCATGGGCTTCAATAAGTGAACAGTTTGTTCCATTTTGGAGCAATAAGTACTGTTCTGGAGCTGAGTGAGGTGTAGATGGGCAGGATACGTGTGTCGGGACACAGAGAGGGCCCTCAACCTAGCCTTGGAGGCCAAGCAAGGCTCCTGAGTATTTTGCTCGGTCAATGGGTGGGAAGGATGGTCCATTTGGAAATGTAGTATTTGGGTGCACAAGAGAGAGCATGGTGCCTACAGCTGGGATATACTCTGGTTATGATCCCACGAGAGGCTGCGGGTGAAGGGTGCATGGATACCAGGCTAAGGCCTTGGCCTTCTATCTTCAAGGCACAGAGGAGCCAGTGTTAGGTGAATTTTCACCAGGAGAATGCTTTAGTCTGGTTTACCATGTAGAAGCATCATGGGGGGAAGCTGAGAATGCTCAGGAGTATTCCTGTGCTTGGGAACCAGAAGGGGGTAATGGGGGGCTGCATGAAGATTCTAAGAGCAGAGAGGAAAGGCGTGGCAAGAAGAAGGTGGACAAGAATGCTGGGGAGGCAGAGCCGGGCTGGCCTTGGTGACACAGTGGATGCGAGTGTAAGGAAGGGAGGGACGACCCTTGAGAATACAGAGACTGCAGATTGGATAGGAAGGGGTCGCTCTAGAAACAGAGGCCAGGAAGGAGGAAGTTAGGAGTATTGGGCTGAGACACGCTACTCTGGATCTGGAAGGTGGGTGGTGTGGATGGAGGCAAAGGGCCTGTATTGGTGTGTTTTCAGGCTGCTGATTACAAGACTGGGTAATTTATAAAGAAAAAGAGGTTTAAGGACTCATAGTTCCACGTAGCTGGGGAGGCCTCACAATCATGGTGGAAGGCAAAGAGCACACCGTACGTGGCAGCAGTCAAGAGAGAAATGAGAGCCAAGTGAAAGGAGAAATCCCCTATAAAACTGTCAGATCTCATGAGACTTTTTCACTACCATGAGAATAGTATGGGGGAAACCGCCCCCATGATTCAGTTATCTCCCACTGGGTTCCTTCCACAACATGTGAGAATTATGGGAGCTACAATGCAAGATGACATTTGGGTGGGGACACAGCCAAACCATATCAGGGCCATTTTTTCTAAAATATTTGGGAGAAATCTCCCACTTTACGAACTAGAACCCATTTCCTGCAATGGTAGTTGATACAAATTATATGCACATGATTTCCCAGGGCCCTTTGGATTCAGGCTGTGTGCGCATGACCTGGGCTTCTGCTCCTTGAGGCAGAAGTTTGTGAAGAAGCAGAGATATCCTGGCAGGGCTGGTGGCAAGGCAGCAGCTCCCCAGCAGTGGCAGGGTCTGGAGTCCAGCACTGGTAGTGTGTCTGCGCCTGGCAGCTCAGCAGCCATGTCTCCACCCTGCGGGGTCTTCAGGGGAACTTGGGGTGTCAGTCCTGGATAGATAGCTTCAAAGCCTGGTTTTCTAGCCCTCCCCAAGAGTGTTACCTCCCTGATGTCTTTTTTAAATTTTTAAAAAATTTTGGCAAATTATACACAGCATAAAAAGTAACACCGGACCTAATCAAACTCCACAGCTTCTGCACAGCAAAAGAAACAGTCGTTAGAGCGAATCGGCAACCAACAGAATGGGAAAAAATTTTTGCAGTTTACCCATCTGACAAAGGGCTGATATCCAGAATTTACAAAGAACTAAAACAGATTTACAAGAAAAAAAC
>NW_016107367.1:7772730-7785042 GCF_001604975.1 Cebus imitator | reverse complement strand
GCGGGTGTTGAACAATGAGAACACATAGACACAGGGAGGGGAGCACTACACACTGGGGTCAGTTGGGGGGAAATAGGGGAGGGACGGTGGGGGGTTGGGAGCTGGGGAGAGATAGCACGGGGAGTGATGCCAGATGTAGGTGATGGGGAGGAAGGCAGCAAATCACACTGCCACGGGTGTACCTAGGCAACAATCTTGCATGTTCTTCACATGTACCACAAAACCTAAAATGCAATAAAATAAATAAATGGAAAAAAAAAAGTAACACCATTGCCATTTTTAAATGTATTGTCCAGTGGCATGAAGTACATTTCCACTGTCATGCAGCCATCCTTGCTATCCATCTCCAGAACAGTTTCATCCTCCCAAACCAAAACTCTGTACCCATTAAACACGGACTGCTCATTTCCTCTCTCCCAGCCTCTGGCAGCCACCATTCTACTTTCTCTCTCTGCATTTGACTGAATTTCACCTTATAAGTGAAATCACACAGTGTGTGTTTTTTGTGACTGACTTATTTCACTTAGCAGAATGTCTTCAGGTTTCAGCCATGTTGTGGCATTTGCCAGTATTTCATTCCTTTTTTTCTGAGACTGAGTCTTGCTCTGTCGCCCAGGCTGGAGTGCCGTGGCACAATCTCAGCTCACTGCATCTTCCACCTCCCAGGCTCAAGCTATTCTCCTGCCCTAGCCTCCAGAGTAGATGGGACTACAGGTGTGTGCCACCATGCCTGGCTAATTTTTTGTATTTTTAGTAGAGACAGGGTTTCACTGCGCTAGCCAGGATGGTCTCGATCTCCTGACTTCATGATCCGCCCATCTCAGCCTCCCAAAGTGCTGGGATTACAGGCGTGAGCCACTGCACTGGGCCTAATTTCGTTCCTTTTTAAGGCTAAATAATTTCCCTTGTATGCAGAGACCACATTTTGTTTATCCACTCATGTGCTGATGGACATTTGGATGCTCCTTGTTTTGGCTGTTGTGAATAGCGCTGCTGTGCCTGTGCGTGTGCAAATATCTGTTTTAGTTCCTGCTTTCAATTCTTTTGGGCATATACCCCAAAGTGGAGCAGCTGTATCACATGGTAAATCTACTTTCAATTTTTGAGGAGCATCAATTGGGAGCTACAATTGAAATAAGAAAGTGAGAAATGAGGGCCAAGTGAAAAAAACTTTTCCACAGCAGCTGCACCATTTTGCAGAAATGAGATTCTTCCTGGGACTCTAAGGAGGTCTGAACCTGGCTGGGGGCAGGGGCAGAGCCAGGTCCTGGAAATTATTCAAGAAACCAGATTATTCAAGGAACTCAGATGAAGGGTCATCTGAGTCCTCCTCTTTTAGGGATTGACATCCAGGGTAGAGAACACACTCATGGCTCAGGGTCATTTCTTGCCTGTTGGACTATTCTGGGATCCATGTAGTCATTTGGACAGAGACTCCACCTCTTCCTCCCCAAAACCCCCTTCCAAGATTAGTCATCACCTCCCTGTCATTAACTCCCATGGGGACACATTAATGGCCTTTCCTCATAAGCAATGCACCATAAGCAAAGCCTTCCCTGGAGGAACAATTAGAAAATTATTTGGTTACTTCCCTGCTCGCCCCTCTCTCATTTAAAGAAAACCTTTTCCTCGGAGGCTGTGAGCACTGACTTGGGAATGAGGATGTCCTGGTTCAATCCTGGCTTTGTTTAAGTCTCAGCATGACCTGGGTGAGACCCCACCCTCTCTGAGCCTCAGTTTTCCCATTCGTGAAACAGGAAGCTGCTGTAGAGCAGGGATACCCTACCACCTCCCCACCAAGATGCTCTTTGTTTTTTGTCCTTGGAAGGCTATATTCTGAAAGATGTTATCTGTCAGATAGACCTTATTTAATAACATTAGGTTCTCCATGTTTTATTAAAGACATCCATAACTTCCAACTAGAGCTTCTGATCACAGTATAAGCAAATTGAGTTGATGTCATTTCATGTAAGAGCTGGTGCGACCTCATCTTGGTTGGGAATGTGATGTTCCCTTTGCAATTTAAAAATATTGAAAATAGTTCTTAGATCCCCATTACTATTCCTGGGGAACCCAGCCTCAGTACCACTAGTAATATGGCAAGACTGCAGTACTTGAATATTAGAACCAGCTCTGTAATTCTGTGAAATGGAAAGAGTGTAGACTTTGGGGACAGAAGCCTGAGTTTATAATTTAATTTGAAACCTACTGATTAACCTGGTGTGACCTTGGCAGTGTGGAAAAAAGTCCACAAATTCTTTGAAACTCCTCCCTTCAGATGAGTTTGAGCATGTTCAGGGTGTACGGCCATAAACGCTCAGTTCCCTTCCCCTTATGTGTAGACTGTTCATACTTGGTGACTCTGCAACTAGAGACTTTCAACACTAGAGCACGAAAGGCATTGCAGCTTTTTCCTTGTTCTCTCTCTGAGAGCACTTGCTCTGGAGGAAGATGGTTGCTATGTTGTCAGGACACTAAAGCAGACTATAGGAGTCACCTTCATGGTGAGGAGCTGAGGTCTTTTCCCAGCAGCCATGTGAGTGAACCACCTTGGAAGCTTGTATTAGTTTTCTACTGCTGCTGTAACAAATGACCACAAACCTAGCAGCTTAAAACGTCACACATCTATGTTAAAGTCTATAGGTTAGAAGTCCAACAGGGGGCCTCCCCTGGCTAAAACAAAGTGTCAGCAGAGCTGTTTCTTTATGGAGTCTCTAGGGGAGAATGTGCTTCCTTGTCTTTTCCAACTTTAGCGGTAGCCTTCGTTCCTTGGCTTGTTGCCCCTTCCTCTGCTTTCAAATAAACAACACTGCATCTTTCTGACCCTGCTTCTGTTGCCAGTCTCTTTCTCTGACAACTTCTTCTGCATCCCTTTTCAATTTTTAGGGACCCTGTGATTACATCGGATAATCTAGGATAATGTCCCTATGTACCAGCTGGCAGCCTTCATTCTATCTACAACATTTATTCCTTTTTAGCATACAGTATTCACAGGTTTCAGGGATTAGGGTATGGACATCTTTGGGGGGGCATTATTCTGCCTGATACAGAAGCAGATCCTCCAGCCCCAGTTAAGCCTTTGGATGACTGGTACCCTTGCCAATGTCCTGATTGAAACCCTCATGAGGTTTCAATCAGCTGCACTGGTTCTAGCTTGCATCACATGCTCTCGCCCCAAGAAAGGGATGTGCACCCTTTCTTGGGGTGAGAGCGTATGACGGAAGCTAGAACCAGTGCAGCTGGGCTGAGGAGAGAGGGTGGAAGGGGAGGGAAGACAGTCATGCTTGGGTTCGACTGTTTAGGGCTTTTTGTACATGCACTCTTTCATTGTAATATTTATTGAGCATTTACTGTGTGTCATGTGCAAGCTAGGCAGAACTACCCAGTTATGTTTCTCCCTGGTTTCTGACCCACAGGCACTGTGAGGTAATGCGTGTTTGTTGTTTTAAGCCACTAAGTTTGGGGGTAATTTGTTATGCTGCAAAAGATACCAAATACAGGCAGGTTAATTAACCTTTTTCAGCCTCTTTCATTTATAAAAAGGGGATAGTTCCTACCTTGCAGAACTGTTGTAATGGTTAAGTAGGTCAGTGTTTGGAAAATATCTGGCATAGAGCAGATGTTCCATAAATGCTAAATTTCTTTTTTCTTAGCCTCCCGTTTTGTTTTCTAAAGGGTACCCCAGCAGTGCAAGAAAATAAAGGCAGTCCCCAGCAGAAACTCCAACTTCAGCAGTGGGTTTGTCATGCAAATTTAGCATCAAGACAAATACCCAAGCCCAACCACCAACCAGACCGCCTCCCTTACACCTCTTGTACACAGAAATTCAGATTGGTGTTGCCCTTGAGGCACTGCTGGAACTCTTATAAGCAATGGAAAACCACTGATAGACAGATAGACTCCACTTAGAATACTCACCTTCCAAACAGTGTGGTGAGCGTGTCACACACACCATTGTGTGTAGCTCTCACAGGTGTGGAGGTGATGTGTGGGTCTGAGCAGGTGAAGGCGGGGTGGGGAGCCGCTGCTTTGGCTGTGCGTTATCTAGGAGTTCTCATCCATCGTGCACCAGGCACAGCTTCCCAGCGTGATTACTATGATCTTTTGGTTTCCTTTAAGGCTTGACAACTTAAGATATTAATACATTACCAGGAGTGGAAATGTTTGGAATATTAAATGTCATTTAAACCTTTTTTCTTTACAAATTACCCAGTCTCAGGTATGTCTTTATAGCAACGTATGAACGGACTAACACACAGGCATTACTACACTGGAAGCTTAGCATAGCTAAGAGGTAGCAGAGGTAGTTTCTGCAATGAGGGAACAATGGAACTTCTGGAGGATTAAGTCAATTCTCCCAAAGGCAACCAACTGGGAAAGAGGGACCAGGATTAAAACGCAGGCTTGCTGGACTCCAGAGGTCCCACTCTTAACTCCCCGCTGGACTGCCTCTGGGAGAACACATATATAAGCCATCAATATATCATTGTGTGAGTCTGACCCCTTCTCTGTCTCTCCATGTTCCTACTGAGCCAAGCCTTTGTCATCCTGGCTGAATGACTGCAAGACCCCCCTCACTGACTCTGCAGCCACCTTGTCTCCGGTCATCTATTCTTCACATAGACAGTCATCCTTTAAATTCAAGTCAGATCACATTCCCGCACTGCTCAGAAGCTTCCAGTCACTTCCAGCTATGCTCAGAGGAAAAGCCAAACAGCCTCCTGTGAGGCTCAGGGTCTTGCACAACTTGCTCTGCCCACCCCCCTCCCTTCCTGTCACCTTCCTCTGGCTCATGCTGGCCTCCTGCTGTTCCTTGACCAAGTTAAATAGCTCCTGCCTCAGGGCTTTTGCACATGCAGTTTCCTTTGCCTGAAATGCCTCCTCCCCAGATAGCTGGCTGGCTACCTCCTTCTGTTCCTTTGGGTCTTTGCTCAAATGAACCCGTCCTAGTGAGGCTTCCCTGATCTCTGATCTAAAATTGCAGCCACACCCCTCTCATTTTTTGCTTGTTTCCATAGCACCTGTTGCCGTCTGACACATGGTATGTTTACCTCTGTATGTGGGGCTTATCCAACTTCCAGGATGTCAGCTCCATAGGGCCACAAGTTCTTGTCTATTTCCTTCACTGTTGTAACTCCAGCACCTAGAACAGGACTTAATTCATAGTGAGGACTCAACAAAAACCGTGTTAATGAATGAATGCAGGTGTAGAAAGAGAAAGAGTTTCCTTGTTAAGAGTCTATTTCTTTCACCATATTGGCCAATGAGCACAAAAGTTGTTTTGAAACAGACCACATCTAAAGACCCCTCAGTTGCTAGGCAAGAGAGTCAGTCTGGGTGCAGGAGTCCCCTTCACGCCCTTTTGTGGAATCTCTGTTCTTTTCTGGAATTAGCCACTCCTGATTGAGGCAGAGGCTTCTCCCTGAATCCCTGGATGTGTATTTCATCTTTGTCTTCATCCAAGGCCAGGGGTATGCCCTGACTTCTGGGTGCTTTGACCAGTAGGTAAGGTTTATCCTGCAGCTATTGATATTCAGGGGAGGTGCTGGGGGGAGGCTGGACACTCAGACAGTATTGGAAGATTCCAGCCTGGGAGCAGGTGAGAGTGGGGCTGGGTGGGACAGGGCAGCTTCACTAAGCAGAGTGGAAAGAGTAGGCTGTCAGGAGCAGATGCTGGATGTCAGGAGCAGAGGTCCTAGGAGGAAGCGGCCCAGGACACAGGAGTACGGCTCCCTGCATCTTAATTTATCACCAAACCGGGTTCTTGATGTATGTGTGTATGTGTGGTATGTGTGAAGTGTGTGTCCGTTTGGGGGGGTGGTGTTATTCCTGACCTCATCGTTTGGGCTTTTTCTCAGGAACTTGTGAACTTGTGTAGCAGGTAAAAGAGCTTTGCAATTGTTCAAATGCCGACTCCATGTGAATCTAGGAGATGGTACACCCGCCTCCGACCCTCAATTCCTTCATCTACAAAATGGTGATAATATTCCTACTTCATGAAATTAACATATGAAGTTCAAATAAAATAACCATTAAAAATTGGGCCTTGGCTGAATCACAGTAAGCAGTTCATTTTATTCCTGATAATCAATCACTCTCACAATTTTGCCACTGGGTGGGTGGATTTTTTGGCCATTGCTGTTGGTGATTCTGAGTCTCCCAACAGAGTTTGACAAAATCTTCCTCCCCCTGTCAGCCTCAGCCTGGGTCTTTCCAGAACTGTCAGGGAAGCAGCTCCCCTTGCTCAGCTCCCTGGGCCCAGCAGGGCATCATTGTCATATAAATGAGAGAAGCACCCAGGTCACTGCCTGCTAAAGATAGAGGGAAGAGGAGCAAGGACCTGTCACCACACCACCCACTCAGGCTCAGCCTCATCCCTGCAGGAGCCTGAGCAGGGGATCCACTCTCTCCTCTTCCTTACACCATCAAAACATGATCTGGGTGGAGCTGCATAAAATCCCCACATGCTCATGCCTTCGTTTCTTTTTCCAATTCAAAGACATTCTGGGCATGTCTACCGCACGTCCAGCCCTGGACCAGATGGAAGCCTCATATTTGTTCACCAGTATTACTGACTGAGCTCTGTTTTGTGTTCGGCCCCTCTTGAAGATGTGCCTAATTTAATCAATGCTGGATTTAAAGCCTAGAGCAGCCTATGGAGGCAATCATACTATTATCCCAGTTTTACAGACATACCCAATGAAATCAACAATAATTCCATAGCATCTCCTAATATCCAGTTCACATCCAAGTTTCTCCGAAAGGACCAAGAAGATTTGACTCAGCCTTCCTCTCCTTTTCATCCAGGGTCATCCTGTAGCATATCTTTTGCAGCATTGTCCCTGGACCTTGCCCTTCATTAAGTTAGCATGCTCAAGTCTTTAGTCATTGGTATTGTCTACAGTTTAGTGGGGGTGGGGAAAACAGGTGGGTAAACAATCAAGTGGTAGCTACAGTGATGGAGATTAACCCACGGTGCTTTAGGAGCATGAAGAAGAAGCTAATCAGCCTAGGGTAGGCAAAGAAGGTTCCCTGGAGAAGGGATATTTGATCTGCACCCTGCAGAAGAGAAGTAATGTTGCAGGAGGGAGAAGGCAGGGAGAGCATTCAGGCAAGAGGGAACAGTAGAGCAAAGGCAAGGACATGGGACACATCATGGGGACATGTGGAAAAACTCAAGCAGTTAGGTGTTGCTGGAATGTGAAGTGCAAAGCAGGAAGCAGTGAGCAGTGGGGCCTGTAGAAGTCTGCAGGAGTCGGGTCATAAAGGGCCTTAAAGGTTTGGTTAGGAGGTTGGGTTTATCCTCCAAATGATGGGGAGCTATTGAAGGGTGTGGGTCGTGATTTGTGTCTGGTATCACTCTGATGGCAACAATCGGGAGCCATAATCATATATCATTCATTCATTCATTTATTCATTCACGTACTGAGTGCCTTCTATGTGCCAGACACTGTTTAGATGCTGGGAAAACAGCAGTGACTGAAACAGCCTAATGGAGGGAGACACATAGAACAAATGAATGTAAAGTATGCCAGAGGGTGAGATGTGTTATAGGAAAATAAACAGGGACAAGAAAGGGTCCCGTGGTGGTGTTCTGTGTATGTGAGGGGTGTTGGTGGGTGTCTATTTTAAATAAGGGGCTGGGCATGGTGGCTCATGCCTGTAATCCCAACACTTTGAGAAGCCAAGGTGGGTGGATCACTTGAGGTCAGGAGTTCAAGACCAGCCTGGCCAACATGGTGAAATACTGTCTCTACTAAAAATATGAAAATTAGCTGGGCATGATGGCTGGTGCCTGCAATCCCAGCTACTCAGGAGACTGAGTCAGGAGAATCGCTTAAACTGGGAGGCAGAGGTTGCAGTGAGCCGAGATTGCACCACTGCACTCCAGCCTGGGCAACAGAGCAAAACTCTGTCTTGTATGTACACTAACTTACTTGTGATAAAAATCTCAACAGACAACTTCTGATGCACAATACCATCTGAGTGTAACATCACAAAACACATCACTAAAGTGTACTAAAATAAGGTTATTTACTTAAAAATGATACATTGGACATAATCTGTATATTAAAAAAAACTCTGTCTCAATAATAATAATAATAAATTTAAGAATAAATAAATAAATAAGGGCCATTAGGGAAAGCTTTTTAGGGGAGTGGTACTTGAGTGAGGGCGGTAAGGGCAAGAGCCATGCAATCATCTAGGAGTTCCAGGCCAAGGGGGAAGCAAGTGCAATGACCCTGAGGTAGAAACATGTCTGAGGCATTGATTGCCAGGAGGCCACAGTGGACAGAGCAGAGGGAGCAGAAGGAGGAGTAGCAGGGATTGAGTGAGAGGGTGGGGGATGGGCAGCAGATCAACTGGGGCTCTGTTGGCTATTGTCTTAACTTTGGCCTTTAGTGTAAGTTAGATGGGAAGCCGTTGGGGATTTTTGAGCAGGGCACGACATAATAGGATGTGACTTCAAGTCAAATGGTGCTGACAGGTTGAGTAGGATGGAGGGTGAAAACTGTTGGATTTGGCATCGTGATGGTCATGGGTCACGAAAGCAGTTTGGGAGGAGCAGTGAGGTAATGAAGGGCTTTGCAGGGGCACAAATAGACCATTGTTCCAGCGTTGAGTGCTGTCTTGTCACTCAAATCTTTGTGGCACAGAGCAACGGCAATCATTCTATTTTCTGTCATGGTTTCTGAGAATAAGGGCTTGGCTGGGCAGTTCTGACTTGGGACTTGCCAGGCCAGTGTCATGCAGGCCCTCAGTGGCTGGAGCTGGAGCTGCTGCGTGCTGGTCAGGCAGATCTCTCTCACTTTTCATGCAGTCTCGGGGTGTCTCCATGAGGTTGCTGGATGTGGGCTCATCTGGGCTTCCTTGCAGCATGGTGGCCTCAGGGTATTGAAACTGTTTAAGAAGGAGAATTTCTGTGAGCAAGGCAGAGCTGTGTGTGTGGCCTTTTGCCCTATCTTGTTGGTCAAAATACTCTCAAAAGCCTATCCCATTTCAAGTGGGAGACATGGACCCCACCTCTCCCTGGGAGCGGCATCAACAGATCGGCAGACATAATTAAAAACCTCCCCAAGAACTCTATTAAGGAATTTTGCAATAAAAAGGACAAAGAAATGGGGCCATAGTGGGAGAGAAGTGTAGGGTGTGAGCGGTTCATTTCAAAATGGGAGGAAGTCACTCCATGTTTATCTTGGATGTCTATGATGTATGTATCTTGTATCATGGATCACGGCTATAAGCATGACTACCATGTAAATCATGGGTAGAAAGAGCCCTGGCCCATAGTCAGAAATCTGAGTCTTCTTACTTACAAATGGAGACCACAAGGGGATGGGTGAGGGGAAGCTGTAAGGGTTCCTAGAGGACACTTAGTTTCACATCTTTCTTAGAGATGGATAAACTGAGGCCTGAGTAGGTCACGACTTGCCCCAAGTCATGAAGCGAGTGAGAAGCAGAGCCAGGATGAGCTCCCAGGCCCTGAAACTTCTGGGCCAGTGGCCTGCACGCAGAGCTTCCCACCCTCCCTACCTCACTGGGTTTCTGCAAGCCCTCCCCAACCCCCAGCCCTCTGCAGGGCCTGGGAAATGAACCAGGTGAGCTGCGCGTCTAAGTCCTTATTATTAGAAAGCCCATCCTCACAGGTTGCTCCTTCACTTGGAAGGAGAATGTGGCCAATATGTCTTGTGTCTTGTTTGGCATGAAAAGTGGGACCTTGGGAGCAGCAGAGAGGCCGGTGTTGCAAAATTCTAATCTCTTAATGGCACTGGGAATGTAGAAACCTCAGGCGAGCATTGTGGATTTTGACTTTGAGGAGAGAGAAGAGCCAGAATAGGATTTCTAGGGCATTTGAAAGGCAGGTGCAGTGCCAAGCAAACTTCCAGAGTGCGCCAACTGTGAAAGGAGGGAGGAGCGGAAATGAAGGAGTCAGCGCTGAGCCTAGAACAGACACTAATCGTTCTGGGGCATGGCGGTGGTGGCGAGAAAGGGAAATGGGGGCGGGGGGGCCTCAACACAAGCCTAGCCACACTTGCTGTCAGATCTCACTCTCACCCCATGCAGCCCAGACAGCTTGGCTTTTGTTGTTGCCGTTTTACAGATGATGAAACTGAGGCTCCATGTCTGGGGGAACGTGGGTCACTACCGATGTCCAGGGAGTTGGGTCTTATTGTAGAAGTATCACCCAGGGGCGTGTGAGAAATGCAGAATCTCAGGTCTCCCTTCTCCCTGCAGAATCAGATCTGCGTGTTAACAAGATCCCCCAAGGTGACCACACTAAAGGACTTCCCCAGGGTCACCTCACTATGTAGGGCAGCACCATAATGTGTCTGCCTGAGTCTAATGCAAGACTTCTTTCTGTTTATGTGGTTTTTGCCCTGAAAAGGCCATCAGAGGGAACTTTTTTTTTTTTATGGAGCCTCGCTGTCAACCCAGGCTGGAGTGCAGTGGCACGATCTCAGTTCACTGCAACCACTTCCTCCCAGGTTCAAGCAATTCTCCTGCCTCAGGCTCCTGAGTGGCTGGGATTACAGGCGCGCACCACCACGCCTGGCTAATTTTTGTATGTTTAGCAGAGACGGGGTTTCACCATGTTGGTCAGGCTGGTCTCAAACTCCTGATATGGTGATCCACCTGCCTCGGCCTCCCAAAGTGCTGGGATTACAGGCATGAGCCACTGTGCCTGGCTGGAACTTTTAAAAAATGCAAACCAATATAATGCAAATGACTTGCTTATAATTCTTCTGTAGATTCCCATGCCTAAGCACCCCATCATGGCATTCAAGGTCACAGAATGGGTAGGTGGCTTATCCAAGGTCACTTTGCTGAACTGTCCTTCCAGGGGTAAGAGGCTCATTGGGAATAGGGATGCCAGACTTGCTGGCTTAAAAGCAAATGTGGGAGAGCTGGGGACAGGAGGAGGGCTGTGACTCAAACAGTTCTTCCTCCCGGACAATCTAGTAACTCTGAGGAGCTGAACTGAGCGTCAAAAGTAAAGGAAGAGTCAGCGTGGGCTGTTGGCCTCAAGAGCTGAGAGTTGGGGTGCAGTAAGGCACAGAAGACATCTAAAGCCTTGGAAACATGTTGTCTGGGCTTGTGCGGGGCTCACAGCCCTGGGAGCATTTCTGAAGCCTTTCGAAACCCCAATATTCAGGCCACCTTAAGCTGCTGTACTGTCAGCCAGGACCAAGGAAAGGAGGGACGGGGTGGGGGGGGGAAGGGGGAGCCTGGGGGCAGCTGCCCATTCCTGCAGGTGATTATCTCTGTGATACCTTAACCACAGTCTTGCAAGGCAGGACCATATCCCCATCTGATGAGGCTACTGTCCATGCCTGCCTTGAGCCACCTTGTCTGCAATGGTGGTGGCAGTTTCTGAGACCATTTTCTATAGCTATATCCATTTCTTGAGATTTTGAAGTGTTTTTATAAACCATTCTCTGGGAAATTTTTATGTGTGTGTGTAGCTGGGAGGATTCTTAGAGAAGAAAAGTGCTGATTTAAGAGATATTGCATTATTTTTGAAATACAAAATTTATCTTGTGGGCGTAAGAGATGCCTTTGCAGGTGAATGAAATTGCTGGTACTAATCAGCAGGTAAATAGACCCCTGGGGCTGGCTCCCTGGGGTTTTGAGAAACTCCAGAACAGTTTTGACTTCTTTCTTTCCCTAGGGTCACACCAGCATGTAGCATGATACCTTGCACACAGTAGGTACCCAGTGATTTTTGGATCACTGAATGCAATGACCAATGGATAGACACATTGTTCTTCCCCTGACCAGACAAGACCCACTTACCTGGACTTCCACAGGCCACTGGCGATGCTCACCCTTCTCTGAGTGGCCTCTGGCTGCCAGGGAAAGCCTTGTGACCACTTTCTCCCCACTGAGTCAAGGGAGAATGAGGCGGAACAGGAATATTTGCTTGTTTCCCTATGGCTTCTGAGTCTTTATTTTATTTTATTTTTTAATGAAAATGTCCACTTGAATTTAGGTAAGGAAAACCTTGCTCTTAGTTTTTGCATTTGGAACTAGAAAAAAAAAGTATTTCAATGAACACTAGCAGGACAGTCTAGGCAATGATGATAAAGACCTAATTCCAGCCGGGTGTGGTGGCTTACGCCTGTAATCCCAGCACTTTAGGAGGCCAAGGTGGGCGGATCACCTGAGGTCAGGAGTTCAAGATCAACCTGACCAGTATGATGAAACCCCATCTCTACTAAAAATACACAAATTAACTAGGTGTGATGGCATGTGCCTGTAATCTCAGCTACTCGGGAGGCTGAGACAGGAGAATCACTTGAACCTGAGAGG
>NW_016107367.1:7718716-7772625 GCF_001604975.1 Cebus imitator | reverse complement strand
AAAAAAAAAAAAAAAAAAAAAGCCCAAATTCTCCTGCTCTAATGGAGCTGGTGACAGCACAAATGGGAGAGAGAAAATGTAACAAGGACACTGAAGGACAGAGAGTTGTACAAGCCACAAGGAAGGTGGAAGTGGGAATGCATTTTTCTGTGCCATTGGGTGGTTCTTCAGAGAAGAAAAAACGTAGTCTAAGAGAAATGTTGTATTATTTATGGGAATCAAGTTTGTATTGCAGGTATAAGAAATGTCTTCGTGGGCTGACAGCATTTATTGAACATGAACTTTTATTTTTGGAGCTCGTTCAATGTACCATGCACTGTCACCCTCACAGTTCCTCACAGTGACCCCATAGAGTTAAGAGTCAACTGCATGTTTGCAGAACTGAGGCTTGGAGAGGTTGAGGCTTGTCCTAGGTTTCCAGGTAGCAAGCAACAGAGCAAGAATTTGAACTCCGGTTACGATGCTTCAGTTTATGCATCAACTTGACTGTGCTAAGTAATGCCCAGTTAGCTGGTAAACACTATTTCTGGGTGTTTTATAAGAGTGTTTCTGGAAGAGATTAGCATTTGCATGGGCAGACTGAGTAAAGAAGACCTGTTCTCACCAAGTAAGTGGGCATCATCTATGCCATGAGGTCCCAGATCGAACAAAAACGCAGAGGAAAGGTGAATTCTGTCTCTTTTCTCTGCCTGGGACATCCATCTTCTCCTGCCCTTGGACATTAGAGAGCTCAGTTCTTGGGTATTTGAACCCAGTAACTTGTAGCAGCTGCCCCCCAACCCCATCCCAATTGTCCAGCCTTTAGACTTGGACAGAATGATACCACTAGCATTTCTGGTTCTCCAGCTTGTAGAAAGCCGATCATGGGACTTCTCAGCCCTACGGTCTGAAAAGCCAGTCCCCATAATAAATCTCCTCATGTGTATCTCAATTGTTCTGTTTCTCTGGAGTGCCCTAACTTATACCCAGGTTGAACAACCAGTCCTGGGTTCTTTTTCCAGCTTGCCATATGGCTCCTCAGAACAAGACAAGGCCTTCACTGTGGTTTGAGTCAGAATACTCTTGAAGCTTATATGAAAGAGTTAGTGGTATGTGTGAAGAATGGCCAGGGAAGGCCGGGTGCAGTGGCTCAAGCCTATAATCCCAGCACTTTGGGAGGCCGAGGGGGGTGGATCACAAGGTCAAGAGATTGAGACCATCCTGGTCAACAAGGTGAAATCCCATCTCTACTAAAAATACAAAAATTAGCTGGGTATGGTGGCGCGTGCCTATAGTCCTAGCTACTCGGGAGGCTGAGGCAGGAGAATTGCTTGAACCCAGGAGGTGGAGGTTGCGGTGAGATCGTGCCATTGCACTCCAGCTTGGGTAACAAGAGCAAAGCTCCGTCTCAAAAAAAAAAAAAAAAAAAGAATGGCCAGGGAAATGCTTTTGTCCCTTTGTGAGGAAGTGGACACCGTGGTGTGGGGATAGATTGGAGGGCCCTCTAGGAGAATGAGGCTACATGGACAAAGCTGAAGATCATGAAGCATTTTGGATCACTGCTAATAATAATAAGTAGAATTATTACTATTAATGCCGGCTGCAGTTTCTGAGAGTCGGTTATGTCTCATGAACCTCACATGCATCATCTTCCATTCTCACA
Organism: Cebus imitator; assembly: GCF_001604975.1. Classification (NCBI taxonomy): domain Eukaryota; kingdom Metazoa; phylum Chordata; class Mammalia; order Primates; family Cebidae; genus Cebus; species Cebus imitator. The sequence continues at coordinate 7,770,983 of NW_016107367.1, read as the reverse complement.
ATCGTCTCTGAAATAGATTTTATTCCTAATGTGCAAATGTGTGGTTGAGGCTCAGTAAGAAAACACACCTTGTTCAGGATCCCATGGCAAATATGTGGTAGAGCCCAGATGCTATCAAAAAGCCCAGTGAGGCAGGAAAGCAGGATGCGTAAAAGGTTGGACATCTGGGGCTCAATAGAAGTGGGGAACCCCCAAGAGGGCCTGCCAACCCCTCCAGGGGCAGAAAAGATGGCTTTCAGAACCCAAGTCCATTCATTCTCTTTCCTGTGCTTCTTCCCACAGCTTTCAGCTCAAAGACACAATTAGCTTTTTAAGACCAAGAGGGAGCAATACTCCCATTTAAAACACTCACTTTTCCTCAGTGACTTCTCTGGAACGTGGCCCTCCAGAAGGAACAAAGGGCTCCCAAAATGCCTGGCATGGAACCACAGAATGGCCCAGGTTTCAACCATCTCTATTCCCAGAGATAGTCACAGAGATGCACGCTAAGGGATGGTCTTGGCAGGGCCTACGAGGAAGAAGTAGATTCAGCAGGATGATGAGGCTGGCTTTTGCAACCTGGATGCCTGTTGGCAGTGTGCCAGTACTACACACACACCTTCGCACATAACTGCAGACACATGTACTCACACACACACACACACAACACATACAGACATGCATTTACATTTATTCATGATTGGTGTGCCCGAGAGGAGTATCTTTTACCAACTGCTCTAGTTCTTTCTGATTTCTGGAAGAGTCTGGACAGAGAAATTCCCAGTGTATCCTGCGTCTCGTTCTTGGTGTGGACCAGGAACACACATTCGTTCCTTTTTGGCTACAGTCACTCTTCACAGCTTTCTACTGTTTCTTTTAAAAGAAGGAAATGAAAATAATATAATTCAATGTTGTCCAATCAGCTTTGATTACTGTTGTTTCCTATGTTGGAAGTGCTGTGCTGACTTGAATGGGAAATTCAGAAATCAAGAAGGCAAGGTCCAGTCCTTAAAGCCCTAGAGCAAGGGGTGACAAACTACAGGACTTGGGCTAAACCCAGCCCACCACCTGTTTTTTGCAAATAAAGTTTTATTGGAATATAGCTACCCTCATTCATTTACATGTCTATGGTTACTTTTGTGTTCTAATGCCAGAGTTGGGTGGTTGCTACAGAGACTACATGGCCCACAAAGCCTAATTTATTTACAATCTAGCTCTTCAAAGAAAACGTGTATATACTTTATTCCTAGAGGACTGTATTGAAGAGAAATACACACATTCCCAAAGACAAAGAGCTGGACCAGGCAGCCGTGCTAGGTGCCCTGTGAGTTTTGTGGACAGTAGTGGCTTCAGAATGCAGAGTAAGGGTATGTGTGGGCTGAGGTAATCAGGGAAGGCTGCTTGGTGGAGGCAGGCTCTGGGTCTTTTAGTGAATTGGCGTGTAGGTTGGAATGTGGTGGGATGGAGGAGGTTGTTCCAGTTTGATGAGGTCTTCCCATGTGGGGCAATGGAGTGAGTTCAAGTGCAGAGGTGAGTAAAGAGCATGGGAGTGAGCATTTGTAGTTTGGAGCTAATCAGCATCCACTCAGCCCATGGCTAATCAGAGCCTGTACTTCCTTTGAAAATCGTCACAGTTTGCTTCTAATGAGGGTGACCTCCTCCCTACTTCCAGGAGCATGCAACTCAGGCCTGGCCAATCAGAGCCTCGGGTCCCCCTCTGATGATAGTGATTGGCTCACGGATGACCACAAGACCCAGCTCTGGCTGCAGAGCCAAAGAGCACCAATTCTAGGCTTGTTTTGGTCATTGAAGAAGTGGATTGCTTTCTCCCCAATCTTTTGGTTGTGAACAAAAGATGGTGTGACTGAGACAGCCACCTTCCCAGTTCTGGCCCCAGAGGTTGAGCCCTGAATCCAGTGGGGCCTGCCTCTGCCCCTCCCACTAGACTCTCCCATTATATGAACATATTTTTGTTTTTGCTTACGGCCATTTGGGTTGAACTATTTAATATTTGTTGCTTGTAAACAAAAGAGCTAAACAGATTTGGCATACCTGGGGATGCTTGTTTTTTTCTGTGGGCTGAATGTAGCTAGCTCGGACCAAGCCTCTGACAAGAGAGCCTGAAGTACTGGGAAGACGGATTTATCCCTCCTGGGGGAGATTTTGGTGAAGTCCCTAATTTGGGTGAGGTTTTGAGATCCATCTGAGATTAGGTGAATGGCATCCTTAGGAAAACAAGAAACAGGCTCAGGCAGCTGTAGGTGGACAGGCCCCAAGTTAGTTTCAGATGGAAACTGCTGGAGGGAGCATAGCACAGCAGTTAGAGCCTGGGCTGCTGTGTTTGATGCCTGGGTCCAAACCCGGCTTCTCAGGCTTTGCCTCTTGTTCGCCAAGCCATGCCATGCCCCCTGCCAGTCTGTTGACAGTGGAGAAGGCGGTGATCACGTAGACTTGGGCTGCTCTGGTCCCTACAGAGTTACACTTTGCATTGTTTTAACAAATTAATAAACTGAACTTCTGTTTCTACTTCACTCCTGTGGGCTACGTTAGTGGACACCTACTGAGAACTGGAAAATTCAGTTTCTACAAATGCAAGGTTGAAGAGGTTGAAGATTGACTCTGGATTGTGAAACGTTGACCAAGGAGGCCTCTGGGAGACAGGCTCTCAGGCCTGCTAGCTCACTGTTGCTGCCCGTGCCAGCATGCTTAGATTCTTATCCAACATTTATTGATCCTCTACTGTGGCATTTTACATGCTTGGCCTTTTTTACTTGTCCTGCCCTCCCTGTTGAGGTGTTCTTTGTTGGGAGGTCTGCCCTGGGGGCCTAGACGAGGATGCTGCAGTGCAGGGGTAGAAGCAGGAGGGGCAGCTGCCTGTAATCCTCAGAACAGCACTCCTCTGTAGCACACTCTCTGAGCCTCCTTTTGAAGTGACGAATCTTCCACTGTTTTTTTTTTTTTTTTTTTTTTTTTTTTTTTTTTCTTTTTTTTTTTTTTTTTTTTTTTTTTTTTTTTTGAGACAGTTTCGCTCTTGTTACCCAGGCTGGAGTGCAATGGCGCAATCTCGGCTCACCGCAACCTCCGCCTCCTGGGTTCAGGCAATTCTCCTGCCTCAGCCTCCTGAGTAGCTGGGATTATAGGCATGCGCCACCATGCCCAGCTAATTTTTTGTAGTTTTAGTAGAGACAGGGTTTCACCATGTTGACCAGGATGGTCTCGATCTCTTGACCTCGTGATCCACCCGCCTTGGCCTCCCAAAGTGCTGGGATTACAGGCGTGAGCCACCGCGCCCCGCCGAATCTTCCACTTTTAAGATCAGTAGACTCTGAAATGTGTTCAAAGGGAAGTGGAAAGGTGAAATATAGCAGCAGCCTTCAAGCTGGATTTCTGATTCTGCTGGCCAAACCAGGCCCTGAGGCTGTGGCTCATAAATGGTTTTGTGCCTCCCACACCAGTTACCTGCACAAGGACAGTGATGGAGGACGGGACAGGAGAGTTGGTAATGGGCTTTGATTGTCTATGGTGTCAGGGACGTCTGCCCTGTGTCATTGAGGCTGTTGGTACCTTCTGGGTAAGAATCAGGCTGCCTATCCCAGCCAGACCCACGTGGGGACAGCAGGGTCTCAGTAGGGCTCCTCAGAAGCCAGCAGTCTCCTGAGACATTGTAAGACATTCTGAAGATTTCCACACTGAGTGCTTTTCTTACTCATTTTTTTTTTCTTCTTCCCTGGATTCCTGATTTTGAAAATTTGGTTGCCAAACTCTGTATATAAAGTGATATAATAGTTAAGTAACTATATCCATCAAAATTCCTTCCAGATAGAGCCCATATTCCTAGTTGCTAGAATATATAAACAATGCTCAAAACTCAACAGTTAAAAAACAGTCTACTCAGGAAATGAGCAAAAAATGTGAACAGACATTTCACCAAAGAGGATATAGAGATGGCAGATAACCATGTGAAACATGTTCAACACAGCGGTCGTTAAATAAGTGCAAGTTAAAATCACGAGATACCCCTACACACCTATCAGAATGGCTAAAACACAAAACAATGAAGACACCAAATGCTGGCAAGAATGTGGAAAAATTGGTTTGCTCCTACATTGCTAGTGGGAGTGTGAAATGGTACAGCCACTTCGGAAAACAGCTTGGCAGTTCCTTGTAAAAGTAAACATGCAACTACCATACACAACCCAGAAATAAAAACTTACGTTCACACAAACCCGTACCCAAATGTTGATAGCAACTGTATTCATAATCGAAACTGGAAACCATTCAAATTTCCTTCCACAGGTGGATGCTTAAACTGTCGTGTGTGCACACCATGGAATACTATTCACTGATAACGAGGAACAAACTGTTAACAGATACAACAATTTGGATGAATTTCCAGATAATTATGCTGAGTGGATAAAGTCAGTCCCAAAATGTTATATACTGCTGATTGCACTTTTACGGCAATCTTGAAATAACAAAAGTATAGCAATGGTGACTGGATTAGTACTTGCCAGGTGAAGGGGGAGGAGATGTCTCTGGCAATGTAAGAGTGGTTTGAGGGGTCCCTCTGATGGAACTGTTCTATATCTTTTTTTTTTTTTGAGATGGAATTGAGCTCTTGTTGCCCAGGATGGAGTGCAATGGTGAGATCTTGGCTCACCGCAACCTCTGCCTCAGCCTCCCGAGAAGCTGGGATTACAGGTATGTGCCAACATGCCCAACTAATGTTGTATTTTTAGTAGAGACGAGGCTTCTCCAAGTTTGTCAGGCTGGTTTCAAACTCCTGACCTCAGTTGATCTGCTCACCTTGGCCTCCCAAAGTGCTGGGATTACAGGCGTGAGCCACCATGCCCAGCCTGTTCTGTATCTTGATTGTGGTGGTGATGACCTGAATCTGTGCATGTGATAAATTGCATGTAACTGAATGTGCGCGCACACATGCACACACACAAATGAGTGCATGTAAAACTAGGGAAATCTGATACAGTGGATCATATCTGAATATAGTGGGTCATATCTGAATACAGTGGATTGTCAACCAGGGTGTTCCTGGCTGTGATACTGTACTATAGTCATACCATAGGAGGAAAGTGAATGAAGAATATATGAAATATGTCAGTATTATTCCTTCCAAACAGTATGCAACTCTACCATTATTTCTAAATAAAAAGTTTAAAAAAAGAATTTTAGCCTTGAAGTGAATTCAATTAATGTGTTGTTTTTATCTCATTTACCTTTTGGGGTAGAGAAATCCAAATTGCAAGACTGGTCCCTGGAGGACCCATAAAAGATCAATGGTCAGTCCTGCGAGAGGGATCTCTGGAAAGTGGCCCTGGATCAATAAGCTGCTGCTGCCCACCTTTGAGGGTGCCACCTCCAAATGCAGTCACATTGGAGGTCAGGGTGTCAACTGAGGAACTGGGGGAAACACAAACCTTCAGTCCTTAACGCAGATCCAAGTCAGGGGGTCGTAAGTTGAGTGTCAGAAGAGAGAGATTAAGGAGGAATGATCAGCGCCGGTGGGCCAAATCTGAAGTCTAGACAGGTTACTTAATCATTGCATTCATTCATATAGGAAATAGTCACCAGGTACATATATATGGAGCGCTGGGCTAGTTTCTGATGACACAAAAATGAAAGGCTTGTCTTTGTCTTCAAGGTTCTCATGGTCCAGCGTGGAAGACAGACTAAATATTTACCATTCAGGATAATGATATGCACTGCTGCAGAGTGTGGCTTGGGTACTGTGGGGAGCCAGAGGGCATGGAGCCTGGTTTGGAGGGATACGGAAGACTTTCTGAAATATGGGAGACAAGGCGAAGCCTATCCTGCAGGAGGAGGCAGGACATTCACGGCACGAGGTCAGCATGGCAGCAGTGTGAGGTGCGATGGACACGACCCATTTGTGGAACTGCCAGGAGGTCCATCCGGACCAACATGTCTGAGCTGGGGGCCTGGCATGAGGGTCAGGCAGTCCTGTGGGTGCCAAAATACACTGTTTTTTTGTTTTTTTTTTTAATCCTAAAAACAATTGGCATCCACTGAGGAATTTTATTTGGGAAGAGGTAAAATTGAATTAGGACAGGCAACGTATCTCTGGAAGCAGAGTGAAGGGAGAGTTGGAGGGGCAAGCCCGGAGGCAGGCCCTACACTGAGCTGCATGGTCCCTGCAAGGGACAATGTGAGCCTGAGGTAAACGGGCTGATGTGGGACCCACGGATGGAAGGTGACAGGCTGAGGCTAGGGACCATCATTGCTCCCAGTCACACGGCAAGCTGTAGCAGGGTACAGCCACATCTGATTTGTCCCCAGCGCCTGACCAGAGTTGGGGCTCAGTAAGTGTTTGTTGAGTGAATTCTTACCGCATGGCTAGCGTTTCTGGTCCTGGCAGCTGGGTAGATGGAGGGGTCATGTTGAGAACCCTGGAGTGCCGCAGTAGTCAGGTGTGAAGGGCCAAGCGCTTCTGCAGCCTGAGGATGAATGTGGCAGCAGGAGGGTCTCCTGCGAGCTGGTCATGAGTTTGATATGGACCCTGGGATAGTGCCCACTTTTGTTTGTATCCTGGGGTACAGATCACAGCTCCATGAAGGTTTGAGCTAGGCAGGTGAGCCAAACCAGGAGCAAAGACAGTGGTAACTAGGTACTCGCCTGTCCCACCCCAGGTCCCAGGTCCCTAGCAGAAAAGCTATCTGAATTGGCATGGCCTGAATTGTTCCAAAGATCTGCTCAGATGGCAGCAGAGCTCCTTGCCCTGCAGTAGCAGGAGTGGTTGAGAAGGAGGAGTCAGAGCGGGAGAGGGGTACCAGGACAGGGTGAGGTGAACAGGCTGGGTATGGGTGCGCAAGGCTGGAACATCAGTCGTGTGTGTGAAGATGGAAGTCAGCTTTTCTGCCCCCATTTGGCCCCCTCTTCCTAGTGGTGTGCCAAGATGGGGACAGACACAGGACAAGGACACTGCCAGCATTGGCCTCTGTTCTGGAAGCAAAATCATGGCCGCCATGTGAGCTTTTGTCTTCAGTATAGCTTCAGCTCAAGGGCTGTTTTCATTGTCTGCACAGAGCAGTGAGTGGTCTAGGGAGGGAAGGGTTTGGGAATGGACATTTTCCTCTCTTAGCTGGCTGTAGGGAATGTGCTTCAGCTAAGTAAAGTGGAAAAACAGAAGTACAAAAGCAAGGGCCCCAGATCTAAGGGCTCTGTAGCTCTGGAATCTGGATTTTATTACAGATTCAACCCTCAGCAGGGAGTTGAAGTGGTCAGCCCTGTGCTTTACAAGGCTAATTGGGCAGCACCCGTATTAGAGTTGTCAACATAAAGTAATTGAAAGGATCAGAATCCAGGGTTTTTAAAGTTGTTTTTGTTTGTTTTTAAGTTTACTTCTCTTTAATCTGTCTTACTTTATTAACCAGGCTGGTTTTGAATTCCTGGGCTCAAGTGATTCTCCTGCCTCAGCTTCTCAAAGTGTTGCAGGAATCAAGGGACAGGAGAGACCAATGGGTGGGACAGGAAGATTTTATTAAGGTGCGTACCGGCTCAGCGGATTAGCATCCAAAGGCTGATCCCCAAACAAAGACAGCGCTTGACTTTCATACTCGCAACTGAACGGGGCTGGCTAGTTTAGTGGCGGGAAACCTGCAAGGTGGGCAAGCAGGCTTAGGGAGGCAGAACAATGGCAGTTTATCAAACGGTGACAGGTTTACAACTCAAGCATATCTTGGAAACTTTGCTGTGCCACTCAGATGGGAAAACAAGAACTTACAGAACTTGCAAAAATAGTTGTGAGAACAAAACGAAGAGCAATGATGGAAGAAAAGGGGATGTCCTAGAGGGCAACTGCCCGGAGGAAATTCGTTTTTCTTTTTTTTGTTTTGTTTTTACATCTTCTGCTTCAAAAGTGCTGGGATTACAGGTGTGCGCCACTGCACCCAGCCCAAAATCCAGTTTTAAAGAGTTTCTTCAAGCAAAAAGCTGGGAATGGCCATCTAGGAAACACAGACTCCAGAGAAATGGGGTCAGGGCTCTAAAGTTAAAAGTGAAAGTCTTGCTTACATAGGCAGAAAACAAAGAAATTTAGTAACTCCGTAGAACATTTTCTTGTATAGCATTTCTTGTTTAACTTTTTTGTTTAACATTTTCTATACAAGGCTGATTTATGAGTTACAACCTATAATTAATTAAATAATTATAGGTTGTTCCCCTGCCCCCAAACTTGTTTTCTTTTCTCTACAACTTGCTTTCATTTCCTTTCCAATTTAAGAGTGTGTTTAACATTCTATTCCAGACACTGCCATGGTCATGAAGGCTCTGTGAGAGAGGAAAGGAGTTATCTGTAATGAAGACGAACAGTGAAGAGGAAAGGGGTCTTCCCTGGAGCCCTTCGGCCGTATACAACATTTTACACAACAGTGTAGGTAAGGAAAAAAGCTAATCTATAATCAGAGAAACAAAGGTTGCAGCTACCTGTTTGTTTACGTGACTCAGGTCTCATGATCAAATTCCCTTAAGTCTCAAAATATTTTTAAAGTTCCAACAGGTTAGATTTCGAATTGCTTATTCTCGTGCAATGGACCTGTGTAAGGAGGTGTGTGTGGGAGAAGATTCCAGAAGGTCTTGAGACACTCCGTTGTGCTGCTGGAGCACCAGAGAGTGAAAGAGGCAAGTGATTTACAATCTCATCAAATAATGGACCAATTCGGGTTTTCCTTTAGTGTTGGGCAGGGCCTGGCTTGACTTCCCCCGTCAGACTCCATGGGGCTCAAACATGTTCTGATTTTCAGGTTCTGAAAAAGCTCTCAGGGAAAAAGCAGCTTCCATTCTGTTTTTCCCTTTCTGAATTCCACTTCCTTCTTATTTTTGGCCTGGTAATTTCTGTCTTAGCAGCTTTTAGATGTCCTTGAGGTTTTTCTTTTCTTTTCTTTCATTATTTTTTTCTTGAGACAAGGTGTACACCAAAAACTCTTTTATTCTTTTTTTTCTTTTGAGACAGGATGTAAACAAAAAATAAAATTCTAAAGTCCCCCACCACCACCGCCACCGCCTAACCATCTCTATGGATTTCCTCCTGGGCCACGGCACTCTGAACCTGAAAGACTGGTTCAGGCCATGATGGGAAGTGCGGTCAGGTCGGATAGGACTCATTATACGTCTCTGATAAGAAGCATTTACAGTCTATTCTCTCTGAAGCCTGCTACCTGGAGGCTTCATCTGCATGGTTAAATTTTGGTCTCCATAACTTCCTATTGCAACACAGATATTTTCTTTCTGTTGATCCCAGATCTTTAGATAAAACCAATTGCCAATCAGACAATTTTATATCTACCTATAGGAGCCCCCAACCTCTGCCCAACACTTCACGTTGTCCCGCCTCTCTGGAGAGAACCAGTGTATTTCTTAAATGTATTTGACGGACATTTCATGTCTTCCTAAAATACATAAAACCAAGCCACACTCCGACCACCCTGGGCATATGTTCTCGGGATCTCCTGAGGGATGTGTTACAGGCTACGGTCATTCATATTTGGCTCAGAATAAATCTCTTCAAATATTTTACAGAGCTTGGCTCTTTCCATTGACAAGGATCTTTTTATGTCATCCAGGCTGGAGTGCAGTGGTGAGATCACGGCTTACTGCAGCCTCTACCTCCCTGGGGTCAAGCGATCCTCCCACCTCAGCTTCCCAAGTAGCAGAGACTGAGAGAGGAGACCCTTAATCACCCTTAAGCATCTAAGACCATTCCGCCCCTTGATTTCCACACTGCATTTCAACAGGAGAAGTACAGGCTGGCATACCAGGCACCACCCTAATTGCCCGCCTATAGATCGCAGCATGGTGTGGAAGAATCTTTCCAGGATGCGTTGTTTTTACTTAAACATGATCAAACCCCTGCCTGTCACTATACCCCACACCTACTCCTAAGACCAAGACCCTTTCACATGTAAATTCTAGAGTTGTAAGACCAAGACCCTTTCACATGTAATTTCTAAAACTGTAAACCCAAGACCCTTTCACATGTAAATTCTAGAGTTGTAAGCCTATATAAAGGCAGAGGTTTCCTTTGTTAAACGAGCTTGGCTGTTTAGGCAACTATGTCACCTTGCTCCCAGCCGAAAAAATCACCCCTTCCTTCCCAGTTCGGTGTCCAAGAGGTCTGTTTCTCACAGCTGCTCCTGCTATAAGACTACAGGCATGCACCAGCATGCCTGGTTAATTTTTAAATTTTGTGTAGAGATGGGGGTCTGACTGTGTTGCCCAGGCTGATCTCAAATTTCTGGCCTCAACTGATGCTGCCACCTCATCCTCCCAAAGTGGTGGGATTACAGGGAGAAGATTTTTATTATATTTTATATTTATGGAGATGGGGTCTCAGTATGTTCCTCCAGCTGGTCTTGAACTCCTGGGTTCAAATGATACTCCTGCTTCAGCTTCTCAAAGTGTTGGGATTACAGGTGTGAACCACCATGCCCAGCCTGGGGGAAGGCTTTTAAAACATATTTTTTTAAGGCTGGGTGTGGTGGCTCATGCCTGTAATCTTAGCACTTTGGGAGGCCAAGGCTGGTGGATCACTTGAGGTCAGGAGTTCAAGACCAGGCTGGCCAACATGGTGAAACTGTGTCTCTACTAAAAAATATGAAAAACTTAAGTCAGGCGTGGTGGCAGTTGCCTGTAGTCCCAGCTACTTGAGAGGCTGAGAAAGGAGAATCGCTTGAACCCAGGAGGTGGAGGTTGCAGTGAGGCAAGATCACGCCACTGCACTCCAGCCTGGGCGACTGAGTGAGACTGTCTCAAAAAAACAAAAACAAAAACATGTTTTGTTGAGTTTGTTTAGCTATGTGTTCACAGGTTGACTGGAATCCCTCAGCCTGTCCCAACCACACCCAGGAATGCTCTTCCCAGGCTTCCTGACAGGTATTCTCCTTTATCCCTGGATTGCATTTATAGAAAACAGTCTGCTTTAGTTGGGGTCAAGGAACAAAATCTTTCTCTATCTAGGGCATACTCTTCCCGGTTAGCTGATTCCAATTCTATGGGACCTATTTTACAATTCTAAAAGCTACAGACAACCGATAGCAACGAAAAATAATTCTTGTCTATGGACATGCAAATGCATATGTTCTGAAGAGAGACAACCATTCCTTACCGCACCCCCCAATCCTCCAGTTTGCTTTCATTTTACAGATGCATTTCAGTGTTTCTCTTCTCTTCTCTTTTCTCTTGTTTTTTTAGGGTGTCTCCTTCTGTTACCCAGGCTGGAGTGCAGTGGTGCAATCACAGTTCATTGCAGTCTCAACCTCCTGGGCCCAAGAGATCCTCCCACTTCAGCCTCCCAAGTAGCTAGGACTACAGGCACATGTCACCACACCTGGCTAATTAAAAACAATAATAATGTAGGGATGGGCTCTCCCTGTGTTTCCCAGGTTGGTCTCAAACTCCTGGGCTTAGGAGAGGTGATCTTCCCATCTTGGCCTCCCAACTTGCTGGGATTACATGCATTAGCCACTGTGCTGAGCCCATTTCAATATTTCTGATCAATGAATGTGCCTGCCCTTCAGATTCTCCTTTGAACTAGCTGTCACACCTCTTCAGTTTCTTCACTGAGAAGTTAAATATAATATTTAGCACACGATATTGTTTAGCTTTGTGTTCTCACCCAAATCTCATCTTGAATTGTATTCCCCTCTCCATGCTGAGGGAGGGAACTAGTAGGAGATGATTGGATCACGGGGGCGGTTTTCCCCATGCTGTTCCCATCTAGTGAATGAGTTCTCAGGAGATCTGATGGTTTAAAAGTGTTTGGAGTTCCCCCCGCCATCTCCCTCTCTCTCTCTCTCTCTCTCTCTGTCTCTTTGGCAGCTTTGTGAAAAAGGTGCTTGCTTTTCCTTTGCTTTCTGCCATGATTGTAAGTTTCCTGAGGTCTCCCCAGCCATGTAGAACTGTGAGTTAATTAAACTTCTTTCCTTTATAAATTACCCAGTCTCAGGTAGATCTTTATAGCAACATGCAAATGGACTAATACAGTACATACTCATTTTTATATCTATATTGAGTTATCACTTAACCTGTTTTTGAAAATTATTTTTTATCATGCATTTTTCTCTTTCTTATTCTCTTCTTTTGCTAAAGCCTGTTCTCCAGTAGCTTCCTAAGAAAGGGTGCACAGTAGGCCCATTTTTGAGACCTTGCTTATTTGACAATGTTTTTGTTTGACCCTCACCTTTGATTAATAATGTGACTGGATGTTGAACTTGTGAAAGGAAAATAAAAACTCAGGACCCCAATTCAGTGTGCCAGAAGGAAAAAAAAGCTGAAAGCTGAGTCATGTAAGAAATTGCCCTTTCTTTTGTTCCTAAGTAGATAGCTACAGATAAAAGGTTAAATGTCTTCACAGGTAGCTACTCTATGTTCACCTCATCTTATGTAATGTGCCAATTTACTGAGCAGGAGACAAATAAATAATTGACTATTCGCTATCTGCTCTTTTTCTCTTGCAACATGTGAATTACCATACCCTTCTTCCATCCCTTCCAGAGATGAATCTTTTCATGTCTGTTTCCCCCATTTAAATATTGAAACCCTCACTGTCATCTTTGGAGAAAGGTACAGATCATAGATAGTTTTTGTGATTCTGTGTTCTTTTCTTCCGGGCATGCCCTTAACCTTGACAAAATAAACTTCTAAATGAATTGAGACCTGTCTCACATACTTTTTGGTTAACAGACTCTAGGACGAGAAATATTTCCCCTCAGAACTTTGAAGGCATTGCCCCCTCATCTTCTAGCACTCAGCATGATCATTGAGATTTGATGGCATTTTAAATTCCAACATATTTATTAACGAGACCCGCTTTTTCTCACTAGAAGTTACACATAAAATACTTAAAACAGTTCCTGGAATTTAATGAACTGAATAAATGTTAGATATTACTGTTATTGAACTATCTTTGTCTCTGATGTTCTTTAATAATGTTATTTTTTTCTAAGAGACAGGGTCTCAATCTTTTGCCCTGGCTGGAGTGCAGTGGTACAATCCTAGCTCACTGCAGCCTTGAATTCTTGGCCTAAGTGATCCTCCCGTCTCAGCCTCCTGAGTAGCTGGAACAACAGGCATGTGTAACTATGGCTGGCTAATTTTTAAATTTTTGTACAGATGTTATCTTGCTATATTGCCCAGGTTGGTCTCAAATTCCTGGCCTCGAGCAATCTTTCTAGATTATAGGACTTCTTGGCTTCCACAATTGCATGAACAAATCCTTTGTCATAAATCTATATCTGTCTGTGTCTTGTGTCTGTCTCTCCATCCATCCATCCATCTATCCATCCATCCATCCATCCATCCATCCATCCATCCATCGGTCCATCCATCTATTTTATTATTCCTGTTTTTCTGGAGAACCCTGACTAATACGGAAGGTAAGCCCAGCTTCTTACTGAGGATTCTCAAATGCCTCAGCCTCTCCAGGTGCTGAGATCACCAGCATGAGCTGCTGCATTCAGCCTCGGATTGTCTTTGACAGTGATGTGCTCTAGTGTGGGTCTCTTTTACCCACTGTGCTGCGTATTCAGTGGCCCTTTCAACTTGGAAACGTGTGTCCTTTGGCTTTGCAAAAATATCTGTAGCATTGATTGCCTGATATTTCTGTCTCTGATCAGGCCCTCTGCAGCTTCCAATTCCAGGGCACTGTTCACCCCATATTCTATGAATGACACCCTCTGGAGTTGTGCTGTTGCACCTGCCTCTTTTATTTATTTATTTGGAACACATTGGAGTCAGATGCCAGACTGCCTTGATCCTCTAATTATCTTATCTCTTTCTTCTTATTTTCCATGTATCTTTTCAATCTACTTTCTTCAACTCTTGGTAGAGGAATTTCTCATTCTGGTTATGCCTTAAAAAAAAATCTTAAGAGCTCTTTTTTTTTTTTTATAGCATCCCATTCTTGTTTGATGTGTGCGCTTCCCTGTTTCTTTCTGAGCATATTTTTCTAATTTTTGAAGGCTGCATTTTTTTCCTTGTTTTAATTTTCTGCAGAAACCTTTTTTTTTTTAACTTTTCCCAATTAATTTTTTTTTCTCTTTCTTCCTCAGTCTCTCCTGAACCACTGTTTCTTTTTAAGAGCAGATTCTTAGGAACTTTTAAAATTGTATGTGGGTGGGATTGTCACCTAAAGTGCTTTTGTGGAGAGTAATTGGAAGGTGTGATAATTAATTTTATGTGTCAGCTTGACAGGGTCTTAGGCTGTCCAGTAATTTGGCTAAACATGATTTCTGGGTGTGCCTAAGAGGGTGTTTACTGAAGAGGTTAGTGTTTGAATCGGCAGACGGAGTAAAGCAAGCTGCCCTCCTCAATGTGAGTGGGCACCTTCCAATCCCTTGAAGGCTTAAATAGAACAAAAAGGCAGAAGAAAGGAGAATTTGCTGTCTTTGCCAGCACACTTGTGCTGGAACGTTGGTCTTCTCTTATCAGCAGACTGGGACTTATACCATCGGCTCTCCTGGATCTCCAGCTTAAAGATGGTGGATCATGGGACTTCTTGGCCTACACAATTGCATGAGCCAATTCTTTATAACAAATCTATATCCACCTGTCTATATCTTCTATCTATCTACCTATCAATCTATTGACTAATCTAGCCATCCAGCCATCATCTATCTGTCTTACTGGTTCTGTTTCTCTGGAGAACCCTGACTAGTGAAGATGATGAGCCCAACTTCTCGCTGGGGATCCCCAGGTATCAGTGGGTAAAGTGTCTCCTTCTGACACCTTCAGTTTCTCCAGAAATGCACCTTTCCATTTCCATCCTGGGGGCTTGCAAGGGCTGTGGACTTGGTAGCAGGGAAGGGAGCAGAGGCCCCCACAGTTCATGATGTAGTGTTTCCCTTAAACCCAGCCACCACTTTTGTAATGTTGGGGTTCAGGGGAGCCCTCAGTTCCCCTTAGAGGACGTTTCTCCAGGCTCTTGGTCTATCATTCCCCAAGAATTGGAGAGGAGATGACGGCCCAGTGTGCTCCTAAAAATAAATGCTGGACTCAAAAGTGTTTGCAGAAAGAGTTTTATTTAGGTAGAAAGAGAAAAAGGAGGAGAGAGAAAGAAAGAGCTAGCTTTCACACCGAATGACAGAAAGAAAAGCTGCTCTCACACTGAGTGAGAAGGGTTCCCAGAGGGAGAAAACCAGAGAAGGAAAACTCCCCTCACACTGAGTGAGAGAATCCAGAAAGATGGAATCCAGGAGAGGAAAGACAGCTTCCACACTGGGTGAAAGGGGACCCCAGAGGGGAAATCCAGGAGAGGAAAGAGAGCTCCAACTATGTGGGAGGGGATTCCAGAGAGCTGGAAATCCAAGAGAGAGAAAGACAGCTTCCTCGAAGGGCATGTTCGTGTTCGTGGAAAAGGACCCAATCATGGAGTCCGAAGGGATGAAGAAGAAGGGGACTTTTAACCTGGGAGGAACCCCCACCTTCTCAAAGACCTCTGGCCAATGAAAGGAGTTCCTTAGAACTTCTGCTGGAGTGATTGACTTTTTGATTCTTCCCAAGCCCACAAAAATTAAAACAGAGACTGTTAAATCTCCCGGATGGAGAGAGATGGGAGGGGGGCATGGTGCTGGGAAGTTCTTGCCCTTAAAACTACGCCCCCTCGTGGGCCCAGAAAGAGAACACCTTCCCTCACTTTCAGCTGGGAGCCCACCCTTTCCTCCCCCGTGCTTCGTATCCTCAAGACTGGACAGGTGTGGTTTCACCACACCATCATCTGGAGTCTCCTGAGAGAGGAGGGAGGAGGGGTGTGTTCTGCTTGAGCAGGTGGGGGAAAGGGATTGGGGTGCTAGCTGGTAACTGTATACTGATTTTCTTTTTTAGAGGCAAGGTCTCACTCTGTCACCCAAATTGGCGTATAGAGGCATGATAACAGCTTACTGCAGCCTTGAACTCCTGGGCTCAAGCAATCCACCTGCCTCAGCCTCCTGAATGGCTGGGACTACAGGCACACACCACCATGCCCAGCTGATTTATTTTTTGTAGAGATGAGGTCTCCTATGTTAACCAGGTTGGTCTCGAACTCCTGGGCTCAAGTGATGATCCTGCTCAGCCTCCCAAAGTGTTGGGATTGCAGGCGTGAGCCACTGTGCCCAGCCAGTATACTGACTTTCAGTCAGCCTCATGCTTTCAGTGCCAGTTCTTCTTGGTGCCTGATGTTTGTAAACTAGGATTTAGTGGAGAGTCTCTGTTCTTGGTACCAACTGCCCCTCCACTTTCCTACACCCCCTTCACCTTTACCGTATACTTTCCTCTTCTGAGGCTGCTCCAAAGTGTTGGGTGCTTTGATCCTGTCTGCTATTGCCTGAGCTCCTGTTCTTTCCATTCCTGTGGGTCAACAGCTTGTGTTTAGTTCATTTCCTTACTAGCATTTTCATAGAGTTTAGAAGGCAGGGAGGAGATAGAGGCAGGAAGTTATTCTACCACATCTGTCCAGAGTCTGCCCTGTTGTGGGCATCAGCGGGCAGCGCTGGGAAGCCTTGGTGACTGCTGAGATTTGGAAGCACAAGACCAGGAGGAAGGAAGGAGGGTGCTTAGGTATGGGGCTTAGGTGTGGGGTGCAGGTAGTCCGTGCATGGTGAGGAAAGGCAGCAAATGCAGAGAGGTTGGTAGATGACAGTGTGCTCTGTTTATTTTGATGGTGGGTCAAAAGAGAAGGGTGAGGAATAGATTGAGAGGATTTGGCCCCACTTTGAATGCAGGGCAAAGGGAAACCAGCGTCTTGGATGTGCCTCAGTTTGTGTAGGTTATCTGGAACCCAGGGCAGGAGGGGCAGACATAGACAGGAGGATGGTGAGTTCAACTGGGTTCCTCGGGAGCTTGGAGTGAATATGCAGGGTCCTGGGCGTGCTGCTTGGGTTGTTTATCTGGCCTAGCAGAAGTGGCTAGCAGGCACATGTCTCCAATCCAGCTAGGCTGCAGGTGTTCAAAATCTCTGCAGTCACGTTTTCTGGCTTCTCTGAACAGCCCCTGTAGGTGTTCACACATGCACACGTGCACATATCTATTATATGCACACACATGCACACAGAATGCACACACACACCCTGCAACTCAGACCTTTCCTTTCAGATCTGCTCCTGGCTGAGACTTCCTTGCCATGTTAAAAATGAGCATTTCTTTGAGAGTAGTATAATAGAACGTGGCACTTCTTGATAAAAATAGAACTCCTTGACTTCTGCCCAGGCTGCCTGGTGGGCAGGCTCACAGCCTCGTTCTCCCTCAGCTTTCCACGTTATTAATTTTTAGTGCCAAAAGACAGTCCTGCTGCTCCAGGCCTCCAGCCTATCTCTGCTAGATTGGAAGGCCTTTCTCAGCCTAATTTCCATCAGCACAGAGCTGGGAGAAGCCCCTTCCTCACCCTGCTGCCTGTAGCTGGCAGATCTGCTCCTCAAGCAGCAGCCAAGACCCATGCTCCTGGCTTAGAAGGGTCCGTCCTGACAGCCATCTCAGTGGGGCGGCCCAGGGCTCCTCAGAACACAAGACCCCGCCAATTTATTGCTCACGATGGTGCCAGGTAGACGCAGCTTCACCCAGTGATCTGCTGGCAGTGCCCCCTTTTCCTCCAGTCCTGGGCTTCTTCATGTCTAAACCACATGGAGAACTAGAGAACTAGGATCAGCTCTTTGGGAGATAAAAGTCACCTTCCAGCCTGGGGTCAGTGGCAGAGTCTTGGCCCAGGTCTCGACACAGGGAGGAGGCTGTCATGCCTGCCAGCCCCATCCAGCCCCAGCTGGAAATAGTCCTTGCTAAAATGAGCCTGCTGTTTGCCTAGACGTGTGTTTCCAAATAATCCAGAGACCTAGAGAATGGGAAAGGGAACATTGTATTCCCCACTTCCCTCTGCAAAGAGAGAAGGGTGCAGCAGCCACAGGCAAGGCGGGTTAGGAAACCTGTCTGCCGGCAGATTGCTGTCTATAACTTGCCTCCGTAGTTCTCCTAACACTCTCTCCTCCCCCTCGTCCCCTCCCATGGTCCAACTCTGAGGGTCACACAAACAGCTGAGAGGCCTCCAATGTATCTCAGAGCTCCTGATCTGCCGACATTTGAAATTTTTCTGGCTATGACTTGCTCATTTGGCAGCTGCTGTTCTGTAGCCCTGAATCCTCCTAAATGAGACCCTACAGAGAAAAGTAGAAAGAAAACAGCCATCACCAGAGTCCCCCCGGCCCGAGACAGCCCTTGGGTACATTTTGCAGTATTTTGTTTTGTCTGCTCTCAGCCCGCTCTTGCCCAGTCAAGCTCTGCTACGTATACTTAAAGAATCCCTTGTTCTTTTTGTTTGGCGTGACATCCGAAGCATTTCCCTGCATCATCCAAACTCTACTGGATATCATTTTTAACACACACAAACACACACACACACACACACACACACACACACACACACACTGTCTTCCGGTGTGGTTGTATGACAAGTCACTTAACTATTTCACACCCAAAGCCTCCCCTTTTCCAAACTCTTCCCTGGGATCTCCTGAAGGCAACAGCAAGATTGGAGCAGGGCTGGATGGAGGCTGCTGTCCAGTCCTCTGTCTAGGAAGGATCCCGAACCTTAACAGGGATGTTAGCTTCCTATGGCTGTTGTAACAAATCCCACAAACTGGGAGCCTTCAAACACACATTTATTGCCTGGTAGTTCTGGAGGTCAAAGGTGCAGAATGAGTTTTACTGGGCTGAAACCAAGGTAGGGCCGTGCTCTCTCCTGAGGCTCTAGAGGAGAATCTGCTTCCTGTCCTCTTCTAGCTTGGAGAGCTGCATTCCTTGGCCCATGGTCCCCCTTCCTCCTCTTCGAGGCCAGCAGCGCAGCATCCTCAGAGCTCCCTCTGCTTCCATCTGCACATTGCCTTTCCCCTCCTGCAGTCAGATGCCCCTCCCTCCCTCTTATAAAAACGCTTGTGATGACACTTAGGGCCTATTGGGTGATCCAGGATCATCTCAAGATCTAGAACTTAATCTTTTTTTCTTTTTTTGAGACATTTTCTAGCTCTGTCATCCAGGCTGGAATGCGGAAGCATCATTTTGGCTCACTGCAACTTCCGCCTCCCAGGTTCAAGCAATTCTCCTGCCTCAGTCTCCTGAAAAGCTGAGATTACAGGCACATGCCACCATGCCTGACTAATGTTTTTGTATTTTTAGTAGAGACAGGGTTTCGCCATGTTGGCCAGGCTGGTCTCGAACTGCTGACCTAAGGTAATCCACAGTCTTGGCCTCCCAAAGTGCTGGGATTACAAGCGTGAGTCACCGCGCCTGGCCTCAAAATCTATAACTTAAGCTGTATCTGTAAAGTTTATTTTGCCACATGAAGTAACACTTGCAGGTTCCAGAGACAAAGACCTAGATAGATCTGCGGGGACATCATTCAGCAGACCACGTCAGCCCAGAGCTCCAATCCTGAAGCTTGAGGCTGGCGAGTGTGCCCATGGCCCCGCTCTGCTCTGACTTTTGATATTCACTCGCTGGAGTGGCTGCACCCATGTTGAATGCTCGGCTAGATTGCCTTCTGAGCGCAAGAAGAATGTGATTGCTGTTTCAGCTTGCAAATCTCACACTGAATTTGTCTTGGGCCCACATCAACCTGCAGCTATACAGGAAAGGAAATTCTGGAAAATGTATTTCTAGCTTAGTTAAAATGACCCAGTACAGATCCACACAAAGGCACGAACCTCTGTGGTTTCAGATTAAGAAATGGAGTAGCTTCTGGGCTGAGATATTCTCTCATTCTTCATTCAGATACCCTTCCTCTCAGATGGTCTCTGAGACTTCCCACAAAAAGTCCCTGTGGCCTCAGCAGCGGGGCCTGAGAGCTGTCGGCTCACTTCTTCTCGGGAGCTTTACTGATGTTAAAATGAATTGTTTATACTTACTTAATGTTACTTTATTCTTACTTGCAAAACAAGTATCTGTGGAAAAATATCTTTAGCCATGTTCCTGTTTTTGCCAGATGCAAAAACAGGTGGAGTTGATTAGAAGTGGATGTGAAAGATCATGGCGGGTTAATTATCACTAGTGATCTCAGATGAAATCAACCACCTATGAAAGGTGGTTTTCTGCTTGAACTGAACAAGCGTGCTTTTCTACAACATTTGTTGCTTTCTAACAAATGTAGCTTTTCAAGGTCCTTAGGACTATTACCTTTCAATATTACTGGAAAGTTCTTTGCTCTTCTTAGCAAATAGACTGCGAAACTCAACTTTGTGATGACAAGATACAGAATAAATGCATATTAGGTGAAATTCTAGGCTCCGACCTATGTGAGCTTTTCTCTCTCTATCTACCAAGATGTCAGGGCCGGTTCAGGGAGTTCGTCTCCAGCCACCTGTGCTAATCATCGACCATCCTTTCCAAGTATCTAATGACACTCCCAGCTGAGGTCTCTATACTTTCCAGCCAAAAATGAGTTACAACATATGGAACATCTAATTTTCTGTTTCCATTCTAGTTATTTTGTTCTTCAGAGCTTGTGGGCTCCATCCACCCAAGCTCTGGGCAAATGCTCATCTGACTTCCATAGACACAGAGCAAGCAGACAACCACACCAAGAAGAAGAGGGAGAATATTTACCAGCCACGGAACATCTGCTCTGTGCTTATATTTCATATGCATTATCTCTAATTATCAAAATAAGGTATTATTATTATTATTGTTTCCCATTCGCAGATGACAAACTGAAGATCACATCGGTTAAATACTTGCCCAACATTAACTTAGCATTTGGGCATCATACCTGGAATTAAAACTCAGGTCTGCTCATCTCCAAAACACCCTAAGCCTTACCACACTCACGGGACACAGCTGCAGCTGCAGATGGTGAAAGGAAAATTAAAACTTGGGAACCCAATTCACTTGCCAAAAAGGCAAAAACAAAAACACAAAAGACAAAAAATGCTGAGTCATGCAAGAAACTGCCTTTCCTTTTGCTCTTAGGTAGATAGCTACAGTTAAAAGGTTAAATAGCTCCGCAGGTAGCTACTCTATGTTCACCTTTTCTTATGTAAACTGCTGATTTACTGAGCATGAGAAAAATACATAATTGACTAATCCCCTACCTGCTCCTTCTCCTCTGCAACATGTGGATTCAGTCATGTGACCACACCCTGCCTCTCTCCCCTCCAGCCTTTAAATCGAAGCCCTTAAAACCATCTTTGGAGAAAGGCACAGACTAGAGACTGTTTCTGTGATTTCATGTTTTTCACTTCCAGGCATGTCCTTAACCTTGGCACAACAAATCTTCAAATCAGTTGAGACCTGTCTCAGATACTTTTTGTTTTACAAGATGGAGGCTGAAATTAAAGAGAAAGACCCTCACTCAACTCATAGAACAGCAGAGCGGGAAGAGGACTTAGTGAGAATTCCCTGTTCACAGGAGAAAACTGAAGCACAGAGAGTGGATGGGCAAGTCCAAGGTCATACAGCCAAGGGCATCTGATCAGGCAGGATGCAGGTTTCCTGCTCCACTGCTCTTTCTACTGCCCGTGCCACCTGTTTCATGCTGTGTCCCTTCACCACCCAGCTGCACATCTGTTATCAGAAGCCAGAGCTCTTGAGAGTGTGTGTGGAGCCAAAGAAGGGAGAGCAATGGCGGCGGTGGCAGATTTCATGCCTTATGGTTTATTTTTGGACTTTAATCTGAAGTGGGCAGCAATTTGGAACAGTACCAGCACCTCGTTGGATTGTGCTGTTTGGGGGAGGTGACACAGAGTATTTTTAAAAGACAGAGCAGCTTAAGAACTTTTCATAAAGAATCAACTGAGAAAAAATAAAATAGAAACAGAATGTCCCACATTAGGGCTGAGCATCAAGCAAGCTTTTTTTTTTTTTTTTTTTTGGGATGGAGTCTTGCTCTGTCACTCAGGCTGGAGTGCATCACTGCATTCTTGGCTCACTGCAGCCTCTGCCTCCCAGGTTCAAATGATTCTCCTGCCTCAGCCTCCCAAGAAGCTGGGATTATAGGTGTGCACCACCATACCTGGTTGATTTTTGTATTTCTAGTAGAGATGGGGTTTTACCATGTTGGCCAGGCTGGTCTTGAACTCCTGATGAAGTGATCCATCCGCCTCAACCTCCCAAAGTGCAAGGATTACAGGCATGAGCCACCGCACCTGGCCTCAAGCAAGCTTTTCAATTGCATTCAGAAGTGCATCAACTAGATGCAGACCTCTGGCATGGAGACAAAATGGGAGCTTCTTGGTGTCTGGCCTGGTTTTGCAGAAATCAGGGAGTTGCAGGGACCAGGCAGCTGCTGCACATCAGACAGGTGTGCTTTCAGCAGCAGGCAACAGAAAGCCTGCCAATGTGACTGAAATAAGAAGGGCTTATTTTTATCCCTAAACAGAAGCTTCTAGCACTGGTTCAAAAGGTCAGGGCACTGAGCTGGCATCCCCATTATATGCTTTTCCTTCCCTTCATCTTTGTAAGATGCCTGGCACAGCTGTGAGCATCAAATATCTGTGCCACGTGGGTGCCCATGAGGCGACAAGTGGGGAATGGGGTCCCCTCCATCCTCTGGCCCCTCCTGAGTCTCAGCTCTGTCCCCAGGCTGGCTTCTCTCATGGTAGCAGAAGGACCCCCACAGCACCAGGCCTCACACCTATCCTGCTGGTAAACTGCAGGTGCTGTCAAGGCTTCCTGCCTTCACACATGAAATGCTCCTTGGCATTTGGACTGCTGTTTGTTTACTGCGCACACTGCTCTGCTGCTTCTTGGTTGCATCAGTGAGCTATTGCTCTGTGACAAGCCACACCGAAATACAGAGTGTTTCTATCCATCCAGGCCAGGCGTGGCCCATCTTGGCTTGGGCTTGCTGTGGCATCCAGGGTCAGCTGGCAGGTCAGCAGGGGGCCAGCTGCTCTGAAAGAGTCTGGACAGGATGAATTGGTTCTCCTTCCATGTGCATCTTGCGTCCCTCCAGCCAAGGATTTGAACCTAGGTCTTGTCTGACTCCAAATGCACGAGGATGGAGCCCAGAGTGACACAGAGGAAGAGGCCCTTGGATGGACACATGAGGAAGGTGAGGCCTGGAGAGGTGATGTGCTTGAGATCACCAGGCTCTTCTGACCCTGGGGGACCTTCTCCTACAATGGCCCTGAGCCTCCAGACCCAGCAGGTGATTCCCCAAAAGCGGTTTATGAGAAATGCACCTGGTAGCGATCACTTAAGCGTCCCCTGAGAAAGACCCTTATGGCAAGTGCAGTGAATGTGGTTTGGAGTTCTAAGCTAAGGAATCTGGGCGTGGCCAACCTGGAGATTCATTTCTATTCCTTATCTATGAGGAACATCTGAGCTCCTGTCTTGTCCTGTGGAACACAGGCAGTACAGGGGATCAAGGCCTCTTATTTTGGGTTAGGTAAATGTTGCAGGCAGAGACTGTTGGGGGAGGGTGCTGAGTGGACATAGTTATATACGCTGTATGCTTTTTGCGAGTTATGTGGTTCTCTTGCCTAGCCCACCACTGCTAAACACTCTCCCCTGCAAATAAGCTCCAGTAAAATGCCATGTCTCCTTCACCAGCCCTGGGTCTCTTCTTTGGCCTCTGAAACCTGCCGCCATCCCCATTGGAGTAGACAGGGGTTCAGCATAACGGCAGCCACCAGCTGGGGAAAGGCATTGCCTTTGGAGCTCCCCACACGGGCTTGATTCTAACATGGAGGGAAAGAAAAGAGATTCTGCCCTGCTCAGTGAAGCCCCCACTGAGCCTCCTATCCTGGACCGTGGACATATTTTTTTCCTAGGTGGTCTTTACCCTAACTGCAAGTGGGTTCGTGTCACTGCAGAATCTGGGATGAGTAGATTCAACTCAGTTCCACAGGTTTACTGGGCATTGCCTCCCATGCTTGTGGCCAGGAGGATGCAGGGAAATGTGGCTACCTCCATACCTGCTCTTCTTATGATCACAGCACAAGTCGTTGCACACATGTGGAGTCCTGGCACCGTGCTCTGGCACTTTGTCTCCATCATCTCCTTTAACCTCTGAGCTCTGTGAGGGAGGAATTACTACTATCCCTAGTATATAGACAGGAAAATTGAGTTGGATTGAGGTTCAGAGAGGTTAAGTCACTTACCCAAGGTCACAAGGCTAGAGAATGGTGGGCCAGCATCCAAGGCCAGCAACATGAGCTCTCTCTGATCCAAATGATGACTCTATATTTCATCAGTGCTCTGAGAACTCTCCAAATATCTATATCAACTGTCATCTCTTCATTGCCCAGACCTAGACGTGGAGCTACTTGGCTGAGGTCCCATTGAGATTTAGGGGCAGGACCCCTGATGTGAGGTGGAATGCTTGGTCACGCGTTCCTCCCTCCATCAGTCTCTCCTGACTGGTGTGGACACTCAGTGCACCTGGTCCTGTGTGCAACGCAGTGTGGGAAGGGGATCAAGGACCTTGGCTAATCCCAAGCATTTCCCTAGAATGTCTCAGGTTTAGAGCCCATTGGGAGGAGCTGGGAGGCAGGCTGGTGTCTCCAGGCCCTGTTCCATCCCAGCTGTGCTGTGCTAAGCCAAATCTCTTTGGGCAGCTTGTTTCACCTCCTGAGCCTTCTCTTTCTGAACTGCTAAATGGGATGAGTCCACCTCCGCTTGGGTTTTGGTGAAGATTAAATGAGATATTAGCTGTAAAACATTTCATCCAGGGTCTGGTATATAAGAAACAGTTGATAAATGAAAGCTTTATTGAGTATGATGATCGGTCACCCCAGGTGTCACTGGGGTCTCATGCAGGAACAATGCCTAACTCATAACTGATGCCCAGTAAACATTGGGTGGATGCAATGTTCAAGAAGACAGGTATTCATGTTCAGTTTTACGGAGAAGGAGATAGAGACCAGAAAAAGAAGAAAGTGCCCAGGTCAGCCGGCTGGTAAGAAGCAGAGCTGGAATTTGAACCGGGGTCTGCCTGCTCCAGCTCCACTACTCCATGACTGCACTGAGAGCCACAGGCACCTTGTATCAGGTAGGCAGGGAGCTGCCTTCTTGCTGTCCTCCTGGATCCTGCCCTGGTGTGGTCCTCCCTGGAACCTGGGGTGGGGCTTGAGGGCAGAGAGCAGAGAGAGATCTCTGGGAAACTGCACCATCTGCACAAAGGGACCTGCTGGGCATTCTGCTGAAAGCTCTCTGCATACACCACTGCCTGTCTGCTGCCTGGGGGTTCTAAGCTCAAGAGCGGGCGAGGGCCCTGCTGGGTATTATACCACATCTGCATTGTACTTAAAGTGGCCAGTGGAGGCCCTTCCCAGACTCCAGCTCTGGTCACAAGCCCAACCCCCTCCTTGATCCTGTCTGGGCTCACCTGGAATCTCTGCCTCACTCTATAGCCAGGGACCCCTTTGGGAGCCCAGGTCACTCCTACTACTCACGCCTCTCATTTGGAGATTTTCACAGTCTACCTCTTGTTCATGATTGCATCCCATCTAAAATGCTTTTCCTTTTCTTGGAATTTTTCCCAGGTGGGCTATAACTGCCGCAAAGATAGATAATCGCAATAATTAATATGCATTTATGTATTTCCAAAAAGTTACTTGAATGTCAAACTCATTATTTTGTCTATAGTTTTGACTAGATTCAAGCTATTTTTTGTATCATAAAAACAAAGTTTTTTATTTATAATTTTTGTGGGTGCACAGATGTATGTATTTATGGGGTACCTGAGATGTTAGATTGAAGCTATGAAGTGTGAGTGTGTAAGTTCACCTCTTTGCAGATCAGGGAATTACAAGTGACATCCTGAAGGATGACCACAAATGTTTCGAATTAAGCCCACCTACTAAGCGTCCAGAGGTTTGTGGCTTGGACAAGGTGTTTCCAGAGTGGACCCTGGTCTACTGAGTGTCCTGCCTCTTGCTGGTTCTTTGCAGCAGTCCATTGACCAATGTTGTCTACAGTTTGAGAGCCTTCTGCAGGCTGTGCCACGTTACCATCCAATCTCCACAGCAGCCTGAAAAACAGACCTCTTTTCTCTCATTTACACATACGTGAACGAGACTCAGTGAGTGAGAAACAGGACCGAAAGCCAGGTGGGCACGTGGCCGCAGAATCAAACCCAGCTCCCATGATGTGGTCTGGCTACAGTTTGAAGCCCAGGTATTTCAATAGCTATCCCCAGGCCTGGCACGTCAAAGAAGCTCCAGAAATGTTTGTTGAGTAAGTGATGAATCAGCAATTTCTGATTTTCTCCTAAACTTAGAGAATAAGTGGGTTGTCTGCAGCCGCCCAGGGCGCCCACGGCAGAGGTACAAGTAAAGCCCAGATCTCTGCATCTCTGGTTCAAGGCCCTTTGTGCTCCACACAGCTGTCTCTTTGTCATCATTAAAAACAAGGCTCAAGGGACATGTTTTCTAAGCCTCACTTCCCCATCTACAAAATGGGTCGAGTGGAATGGAATGTGTCTGCTTCACTCCAGCATCAAGCAGGGAATTCTGATGAATTCAATTTGACTTCTTTCCACGGGCGTATTCTAAGCAGCCTCCCTCACTCCCCAGTCTCCTCTGGGTAGGGATGAAGACCCCGCTGGGGCTGGAAGAGGCAGAGAGCTGTATGGCGTCACTTATAAATTGATTCAAGTGAGCCAGGAAAGCCGCGAAGAAAAGAGTAACCTGTGTGATGATGCAATGGAGGAACAGGTTTGGAAAGAGGCTGCTGGCTGTCCGGCTGCAGCTCTGGCTTCCTCATCAGCCTCGCCCTGGTCTCTGGTGTTCTCTGGCTCTCGTCCATTTGTCTGTATTTCTCTTTGCTAGCTATTGATTAATCTTTGCTGGAGCTGAGCTAGAATTCTGGTGTTTATAAGCAGGTAACTAGCTAAGCACTAGTTGATAACTTTGGAGTTAGTGGATAACCATACGGCTGGGTTACTAAGCTTTTTCAGTTGAAAAATAAGTTAACTAATTTGGTGTTTACTGAACATTTTCCTTGAGGACATCAAGACAGCCGGTTCTCAAAGGATCACCTGTATGAGAATCACTTGGTGCTTTAAAAACCAGCACACACCTGATCCTAATCCAGGGTATTTGGAATCTCTGCATGGTGGTGCCCCAAGAGTTGCAGTGTTAGTGAGCTCCTGGTCACCCTGGGCATATAAAGTTTGAGAAGTCCTAAAGATGTTACCTGCTTACCATGGTGTTGGAGGTTACCCCAGGGCTTAGTTAGGCATAGTTCTCAGGCTCAGCTACCCATTGAAATTGCCCAGGAGCTTTAAAAAGTCCTGATGCCTGGGCCCTACCACTAGCTATCCTGTTTTGCTTGGTCTGAGATGCTACATAGGCGCTGGGTATTTTTAAAGCTTCCAGGTGATTTTAGTCACTATGCAGTTAAATTGAGAATATCATTCTTGCCACTGAAAGCGTAACTTCCCAGGCTGGCTGCGTTGGTCTCACCCAGGAATTGTTAGAAATGCGGAATCTCAAGGCCCTCCCAGAACTACCGGATCTGGTTCTGCATTCTAGCACCATTCCCAGGCAATTTCTGTGTACATTATTGTCCGGGAAACACTGCGGTAGAAGATTGCAAATGTCTAAGACTCCAAATAATGCAGTTATAGTGGAGAGACAATAAACGTAGGGAGAATTTTTTTTAGGTTAGTGTCCTTTCCTAGGAGGCCTCTCAAAGCATACCACTATGGTGATTAGACACTCAACAAGCACATAGCTTTGTTTGCATGAAATAAGTCGTAAGAATACATAATGGTGGATTTGTAGTTGTGATATGGTAGGGGGAAATACAAGTCTTACGCTACATTCTTTATTACCTTATTTTAGACCTAAAAAATTCTGAAGTGGAAAGGAAAGAGGGAGGCTTCCAGCATTGAGTGTTGTGGTTTGTTGTCCCCAGTTTTAAGCAAGTTTCTTCTTGCTTGCTTAAAGTCTTTGCCCTCAAAGAAGAAAACGAAGTTAGATAGACCTGGTGAATTGGTGAGACCTGCTGACTTCTGGGGTCACCACATTCTTTCCAAAGTGGGTACAAAGAAATTATCTCTAGTGTGCTCTGGAACTTCATTTAGTTGATGGCAGGCCCACTGAACTCTAGCTGGTGATATCCATGCTTTATCTCTGAGATCATGTAGTCCAATTTACCGAAGCCCTACAAAAATAACCGACTTATCCCAGGTCAGTGAGCTTGTCAGTCCAAATTTCCTTCTGTGGCTTGCAAGGCCACCCACCACCTGACCCTCTTCTCATTCCACTCTCCTCTCCTGTCTGTTATCCATTGCTGTGGAACAAAGCAACACAATCCTAGCAGCCTAAAACAATACGCATCTATGACCGCATGCCTTCTGTGGCTCAGGAGTCAGGGCATGGCCCTCTGCTTAGGGTCTCACAAGGTTGAAATCAAGGTGCATGCCATGGCTGCAGTCTCATCTGAATACCTGACCAGACAAGGATGCCTCCTAAGCTTAGACGATTGTTCGTCTGAACTTGCAGGGTTCATTTCCTTGTGCTCGTATCACTGAGAGCCTTGCTTTCTCTGGCTGCTGGTTGGAGGCCATTGGCAGCTCCTAGAGGCTGCTCTCATTTCTTGCCACATGGGGTTTCCCAGCTGGCTCCTGGCTTATTAGAAGTCAGCAAAGAAGTAAGAGATGCCAGCAAAATGGCCAGCATATCTCATGTAATATAGCTACACAAGCATGTAGAGCAACATATCACGTTGCCTTTGTCCTGTTTCCTACAGGTTAGAAGCAAGGCACAGGTCATAGCTACATTCAAGGAGAGGGGACTGTGCAAAGGATAAACTGCAGGAGGTGAAGAACTTGAAAGCCATTTTAGACGCTGTCTTCCACGCTTTACAATCTACTTTGCAACTGCACTGAGCTCTTAGCAACTCCCTGGCCCCGCTGAGCACCTCCTGTCTTTCTGCCTTTGCATATGCTGTTCACTCTGCCTGGAATTCCATCTCCTCTGCCTTTACCCATCTCATCCTAAGGCCTCTGCTTAGATGCAATTTCTCTGGGCTCTTATTAGCAGCATCCAAATCTGTACTGGTTTCTCCTAATGCTTTCTTTGCATCGTAATTTTTCTGTTTACTTGTCAATCCCCTCCCACCCCTGCCAGTACCTAAAGTAAAATCTACATAGGGCTTGGCACATTATGGATGCTCAATGAGGATTTGTTGAATGATTAAATGAAATAACAAGCCCCAGCTTGGAACCCAGGGCCATAAATTCCAGTGCTGGTCCCTGTCTCCTGCCCAGGGCCTAAGGGCTCATCTCTCCCAGGAGCCCCCGTATCATCTCAGTAGCTAAACCAGTGGCGTATCCCACATCCCCTGACTTTGAAACAGCTTTTCCCCTGCAATTCTTAGATGCGCTTCCCTAGAACCTCTCTCGCTGTTCTTTGCCTTCCTCCTCCCCCTGCCTTGTATCCCCGTGGTCCTGCCAGAAATCAGAAGCTCGTTATTAAACCAGGAGCTGCCTGACATTATCCCACAGACTACAGATGGAAAGTATTTGCTTCTGTCTCAGCTGAGGACTGACATAGTAAAGGCTCCTTGAGATGTTAGCTGTCAAGGAGGGGAATAAAAGTTTTTCATCTGCATGAGTAATTGTTTCCTGTTTTATCCAGAGAGACAACAGATTTACATCCCAGACACATTCACGCTGGGCCAAGAGCAGCTGCCATTGCAGATTTGAGTCATGTACATTTCTCCCTCCTCCTTCCTGGGGTTGGAACAGAAGCTGGGGCAGTGAGAGTGCAGGTGGGAGGGGAGGGGGCTCCGGAATACGTAGACTGTGAGGGGGGAAATCAGGATGGTGCTTCGGTGGAGGTGGGAGCTGGGCCGGGGTCTTGGCCGGTCAGGAAGGCTGGTGAAGCAGGTACTGGGGAGGCAGAGCGCCAATTTTCCTTCCTCTCTTTTCCTCACACCCACCTCAGCCCACTGTCCAGCCCTGTCAACTCCGAAATGGATCCTGCCTCCAGTGCCTTCTCAACACCTCTCTCCGCCATTCCAGTCCCCACCACCTCGTCCCTTACTAGGACTTGCACAACAGCCTCCTGAGTGGCCTTGGCTTCTGCTCTCAAACCCTGCAGTGCCTACTCTGCAGGGCCACAAGACGAATCCTTTTAATCCACTCTCCTTGGTCCCTCAGCCCTTGGAATGAAACCTTGGCCCACAGCCCTGCGTGACCTGCCGCCTGTCCTCACCTCCTGACCCCATCTAAGATCCCCTCCCCTCCTCTTATCAGACTTTGTTTCTCAGACACCCCAGGCTTGTTCTGCTTTGGGGACCCTCACACTGTTTCTGTCTCCTGGGAATCTGTGCCCCCTCTGCCAGACCATGCAGCTGGCTCTCTCTGCTCAAATACCCTCTTCTGAGGGGGTGTTCCTTGGCACTGTAGTCTGACATGGTACTCATCCATCACGCCAGCCCATTACAGGGCCTGATTTTCCCATAACACTTTTATTGCCTTCTAGAATACCATCAGTTGGTTTCGTTTGTCATCTGCCCCCTGCCAGAAAGGACATGGATGAAGCAGGGAGGGACGTGCCAGTCCCACTCGCCTCTGGCTCTGCTGCGTCTAGGACCAGGCCAGCACACAGCAGGAGCCCGAGAAATATTTATTAAAGAAATGAAAGTCAGGTGACAGAAGGTAGGAGGAGGGAGACCCCTCAAAGAGGTAAATTTGGTATCTTAGCAAGTGGGTGACTCCCACTGTCTGAGGACAGCTGGTACGTGAGGATCAGCTAACGACAGCAGGAACCGTCGCTACTATTTTTTTAGATGAATTTTAGTTTCTGAAATTGTCCAAATCACTTTTATCAACAGAAACTGGTTACACGTCCCTCCAACAGGGAGACTCAACAGGAAAGGCTGCCCCCTCAAACACTAAAGGCACCTAAAGTTACTCCCAGTGCTGGGGAACGCCCAGAGGAGGAGGAGGGTAGAGGGAGAGAACATTTAAAAAAACCTCAAACAAGAACAAATTCTGACATGTACATCTCGAGTGATTAAATGTGTAACACTCAGCAATCTCCTACACTTGCCAAATTTTATGGCTTCATGCAGTAATATAAAATGTGCTTCACAAAGCTAGAAGTCTGCACAGAATATAGGGCTCTGATTTATATTTTATTCTTTATTTTTATTTTTTTGTAGAGATGGGATCCTGCTATGCTGCACAGGCAGGTCTCAAACTCCTGAGCTCAAGCAGTCCTCCTGCCTTGGCCTCCCAAAGCACTGAGACTACAGGTGTGAGCCACCACTCCCAGCCTGATTTCTATTTTATAAAGAGGCTAAGATAGAGTGCACAGCTGAGAAGTTGCTTGCATTTCCGGACCCTGAACATCAGGAAGTGAGGTGTAGGGAGGGTGAAAACTCAGAGGAAAGATCTGAGTTGAGACCTTTGATTTTTGCCCATCACACTTTATAACCCAGACGGCCCTACCAATAATTCAGCGCAGAGACAGCATTTTTGCACTGGATAAACAAAGGTACGGTGATTTCTTCACAGTTTCTTTTCATTACAAGTGATTCTTTTCCTAAAGAAAAAGTTCTATTTCTGATTTCTCTCCCCTCTCAAAGGGGAGGGGAGTTGTAACACTCTGTTTTCATACCACTATTCTTCAAGATCAAACCCAGGCAGGCGTTTTTACAGCACACATTTCCACATGTCATTGCTAATCCTCACAGCCTTGAGGAAACCGAGGTGCAAAGGGGCTCAGCAATGTGTTCACCATCCCGAACGTGGTGTCAGAACCCAGATCCTGGCTTGGCTGTCGCATCCCCAGGGATGACTCTTTACGCTGTTCTTGATGACTTTTCTTGCAGCAGGCATGAGGCAGCAGGAATTCAGTTCTTCCGCCATTTATCAGGCACCTAGTATGTGCCAAGCCTACTGTAAACATCAAGAAGACATGGTTCCTGTTTATCCATCCAGCATCAGAGAGATCAGGGCTCGAGGCCTGAGGCACAGCCCTGGGTCAGATGCAGGCCTCCGGTGTTTGGGAAGGATGAGAGTGTGTGTGTGTGTGTGTGTGTGTGTGTGTGTGTGCCTGGTGTGTAGGGGTGTCTGCTGTATATTGGTGGTTGGGGGCAGAAGATGCTCCCTGAAGTGTTGGTACTAAGGCAAATCTTTCATGGAAGGACTGGGGTATAGGGACTCGAACCCTGGTTTCAAAGTGGGGACTCTGAACACTAGTATTAGACAGCAGACAGGCTGGAGTTGCTGAATTCTCAGAGGTAATAAGTGTTTAATCTGCTCCCCTTCTTTTTTTCTTTTTTTATCTTTTTGAGATGGAGTTTTGCTTTTGCTGCCCAGGCTGGAGTGCAATGGCATGATTTTGGCTCACTGCAACCTCCATCTCCCGGGTTCAAGCGATTCTCCTGCCTCAGCCTCCTGAGTAGCTGGGCCTACAGGCATGCTCCACCATGATCAGCTAATTTTTTGTACTTTTAGTAGAGACTGGGTTTCTCCATGTTGGTCAGGCTGGTCTCAAACTCCTGACCTCAGGTGATCCGCCTGCCTTGGCCTCCCAAAGTGCTTGGATTATAGGCATGAGCCACGGTACCCAGCCTAATCCACTCCCCTTCTCTAAATCAGGGTAGAATTGGACTCAGGGCTGGTTCAGGGCTGAGGCTGCAGGGGGGTGAATGATTCTAGACACTGGGAAGGAGGAGTGATGGGTGATGAATCCGGCAGTTTACAGGACCATGGACTTGGCTGTACATTGCACGTCTGCGTATATTTGGTGGCTGTTCATTGCTTCTGCCTTGCTCCTCTGCCTGCCCATCTTCCATAGTAGGTCCCTGTAGCATAATGAAAATGGGAACAACCTTTTCTCTGGACACTAGGGAATCCAGTCTGATGGATAAAGATAGATAGCTGTTAAACAGTCATATCTTGGGTTCTGTGTGTTCAGTGAAGCCTCATTTACCAGAGCTCTCTGGTTAGAAAGGTGAATGGTGGGGAAAAATACATGTTGTTATCAGAAGTCTGGCAGGGGCCATGTGCAGTGGCATGCACTTGTAGTCACAGCCACTCTGGAGGCAGAGGTGGGCGGATCGCTTGAGACCAGGAGGTCGAGGCTGCAGTGAGCCGTGATAGCACCACTGTACTCCAGCCTGGTTGACAGAGTGAGACCCTGTTTAAAAGAGAAAAAGAAGTTTAGCGGGAAAGCTTTTAGGAGATGGATGATGGTTAATTTTAGTCCCACCTAACATTTTAAACTTTAGTATGTCAAAAAGTGAGAATTGTCACCGTCAAAGCATGGAAACCAAAGGAAAACCAGAGGGTTGAGAAGGTGGGAAGGGCTGCAGTGTGACAGGTGGCAAAGTTACTGGGATAGCTTCTGCTAAAGAAACTCATCATCCATCACCTTCAGGAAGGAGGCCCCGGGGGCCCTTTAAGAGAGCAGTTTCAGTGGAGGCTGGGGGTAGGTTGGCAGAAACAAGATTATGAGATGGTCTGTACTAGGTATCAGGCTTGAGGGTTAGTGCCTGTAGCCTATTCTGAGAAGTCTGGCTTTAAAGGGAAGGCTGGAGAGCTAGCATGATACTCAATAATAACAATACCTAAGGCACTTACTGTGTTCCAGACACTGTTCTAAAAACAGCACATTTCAGTTCATTTAATCCTTACAATTATACGAAGTATGTAGTCTTTTCATTATACCTTTTGACAGGTCAGTTACATCCTGGAATTCACATGGCTAGTAAATATCAGAGCTGGGATTTGAAGCCAGGCAGTCTGGTTCCAGAATCTGTGTTTTTATTTATATTTTATTTTATTTTTGAAATAGAGTCTTGCTCTGTCACCCAGGCTGGAGTGCAATGGTGTGATCTTGGCTCACTGTAACCTCCACCTCCTGGGTTCAAGCGATTCTCCTGTCTCAGCCTCCTGAGTAGCTGGGACTACAGGCGCCCGCCACCATGCCCGGCTAATTTTTGTATTCTTAGTAGTGACAGGGTTTCCCTGTGTTAGTCAGGATGGTCTCGTTCTCCTGACCTTGTGATCCACCCACTTTGGCCTCCCAAAGTGCTGGGATTATAGACATGAGCCACCGCGCCTGGCCCAGGATCTGTTTTTAACCTTCATACTACATTGACTTTCATCATGAAAAGATGGTGGTGGGCAAGCTTGTTTCTAAGGATGGGAGGGTCCTTGTAATATCTGTATGTACAGAGAGGAGGGACAGTTGGGTTACTTTCTCTGTCAAACTCAGAAAGCCAGGAAGGTTGGCTGGCATCCCTGGGACCTCAGATATTCAAGCAGCATGGCCTTGCAAATCAGGCACTCTATCTATTAGAGTTGTGCAGTGAGGCCCCCTCCACTTCATCCCCAGAATATCTCCTAGGTAAGTTGGATCTCACAGGGCCTGAGTATAAATAAGATGGTGTCCTCTGTTGTTATGGAGTAGCTTGGAGCTGGGCCCCAGGTACCCTGTGTGAATTAGATGAGTGATTAGTATTTGACAATCTAACTGGAGAGGCTTGCTGAGTTACTAGGGCATATGTGCTCAGCTCATGAATACCAGCCTGACTTCTGTCAATCAGTGAACAGAGTTTGCAGTGTCTACCAAGCACCTGCTGTGTAGTGGAAGAGAGTTTGGACTTTGGAATCAAACATGCTAAAGGTCAGATTCTAGCTCCTCCACTAACTACCTCTGTGATCTCGGCTAAGTGATGGTCATTTTTTTTTTTTTTTTGAGATAAGGTCTCATTTTATCTCCTAGGCTAGAATGCAGTGGCATGATCATGGCTCACTGCAGCCTCAACCTCCCGAACTCAAGAGATCATCCCACTTCAGCCTCCTGAGTAGCTGGGACTATAGGGCATGTGCCATGGCACCTGGCTAATTTTTCATCTTTTGTAGAGATGGGATTTTGCCATGTTGCCCAGGCTGGTCTCGAACTCCTGGGCTCAAGCGATCCACCCACTTCAGCTCTCCAAAGTGCTGGGATTACAGGTGTGAGCCACCATGCCTAGCCTGATGATTGCTTTCAGAGCCTTGGTCCTTCATCTCTGAAATGAGGGGAGGAACACAGAACAGTTTCCATGGGGAGCTCATAACACATGCGGGCCTCTCTCCCCTCACCCCAGCCTTTGGTTAGATACTTACTATTTGCAAAGACCCAATTTCTTCATCATAAGAAGGCTGCCACAACGCTTGAGGGAGTGACCCACTTACAAACAATTCCTTCCTTCTGGGTCATTCTGATGGATTAAATGAAGAACCATTTAAAGCCACAGCCCAAAGAGCCAGAGGGAGAGGCAGCAGAGGAAAGATGCAGGTGAATCTTCATGCACTGCATGATGCAGCTTTGTACCACAATCAGGAAAAGCTCCAGGCACACAGGGCCGCCTTCATGGCCAATCAGAGTGCACCTCTCACCTCGGCAACTCTGCTAACCTAAATAGACCAGTTACACAGCAGACCTGCAAAAGAAGACATGATAATTACAAAGACCCCAGGGGACCATCTGTGCTGGCTGATGCTTTGTTTCTCCTGACCCCTCAGACCTCTCTATTTCACTGCAGACTCTCAATACCTAGGGCCTTTGTTTTGCTGTGAACACTTCCATTCCTGAGTACATTTTCTGTGAGGAGTTGGCAGGAAGGGAGTCTCGGAATGAGTTATATTTTCAGCACACCTCTGGGTTCATGTTGAATTTGGCTAGAACTGTTTTGACCCAGGAAACAATTTGACTAATGGATATTTCAATTCAACAAGTACTCTCTGGGTCCTTCTAATATTTCTGGCACTGGTTTGATGCTGAGGACATGGAGATGAATAAGAAACGGTCTCTGTCCCCCAGCTGATAACTTAACATTGATGATCTCCTGTGTGCCAGGGGCTTTACAAATGTGATTACCATTTCTTACAACAACGTAGTAAGGTAGAAGGCATCTTTGTGCTACAAGTGAGGAATAGGAAGTTAAAAAAGGTTAAGATATAAGGTCAAAGTCACACAACTAGTAAGAGGTAGAACTAACCTTTGGATTTGGGGCTGTTCACCAGCAAACCCTATATGCTTTTGATACAGGCAGGAGACAGGGAAATGCTGGGTAGAATAGGGCAGTTGCCTGGCAAAGGCCCTACCCTTAAACCTTGAAACCCACGGCCCTAAATGGGAACAGGCATTCCTGTTTTCATGCCCCAAAGTTGCCTTTTGGCCTGTCATGTCCCCCATCCTATATCGTATAAATCCCAGACCCCAGGCTCCAGAAGCAGATGAGACAAACAGAAGAGCAGAAGAATGGCAGAATGGCACAGAAGAGAGAAGAGAAGGAGTGTCTGAACATTGAGAGGGATTTGGCTGGGGGTGGTTGGAGAGGAGATTCGCCACGGGGTGGCCAAACTCCAGGGGAAGATCACCTTCCCACTCCATTCCCCTTCCAGCTCCCCATCCATCCTGCTGAGAGGCACCTCCACCACTCAGTAAAACCCCTGCATTCATCCTTCAAGTCTGAGTGTGACCTGATTCTCTCTGGACGCTGGACAAAGACCTAGGTACCAAAAGGGTCTAACACTTAAGTCATCCATGGATAGCAAGGCTAACAGAACACTGTAACATGTGTCCACTTGGGGGCTGGGAGTTGCAGACACCCACCCATAGATGCTACCATGGGGCCAGAGCCCAAAAGCACTTGCCCTGACTCCTGCACCTGCCTGTCTGCATGCTTCCCCCTGTAAAGGGTTTGAACATGTGGCGGCTGAACATAAGAGCCACGCCTCTGCCACACGTCATGGGATGGGGGGTCATGGGATGGGGGTCAGGGAACGCTCCCATTTCACTTTTAAATATTCTAGGCCCCCTTTTTGTTTGGGAGCCAGAATCTAGGACAGACAGATAGAAAGCCTGAAATAGGATCCAGGCAATATAAACCTACATGCTGTAGGCCAAGTCAGAGACTGATGTGATAACAGAAGTCTGAATAAAAGGTGGGAGACAATTATTCTGACTGAAAGGGAGGCAAGCGTTCCTGCCCTAGGCTGGATGCTGGGCGCCCCTGGCTTCCTGACTCATTTGCAAATGGAAAATCCTATGGCATTGTAGGAACATTCTTTCTCTATTTGTATGGGGAAGGAGAAAGAATGGCTGGGCTGAATGAATTCAGCCCTTGGTCCTCTTCCAACGAAGCTCAGCTATGAAAGATAAATGCACCTCTCCCCACCCCCTTCTCAATGGAGCCGGGGAGAAATTGAAAACCCTCTGACAATAAGGAGACCAAAGTTTGCAAGGGCAAGATGAGCCTGTGCTAACGGAGAAAGTGATGTTTCCTCAATTTGGTTTTAGACTATCTTCTCCTATGGGGGAAAAAGTTCTGTCCTTGGGAGAAGTGCCAACTTTATAGATCTATTAATAAAAGAACTGGCAGTTTCACAGTTCTTGCCAATGAGGAAACTTGAATGAGAGAAGCCAGGCTCATCCTTGGCCAACATACTGGAGCCCATCATCCGAACTTTACCCAGCCTCCCCTTACCCAAGCATCCAAGGCTAGGCAGCACCCCCACCCCCCGCCAACCCCAGCAGCTTCCACCGGGCTGAAGCCTGCATCTGCTCCAGACTGAGGGTTAGATGGAAACTTGGCATGGGAAGGGCTCACCTGTGGGCAGGACAGAATCTATCCAAGGAGACCTAAAAAATGAGTACCTATGAGACACGCAGTGATCCTGAAGGCAGGCAGGATAAAGGGCTGGAGGGACACGCCACGGGGGAGTTTCCCTGGTGAATACTGAAGTTACTAGATGTTTTGTCTTGCAAAAATCTCAAACTCTACCAGTTGTCTGTCTTGCATCAACACTGTCCTTTTGAAAGAAACCCACCTTTCAGTAAAGAAACTTGTATTGGCCTGAGCAGCCTGGTGTGCTCCTTTTGTGGAAACTGACTGGCCAGGGTGACCACGGGGGGAAGAGCCTGGCTCCCCCGCACCAGTTCCTTGTGAAGAAGGGGCCTGGTCAGTCAGGCAAAGGACATCATTTGCCAAAATGTGATATTGTCAAGTGCTTTTGTCCGGCACTACTGTAGATTTAAAAAATGTATCTCATTTTTAAAATTTGCATTTTCCTGATTACTTGTAAGACTGAGCATCTTCTCATATAGCAACTGGCCATTTTCATCTCATTTTCTGTGAATGCTAGCTGTTCCCTATTTTTCCAATGGGTTGTCTCTTTTACTTGCTGATCTGTAAGAGTTCATTACATATCCTGGAAACTAATACTTTGCTCTATATTGTTACCATCTTCTCTTACGCTGGTCACTTTTAAAAATTCATGTATTGTCATAAGAAGTCTTTTATACTTCTTATGTCATATATGTGTCATACTTTTGCTTTGTGCACCATCTCTGAGAAGGTCATCCCTATCCAAGGTCATAAACATGTTCTTAATATTTTCATATGTTTATTTTCCAAGGTTAGGTCTTAGAAAATTACAAAATAACCATTTGTAATTTCATGTTGTGAAAGGTGGAGGAAGGGAATTTCCTCTTCTTGCCCTTACTTGTATCTGAGCCGATTCTCCGTGTTCCTTTCAGTTATACTAGAACAAAAGCCCCTCCTTCCTCCAAGCCAAGTCACCCCGTGCCCTCGCCACTGTGCTTGCCTTAAGTTTATACCTTGCCTGTAGTCATTCTCTCCTGCATCAATTCCATCAGCACAAAGACATATCTTAATTCCTTCTACCTTAAAAAAAAAAAAAAAAAAAGCCCTCCCTCCCTTAGGGTGAGATGAAGTTGTGTGCAACAGGCCAATGCTGCTTTCAGAGGCGTTTGAACCAGAGGGACTCCATTTTGAATAGGGGCTGAGTAAAATAAGGCTGAGACCTACTGGGCTGCATTCCCATGGGCTTAGGCATTCTAAGTCACAGGATGAGACAGGAGGTAGGCGCAAGATACAGGTCGCAAAGACCTTGCTGATAAAATAGTTGCAGTAAAAAAGCCAGTCAAAACACGCCAAAACCAAGATGGTGACAAAAGTGACCTCTGGTCGTCCTCACTGCTCATTATACATGAATTATAATACATGAGCATGATAAAAGATACTTCTACCAGCACCATAACAGTTTACAAATACCACGGACATGTCAGGAAGTTACCCTATATGTCTAAGGGGGGAGGAGCCCTCAGTTCCAATTGTCCACCCCTTTCATGGAAAACTCATGAATAATCCACCCCTTGTTTAGCATATAAGCAAGAAATAACCATGAAAATAGCCAGCCAGCCTGCTCTGCCTACGGAGTGGCCACTTTATTATTTTACTTTCTTAATAATTAACTTGTTTAGCTTTACCCGATGGCCTTGCCCCAAATTCTTGCATGAGGTCCCAGAACCATCTCTTGAGGTTTGGATTGGGAAAGTTTTAATCTATTAAAAAAAAGCATCAAATGGGCATTCCAGAACTAATAAACATAATATTTGCACCAAGCAATCAATTGTTTGAGAGCAGATTGGATATAGCAGATGTCAGCATTAGTGAAATGGAAGATAAACCAATAGAAAACATCAAAATTGAAGCTCAGACAGGGGAGAAGAGGAAACAAAACAACAAAGCATTGGAAGCATGGGCACAGTTTAAAGCGTCTGACAGTGTCTAACTGGAGTCACTGAAAGAGCAGGAAAGCAAGGGTGAGATAGGAATAGTTGAAGATATAATGGCTAAGACGTTTTCTCAAATAATGGGTAAACTATTAGAGTTAAGTGAATTAATCTAGGTTTTGGATGTGGTGTCAATGTACACAAATCAGTTGCATTTTTTATAACAGCAACAGACATAATACAGAATTTAAAATAACATTTAAAATAGCATCCATCAAATAAGAGTTAATTTAATGAAATCAGAACAATTAAAGACAACCCATATTACGGAAGGACACACTATGCAATTGCTTTGGATTGTAAGGTTTAATATGGTGGGGATGTTAAATCTCTTTAAATAGACCTATAGATTCAGCACAATCCCAATCAATCTTAGCAGGCTTTTGGAGGTGGGGAGGATTAACAAGCTGATTTTAAAATGCATATGGACATGTAAAGAGAAGAGAATAGTTGTATTAGGGTTCTCCGGAGAAACGGAATCTGACTATATCAAGACCTATTTGAAAGCTGTAGTAATTAGCAATGTGGGGTCAACACAAGGAGAGACAAACAGACTAATGGAACAGAAAATGTCCAGAAACAGACTCATACAGAAATGTTCCCAGATTTATGACAGACGTGATAATACAGTACAGTAGAGAAAGGCTAGTTTTTTAAATAAATGGCATTAAGTTAACTGGATATCAACATGGAATATTAATCTAAATAAAACCTTTAGAAGAAAATAGTGTACATTTTCACCTCGGAATAAGCAAAGCTTTCCTAAACCCCCATTCTTTAGTTCCAGGATTGGGTTGAGTTTCTTCACCACTTTGCAAGTCTATTCTGCTCCCTGTCTGAAATAAGCAGAGCTGGAACTTGGACGTTCTCATTTTTATTATTATCTGCACCCTCTCCATCCAGTCTTTCTCTAGTAGTCATGATCTTTGATTACTAAGCCACTCTATGGTTTTATCATTAGTTCAAACATTAAGTGCATACTTACGTCACTCCTTGTCTCAAACACTCATTGTTCTTCCTCAAAACCAGCTGCTGGGACTGGCGTGTTTGATCCTGACAATGGAGCATCAGCGCCACCCCCTGACCACCACCCCCCCGCCACCGTATTCTTATTCTTTATCATATTAGCCTGGGTAATCCTCATTATTCCTGATCTCCAGACACACCCTGAATTACCTCTCCTCCAGATCTACTCATGCTGCTTCCTCAGTGAGATAATTTTGCCAATTACATCTGTACCACACACCATCTAGGCTATCTGCCCTTGGCATCTTGTCTGCCCTGCCATTTTGGCCCAGTACCCAGGAGGAGCTGAACAGAAATGTGCAGAGGTATTAGTGACTCTTAGCAGCCTCCCAAGCCCCGCACAGTGTGCCCCCTTATTTGTGGTCTGGAATCCTCCCGGCAAGAGGCTGTCCAGCCGCCATATCCTGGGGGCTTGGGGCTTGTGAAGGACTCCCTCTGCTGGAGGAGGAGAGCATTGAGCCCAGGCATGAGTGCACTGTCAGTATCAGGCAATCCTGGGAGCAATTCTGGCGAGATCAAAGTGCTTCTCAAAGACGTTGGTGACATCTCTCCAGGAGAGTAAATCCTTCAGGTCACAGGTGCCAGAGATGGACAACTTGGCCAGAAAACATAGCCTTATCTCAGACACGACATGGACAAAGGCCAGCTGAAGGACCAGGGACCAAACTGTTCCCGCCTGCAGCTCTGGGGCTTTTTTCAGTGCAGTTCCAAGGGATGAGGGGTGGGAGACCTGGCCAAGGAGGGTGATAGGTGAGACTGGTAGTTAGTACTTTCTGCCTATGGAGACCTCTGCTTACCTTCTGACCACCCACTCATGGGGAGGTGTGCTCAGTCTCCGCCCTCAGGCCCTACCACCATTTCCACAGTGGCCACTACGGGTCTCCCTACTCAGGTTCTGCCTCTTTCATGAAATAAGCCAAATTAGAGCCAGGAACAGCGGGGTCCCTCTGCTACCCACTTCGTTCAGGTTACTAAGCCACTCAAGCCTCTGATACTTCCTCCATGAAATGGGGGTGACAGTTTATGGAGTTGTTGGGAGGTGTCAATGAGATACCCTATGAAAAATGCCTGACATGGCATAGGGGCTCCCCACATATTAAGCAATCTTTACCACCAGCCCACTGACAGCCACACCCATGCCCATTAGGGAGCGAGGCTGAGAATACCAATATGTATATATTTGCAATAGGAAGTGAGAGAAACAGTAGTTGCAAGGGTAGGACTGATGGAGTCTGCCTGGGAGAGGGAGCAAGTCTGAGAACACGACTTGACCAGCGTATTTCAAGTATTCGCTATGTGTCAGGGTTTAACACTTTACTCACAGCCTCATCTGATCCTCAGTGGAGTCCCATAGGGTCGGTACTTATAGCAAACAGGCTTCAGGGGGCCCAGGAGACCAGGGTTCTCCATGATCCCTGCTTCCTGGTATTCATAACCTTGAGTAAGAGTAGGACCTACCTCTCACCAACAGAATATGGCAAAGGTGACACACGTATGTGATTCCATGTATGGATCACATTATATGAGAGTGTGATGTCCCTTGTCTTCCCGGCCCACTGCATTCCCACCCCAAGTGTTGGTTCCTTGGAAAGCACTGGGGAAGAAGGTGGAATTGTTACGAAAACAAGGCTCAGACCTCCACAGAAGCTGCCCAGTGAGTTCTTCAAAAGTGGTTATCCTACCTGCCACTTACGCTGGATCAGGACTGCCCAGAGCTCATTTTCACATCTCCCCAGGGGAATGCCATCATCTCAACGCTAATTTTCACTTGAACTACAAGAATCATGCTTGTGGTTTTCAAAAGGAAAAGGCTCCTATTCATGGTGCATTTAGAAGCAGCCCAGGGTGCTTATAGAAGGGACCCACTTCTTGCTATGTTCTTGAGCTTCTGTGGCCTCTTGACAAAGTGGAACCAATAAGACAACCAGGCCAAGTGAGCACTCTGGGCCCCATGGCCAAGGATGGGCTGGCCAGGTGGCCTCGTGCCCTCCCATGGCCTTGTTTTTGTCGGCTTTATCTGATCCTGATCTCAGATGCTGATAATGCACTGGCTTATTTTGTAAGGAGAAGGAGCTTGATTTGTGCAGGATGCGCCTTCACCAGATATCTCCAGGGGCAGGAATCCACGGAGTTTACAGCGCTGGCCCGCCTCTAAGCTTTAGCTCAAAGA
The DNA here is from genome assembly GCF_001604975.1 of Cebus imitator. Taxonomy (NCBI): domain Eukaryota; kingdom Metazoa; phylum Chordata; class Mammalia; order Primates; family Cebidae; genus Cebus; species Cebus imitator. The sequence continues at coordinate 7,728,266 of NW_016107367.1, read as the reverse complement.
AGAGTCCCTGACACAAAGTCTTGTTAAAGGAAGGGCCACAGGGGTGGGAGAGACCAGGGTCGTGCATGCCAGCTCGGGATCTGGGGCAGGGCGGTTGGCAGGGGGATTGCCAGGAGCAAAGGAGGGGAATTACCTGCTAGAAAATTGGGCAGGGGTGCTCAGAGAGGAGGCTGCCGAGGAACTAGGACCAGTGGAAAGGAGGTGGAATCGATCTTAGAAGCCAAATTCCTTGCAGAAGCCTGGAGTGAAGCCTGGGCAGCTCTATCCCCGCGAGCCACATTTTGCCCCCAGCAGCTCACAGTCCAGCCTCTGCCCCTCCAGGAGACCAAGTTCTTTGACCTCGCCCCTGCCTAGCCCCTGCTGCAGGTTGCTTGTTTTCCCCCTCCTCCCCCTCCTCCTCCTCCCCTCTCCTCCCCGCACTGATCCTGCCCCCACTGCCGGCCCTGCCCACAACCGGCCCCACCCACGCCGGAGCTGCTCCTCTTAAGGAGGTTGCGCACCTGGAAAAGGTCCACATGTGCGCCTTGAGGCCAGCCCCGGGTGCGGACTTGCCATGGCCTCCGAAGCTTGTCTGCATTCAGGGGCGCCCCCCGCCCGTCTGTGGATCCAAAGGCCTGGCATCTACGAGGACGAGTCGGGGAGGAACTGGGTGACCGTAGTCGTGCGGTTCAGTCCATCGCAAAGAGAATGGGCCAGGCTCTCAAGCTCCCAGGGCAGCGCCTCCCAGAGCAGCACAGTGAGTCCTGGTCCTGAAGGGAGGCTGTGGGAGGGCTGCGCACTGACCCTGCCAGTGCAGGGATCAGAGAGGACCATTATCACCCACGCTGGAAAACTCACTTCTGTGCAGGTCTAGGAGCACAGCAATGTCCATACCCAGTCCTGGCCCCAGGAACCCGCCTCTCCTCCCCGCCCCCACGCAATAAAGGGACCACAGGCACAAGCTTATCCAGGTGAAATAATGTGGTTCTGCGGGGTGAAACTGAGGCTAAGGTAGCTCAGGTCTTAGTGCCATTCTCAGTGCATGCTGCAAAGATTCACAAATGGGGCAGCACTTGAGTTGGGGTTTGTGGGATGAGTAGGAGTTCTCCAGGTCCGGAAAGGAGGCAGGGGTAGTATATGCAAAAGCATTGCAAATTGGAGGCAGCAGGTGGGCCAGCAGGATGAATGTGACATTGGTTTCAGATTCCTAATCTGCAAAATGAGAGTATGTCTGTGGCAAGCCAGTGACAGACGTGGCTCATGGCCTGGGGAAGCCTTTGACAGATAACAGATCCTGGAATCCCCTCTGGAAATTAATTCGGGAGACTTGGGTGAAGTCCTGGATTCTTTAGTTTAAAAAAGCTCTCCAGGTGATAATGAAAATGACTCAGGAAACAGCTGAAGATGAGGGTTTTAGATCACAGCTGGTCTTTGGGGGATAAACTAAATACAGTAGTCTCCGGTGTGTGAGGGAGATTGATTCCAGGACCATCTGTGGATGCTCAAGTCCCTGATAGAAAATGGCCCGGGTGGTAATTACGTGTAACCTCAGCACATCCTCTCCTATATTTCAAATTAGATTACTAATAACACCTAATGCAATGCCTACACATCACTTCAAGTTCTGCCTCTTGAAGTTGGTGGAATTTCTTTTCTCCCCCAAAGTATTTTTAATCTGAGGTTGGTTGGATTCATGGGTGCAGTACCCACGGAAATGAGGAGCTGATTGTGCCTTAGTGTACTACGGTAAAAGCTTATACGGATATTTAAAATAACATTTAGGTCATCATAAACAATTTACTGCCTTTGTTGTTGTTGTTGATTTGTTCATTGCCCGGGCAAAAGTACAGTGGCGTGATCTCTGCTCACTGCAACCTCCGCCTTCCAGGCTCAAGCAATTCTCATCCCTCAGCCTCCTGGGTAGCTGGGATTACAGGTGTGCACCACCACACTCAGCTAATTTTTTTGTTTTTAGTAGAAACAAGGATTAATCATGTCGGCCAGGCTGATTTCGAATTCCTGACCTCAAATGATCTGCCCGCCTTGGCCTCCCAAAGTGCTAGGATTACAGGAGTGAGCCACGGTACCCAGCCAGTTCACTGACATTTGAAACAATATAACACATTTCCTAAGAAATCTTCTAATAGGTTGTTTCAAAAAATGTCCTTAGAGAACATGGAAAGGCTTTTCTGTACCTACACTAAATAAAGGATGCAAAAATTCTGGAGCAAATATTTTAAGTTTTTAAAAAGCCTGAAAAAGAGGTAATGGAGGGAAATGTAAAATGGTACAGCCACTATGGAAGTCAGCATGAGGCTTCCTAAAAAAAAATGAAGAGAATTATTGCACAATTCAGCAATGCCACTTTTGGGTATATACCCAAAAGAATTTGAAGCAGGACCTTAAACATGTATTCATGCACTCACGTTCACAGCTGTAATGTTCATGCTAGCCAAAAGGTGGAGGCAGCTAAGTGTCCATTGATAGATGAATGGGTAAACAAAACACAAACCATCAAGTATTCATACTTAAAAAGGAAAGCCCGACACATGGATGGAACATGGAGACATTATACTAAATGAAACGTGCCAGTCACAGGACAGATTCTCTTGTATGAAGTACTCAGAGTGGTCTAGTTCATAGATAAAGCAGAATGGTGGCTGCCAGGGGCTGGAAGGAGTGAGGGATGGGGAGTTAATGTTAATGACAGGTATGGAGTCTCAGTTTGGCAGGATAAAAAGTTCTGGAGTTGGATAGTGCTGATGCTTGCACATGTGAATGCACTTACTGCCACTGAACTGTACTCTTAAAAATAGTTTTTTTTTTCAATGATTCAACTGAGTTTGGTGGCTCATGCCTGTCATCCCAGCACTTTGGGAGGCTGAGGCAGGCAGATCATGAGGTTAGGGGTTCGAGATCAGCCTGACCAACATGGTGAAACCCTATACTTAAAAAATACAAAAGTTAGCTGGGCATGGTGGCACATGCCTGTAATCCCAGTTATTCAGGGGGCTGAGAACCTGGGAGGCAGAGGCTGCAGTGAGCTGCCATCGCACCACTGCACTCCAGCCTGGGCAACAGGGCGAGACTCTGTCTCAAAAAAAAAAAAAAAAAGATTCAGTGGAAATAGAATGGATTCTTCAAATAACTTAGCCATGGGTGAGATTAAGGGAGCTACATAGTATTTTTTTCCCTCTTTCTTAAAAGTAGATAAACATCTCAGGGTGGAAAATTATGCTTCCTGGGCACGTCTAATGCAAAGATCAGCCGACTTTTTCTGTGAAGGATTTGACGGTCACACTTTCCACTTTGAGAGCTATCCTCTTGCAACTACTCAGCTCTGCTATTGCAGTACAAAAGCAGCTAAAGGCAATGGTAAAGGGCTGAGGGATGGGCCTTAGTATATTCACAATAAAGGTTTATTTGCAAAAGCAGATGGCAAGCTAGACTTAGTTTTCTGATCTCTGAACTAAAGTCAGAATCCAAAGAGACGGAGAAATTTTGCCGTATAATTTAAAATATTTTTCTTTGCAAAAGCAGTCTATAAAAAAAGGGCAGCAAACTGAGAAAAATTATTCACAACACGTCTGATTGATAAAGTGCTAATATTCTTAATTCAAAAAGATGTTTTATCACTGAAGACAAATACTTAGAAAATTGTATAAAAGACTTTCCATTTTGTTGCGTAACATAGGAAGCTTTGGTTTTCCTTTTCCTTTCATCTTCCTAACTTCCAGTATCGGCCTAATTTTGTTATTTTTAATTATCTATTTTTTTTAGATGGAGTCCCTGTCACCCAGGCTGGAGTGCAGTGGTGTGATCTTCCCTTACTGCAACCTCTGCCTCCTAGGTTCAAGCGATTCTCCTGCCTCAGCCTCCCAAGTAGCTGGGACTACAGGCGCGTACCACCACGCCCAGCTAATTTTTGTATTTTTAGTAGAGATGGGGTTTTACCATGTTGGCCAGGATGGTCTCAATCTCTTGACCTTGTGATCCTCCCGCCTTGGCCTCCCAAAGTACTGGGATTCCAGACGTGAGCCATCGCACCTGGCGTACTATTAATTTATTTTGAGACAAGATCTCGCTGTGTCTTCCAGGCTGAAGCGCAGTGTTGTGATCATAGTTCACAACAGCTCTACCTTCCAGGTTCAAGAGATCATCCCACCTTAGCTTCCCGGAAGCTAGGACTATAGGCACATGTCACCATGCTCAGCTAATTTTTTATTTTTTTGTAGAGACAGTTTCATTCTGTTGCTGAGGCTGTTCTTGAACTCCTGGCTTCAAGCAGCCCTCCTGCCTCGGTCTCCCAAAGTGTTGGGATTACAGGCATAAGCCACTGCACCTGGCCTTATTTTGTATATTTACTATAAGTATGTGAAGGTCATGATCAGAGCTGCAGTATATTTTGGGGGGGAAATTATCACCCTCGGATTCGGGAGTCCATGGATATCTTGTTTTTAAAAAGGAGATTTAAAAAATTACGCAGTGGTGGAGATGGAGCCCCAGGAGAATGCTCAGCTTTAACCTAAGGTTGTTGACAGGTTGGCAACAGTGGCTAAATTTGGGGGTTGGAGTGAGGTGAGGCGGGGTGCAGGTCAGAGGGGGCCAGAAGAGCCCCAGCCATCCTAGATGAAGCCACAGGCACCAGTGCCAAGGCTCTGGGTCTGGAATTCTGAAAACATTGACCTCTGACCCTGGCAGCCCCCTGGCCGGGCTGGGGCATCTAGGCCTGCCATGTTTGTGTGCAGCCTCGTTGGCAGGGAACCCTATCCCTGATCTGTGGCCTCTTCTCTGGTCCCTTCAGTATGAACCCAGCATCACAGTGCACTTGTGGCAGATGGCAGTGCACCGCCAAGATCCGCTGTCCCCCAGCCAGATGCCCTTCTCCCGGCTGCCCCCCGTGTGGCAGCTCTGCCCCGGGAACAAGTACCGAGCATCGGATTCCAGTTTCTGGGAAATAGTGAACCACGGCCAGGCAAGTGTGTGGTGGTTCCAGGGGGAGAGCGACAGGTGGTGCCCTGGTGACTGCCATGGCCCTCCCTCTTCTGCACCCCGGCCCCCTCAGGGTTCTTGTCTCTCCTCTTCCTTCCAGCAGGCCTGAGTGTGTGAGGGTGCGTTGGTGCACGAGTTCCCATGTGGGACGAGGGTAGGGTGGGTGAGGGAGGGAGGGTTGCCTTCCCTGGGCTAGAGACATCCGCAAGCCAGAGTTCCCACCTGCCTCTCGCTGCTGCCAAACTGCATGGGCGGCTGTTAAGGCTGGCTGGAACAGCATCTCCCACTGGTTCTGATGGCTGTTCCTTTCCTGCAGATCGACTCCATCGAGCAGCTGGTCCTAACATATGAACCAGAGAGGAATCACTGATGTTGGGAGCGGCTGGTATGTTGGGGCCTCGTGCCTCTCAGTGCAGGGATCAGACAAAAGAGAGACCTCTCCTCTTTCGAAAGACGGCGTGGTCTCCTCCTCCCTGCTGTTTCCTGAGTTTTTCTTACATAGCCGCCTGTCACCTCTGCTCCCCCAGCCCCTTGGATGTGATTGGCCACCATGGGTGGGCCCTCATCATAAGTTCCTAAAGCATGGGATCTCATCGAATACGACTCATCATTTAATCCTTGTGAGAATTCTGTGAGGTGTACATGTTAATGTCCCATTTCACAGATGAGAAGGCTGAGACTCTGGGGTTGAGAATGATTCCCTCAAGACCGTAGAGCCAGGAAATAGCAGTGTTCCGGCTCACATTTAGTGATCTCAGATCCCTAGATTTAAGCATGGCACTGAGGTGGCCTCAGAGGCCACCTAGATTTAAGCATGGCCATGTGATGGTGGCCTCGGAGGACCCAGCACTGACCCACAGAGGGCTCCTTTCAGATGGGCAGCAGCTGGAGCAAGCCAGGCAGGGCCTGGTCCATTGGAGGGGCTGGCACTGGCCTTGCCTTTGACCCCAGCAGCTTGGGGTGCCAGGCTCCGCCGTAGTTCACTGACTGTCTCCTTTGGTCTTCTCCCAGGCCCTGCTGGCCCTGCGTCCTCTGGCCTGGTATCTCCCTGGGCCCCTCAGTGAGGATCTTCATGTACCTGCTCACCATTTGCACACTCAGCATGGCCTCTTTGCAGGCAGGAGGCAGCGGGGTCCTGCACACTCAGCTTCCCTCATTTTCCTCAGTTGTCAGCCCCGTTCTGTCCCACTCCAATCTGCACTTAGGGCAGCTGGCCTGGATGGGCTTTACTAGGGGCCCCGTCTGTGTGCTGAGCCCGTTTCCCTTGCTGGCTGCAAGCCGTGGGTTCTCTTTCCCCTCTGTGAACCTCGTGCTGATCTTCTAGAGGCCGCTCCCCAATCTCCTCCACGCCACACCCACCGGATGTGTGCCCAGCCAGGCCTCTGGCACCGCCATGGCAGCCCACGATTGGAAACTCACTGTCAGCAGGCAGGAACTTGGTTTAAGAGATGCCACAGAGGAAGCCTGGTTTTGATGTGGACTCGGATGCCCTGTGGGTATCAGTCCTGCTGACACTTTGGCCCGAAATAGATCCAGTGCTGAGTAAGCAATGTACGCCGGAGCCTCAGTGAGTCCATCTGCACAGTGGGGAGCATGGAGGGATGGGTTTGGCCTTTACTTCTGCTTGTTCAGTCCTTCAGCTCGCAGAAGGGATGCTAGTCCATGAAGGTGACCTCCCAGAACGGGTTAATTAAACTTTATCACTCACTGTCCGCTTTTGTGCTGAATTGGAGCCTCTCTTTGACCTCTTTCTAGCATAAAAATGCAGCTGCTGGCACCGAAATGTTAAGGTAACATTTTAACGATCCGTTTCATGTTTTTCCACACTGGGAAAGAAATTGTGATTGGTCCATTCAGCAGCAGGACGCTGGTGGGAGGTAAGGAAGGGGAGGAGGCTTATGCGGGCTCTGGGCGAAGCCTTGATGTAAAAGGGCAGGAAAGCCCGTGGTGGTCACGGGAGAACTGGGAGCAAGGGAGAGCTTCCAAAGTGAGACGGTGAACAGCATGTCGGTGCGGGAGATGCAGTGATGCAGGCACAAGGGAGAAGGGTCCATGTGCGGGACGGAAGACGTGACAAAGGAGCAGAGTCCTTGAGCAGGGAGGGATGGGGCAGGGGCCAGGGCACTGAGCAGTGCCGCCACTGTGACCAGGAAGAAGAGAACGACACAGTGCAGGTCAGGGTGGCCGTGCAGTGGCGGCAAGGAGAGGGGATTTTCCCCCTCTGTTTACAAGAAGAAATGACCCATGGGCTGAGGTCCCCACCTTACAAAATGAATCTGTGAAAGCATTCACAGAAAGGGGAAATGTGTTCGTGAACGTGGGGCACAAGAAAGCAAATAAGACACAGCGGTAAGCAAAAGACAGTGTAAGACAGACTTTTTCCAGTGAAGCATTTCTGTATGACAAAATATTAGGACTGCAGCAGTGCCCCCTTGTCTGCAGAGGACGTGTCCCGGGACCCCCAACGCAGGCCTGAAACCTCTGATCGAACCAGTCTGTGAGCCCTGTGTCAATCAGTCACCGCCTCCTCAAACTGTACCTTGAAACTCATGCATTCACCACCAACTGTCCTTTCTACCTGGAGATCCCTTCCTGCATAGAAGAAGCTGTTTGTCTTTCTCGTCTACCTATTAAACCTCTGCTCTTAAACTCCTCATGTGTGTCCTGTCCTGTTTTCCCGGCAAGACAATGAGCCCCAGGGTATATACCAGGGACAAAGTAGCCGCTTCAATAGTGGGCTCTTTCACATTGCCTGGGCCCCAGCGGCTCTGGCCCAGTCTGCTTTTGCTGAAGTTTCTGTAACATTGTGACACAATAAGACATACAGATTTGGTTTCCATCCCCAGGTCCTGGCATAGAGCTCCTGAAACCTTTCCAAGTGATAGGAGTGAGGAGCATCTTTTGTTATTCATAATGAACCCCTTTCGACCTACCATGTGATTGCAGGGTTGGAACTTTTAGTCCCACCCTCCTGACCTCCAGGAAATAGAAAAATAACAGTGTTTCCAAACATTGGGAAGGGGAGGAGAGAGAGGGTGGAAGTAAAGTACATAGGTTTTCCCATGGAAGGAAGTTCAGAAAATACAGTTGAAAGATCAAGTAACAGGCCTGGGAACATATTATTTAAAAGGAAAACTAGAAGAAATAAGACTCATAAGAAAACCAACCAAAGACGGATGGGAGGAGAGAGGAAGCACAAGGGTGCGGTTTCCTCATCCTTCATGGGACAGTTGGGAGAGATCATAGAATAAATAATAAACAGAACAGCCATATAAAATTCTAAAGGGCCTGGCGTGGTGGCTCACGCCTGTAATCCCAGCACTTTGGAAGACCAAGGTGGGTGGATCATTGGAGGTCAGGAGTTTGAGACCAGCCTGGCCCACATGGTGAAGCCCTGTCTTTACTAAAAATACAAAAATTAGCCAGGAGGTAGTAGCTTTAATCTAGCTACTCAGGAGGCTGAGACAGAATCACCTGAGCCTGGGAGGTGGAAATTGCAGTAAGCCGAGATCACACCACTACCCTGTCTCAAAAAAATAAAAAATAGAAGCTCTAAGATGTGAGAAAAGTTGAGAAGAATCTGAACTAGGAGAGCTATGAGGGTGGAGTAGGGTTAGCAGAGATCAGCAAGCAATGAAGAACTGCAGGAACTAATTCTGGCAGTGGTCAGGCAGATGCAGGCATCAGAGCAGTGGAACGGAATGGGGGTGAGGGGACAGCTGAAAACGCAAGTGGGGATTTAGTACATGAGTGAAGGCTGGTAGAACATGGCATTTTGGCATAATGATTATTTTGTGCTAATGGCCCTTGATAAACAACAGATGCACAAAGGGTACTCTGACATCTCCTTTTTCTTCTTGAAAGTGAGAGAAACCCAAATGTGGAAGATGTCCTCCCTCTGATGAAAGTAACACTCATCGCCAGGGCTGGCAGTTGAGGCCGAGAGAATTCTGTACACACTAACCTCATAAATGAACCTTTCTCCTTTAGCCACAAGGAACCCCCCTAGCCTAAGGCCCCTTGCCTTGTCACATTTTCACAATGTACTACTCTTTGTCCAAATAATAGTGTTTAACTGTTTCTTTGGGTCTTCATTTCCTTATAAGGGCTCCTGTGTCACATAAAAGTTATATTAAATCAACATGCTTTTCTCCTATTAATCTGTGTTATGTCAATTCTCTAGCCCAGCCAAAAATGTTAAGAGGGTAAGAGGTCAAATTTTGCCTTCCTTACACAATCAAGGTGGCATTTGAAAGCACTACCAAAGGATACATTAGTCACTAAACATTGTAGTATGGTGACAACTGGCTAGCCATTTGCATAAGAAAGTTGGATCACTACTTCATTTCTCATATGAGAGTAAATTCCAGATAGATTAATGGATAGACAAAAACATGAAGAAAATTTGTTATTGTGGAGCAGAGAAGCCCCTATTAAGAAAAACCTAGGCCGGGCACGGTGTCTCAAGCCTGTAATCCCAGCACTTTGGGAGGCCGAGGCGGGTGGATCACGAGGTCAAGAGATCGAGACCATCCTGGTCAACATGGTGAAACCCCGTCTCTACTAAAAATACAAAAAA
>NW_016107367.1:7692500-7718196 GCF_001604975.1 Cebus imitator | reverse complement strand
ATGTGACAATGATTAAAAATTTCTGCCTAGCAGGAACAATGTTGGAAACGGGTTTATAACGTCGGGAAAAACCCACACGGAGACAATGGATCACTCAGCAAGCCTAGTTTACTTCCTGCAGGAGGGGTGCAACTCACCGGCAGTCTTGCCACGAGTGCACACCTGAACAAGGAGACGGGGACATTTATAACTGCCATAACCTGATGCAATCGCCCTGCTGCTGTGTCCAGTTTCCATTGGCCAGAACAACAGGACCTCACATTGTATGTGTGACCCGATTGGCTAAAAACTTGGAAACTTTCTAAACAGGTAAAGGCAGAGGAGAACAAAGGAAAAGAGGAAGTCACTTGAGGAATGCTTAGAGAAGCGATAACATTTCCAAATAAGGAAGGGGAATAAGCTATGACCTAAGGCTTGCCTGGGCTTGTTCAGGCATGTCAGGGCAAATACCTAGGTTAAAGTGGAAAAACTAAGAATGCGGGAGGCACTTACATCTTTATTACGACTAACAGCTACTTTAGGATTATTAGCAAAAGCTTTCAAGTACATTAACCTTGGAAGTAACTATTTGTAATGAACTAAGAGGAAAGATTTGAAGAGGAACCTTTTATTATTTCCTACAACAACAAAATAAAGTACAAAACAACATGGCAAAAACACAGATAAGTATGTGGAGAAACACTGACAAAGGACTTCTTTCCTGAATATCTAAACATTCATCTTTCACCAGCTTAGATTCTATGTTCCCAAAACTCCTTCATACACATGAGAGACTGTCTGCCCCGCTCTTCTGTATCATTTGCCAGGTGAAATGCCACATTTTGTGGAACGTACTTTGCTTTCTTATTTTCTAAACCTGAGAGAAAAATATCGATAGACAAAATAATAGTAAAAATAGGCTGACAATTTCCACTTTGAATTCCTGCCTGTAAACCTCAAAAGGCCAGATGTGCTCAACAATTCTATCAAGTTTCTCTAGTAACTTGATCCTGGATCCAAGCTGGCTGTTTCAGTCCATCAAACGTATGATGTCATTGCCTTATGCTTGGCTGAAAAAGTGACCTCAAACAGGAATTCTCAGAGGGGCCTTGCCCAGCTGGCCCACGCTAAGCCCTTCCTGTGTTCCCGATCACTGCGCTGGGTTTCTTTCTATCATAGGAGTTCCTTCTGGGCTAGAATGTGTACCCCTTGCACCCAGCTCAGGCCCAAAGATTGAGTGGAATAAACGAACGCCACAAGGGAGAAACGGCAGATTCTGGCAACATCCAGACCACACCACTTACTAACTTGGGGCAAGTAACTTCTAGTCTCAGAGCCTGTTTCTTCACCAGGAACTTGGGGGAAACAAGAGTACTTACTTCTTCGTAAGGCCTAAAGGAGATAATGTGTGTTAATCACACATTATCCTAGCTAGTCCACTGGGATCACTTTTTGGACCAACTGCCTTTCTCTCTTTTTTTTTTAGCTTTCCTTCTTTATTAAATTCCCTTAAGCGTTACTCATATTATAATTCAAGTTTAAGACAGGATGTATCTTACCAAATATTTATGGCTAGTTCTCTTCTTCGTATAAATGAACCCATAAAAAAGCATCCCCTAATTCCTCTCTACTTTCTCTAACCTCCTTGGTTTTCTAAAATTGAAAAGTAATTCTGGTGTACTAAAACCAGAACGAAGTTTCCTCAGATCTTTCATTCCTCAATCAAGGCATACCACACACTGTTACCTGTACTTTCCAGTAAAGGACTCTGAGGGGCTGGTGTTTTTTGCTTAGTGTAACCATTACATTACACGCTTTTTAGGAAGCCAGGGGTGACAAGTATGTGCTTGTCACCCCGGCCTCCTAAAAAAATATCCAGAATTTATTATCTTGACCTTATGTGCCAAGTGGGGCTGGCAAGAGTTTGTCCTGGGACAAGATTGTAGGTGGTTAGGTGTCAATAAAACCCCAGCTTCGTGACTCCACATCACATCACACACCTTCAGCCCCACATTGCCAACTGCTGGGCACATTACCCTGAGCTTCTTGTAACAAAGGTGTGATGTTCATTTTTAAAATATCAAGAAACCGATTAATAAAATTTAGCATATAATATTTACAAATCTATCTTTACAAAAGGATTAGCAATTTGAGGAGAAAAATGCACAATATACACATCTTACCCTTTTCCTTATATATTCAAAGACTTTTGTTACAAGGAATTACAAAGCTAATGATACAGTTTTATTTCAAGTTTAGTTTTTCCTACTGTGGCATGAGCACCTGGATGCATTCATTCTTAGCTGGAAGCAAATGTAGGTGGGGGGTGCTTGTCACCCTGTTGAACAGTTAAAAAAGGCAGTTGTAACTTGGAGCAAAAATCGACCTAATTATTTGTGATTATATGTCATGTTTTTTAAGGTGAGCCTCTCAAGCCAATTGTTTGATTTTTTTTCAAAATAGAGCAAATTGTGTTATTCTTGCAACACTGTTGATCTCTTTAGTTGCAGACCAGTAGTAGTTCTTTCCCTCCTGCTTAAATCATATGAATAAAAATGAAAGGACAAGACATCGACATTTGGTTTGTCCTTCAGTGCTTTTTATGATCTTTTCTCAAAGTAAAATAGTCTTAGGAAAGGTTTTAATTTTTTCCTCTAAAGAACACTATTCATGACACTTTTCACTAAATACGGACAATATCAGGAAGGAGGAATATTGACATTTCTGGAACCCGCTATGCCGGGTACTTTTCCTCTGTTACCTGCTTTAAAACTAACAGCAACCTTCTCATCACAGCCCAATGGGTTCATTTTGCCCGCTGCCCTGAAAAAATACAACTACAGTGGGTGTTGCAGGGCAGCTGAGTGAGAAGAGGGAGAAATTTCTCAAACCCACCTCCCTTAGAATTAGGAGGCATAGGTGTGGGGAACTGAAACAATTAAGTCACTGGGGATGACGTCATGGGGCATCTAAAACTGTTTTCTTGCACCTGTGTTCCCAGGAGGGCGGGCAATGGTTTTAGGATTAGGTGGCATCTCTTGGTCTACTTTACCATTCTTTGGCAAAGTTCAAGCTTCTACCATGATTCTAAGCTTGACTTAGGAATACGACTTCAGTCTCTAAACGTGGAGGGGGGTCAGTTTTTCTGGCCTGAAAGTTTAGCTATAAACTGAATTACTATCACAGTTATCTTGGCCTTCTCACTAGAAGCAGCGAAAAAACCAGTTTAGCCTATGAGTTTGGAAGCAAGATGGAGTCGGTCTTGTTAGAGTTTGCTTATTACCTATAATTCTGCAAAGGCCGTTTCATTATAAGGTAGGTTTTAATACACCTCTCTTAGCACAGGTGAGGAACTGAGGCTCTGAGAAGTGTAACACTTCACCTGTGAGTCTGAGAAAGTAACTGAGCTGGGATTCCATCCAAGCATGTTTTCCTCTGTCAGTCTGTACAGTATAGCATGGTGACTAAGAGTACAGACTCGAGCGTGGCCGTGTTTGAATCCAGAGCTTCTGTTTACTAGAGATGTAACTTAGAGCTTGTGCATAATCTCTCGAAGCCTGTATTCCCTCCTGTTAAAAAAAAAAGGCATCATTGTAATAATGCCTCCTATAGGTAGGTTCTTAGAATGCCTCTTTCTTGGCCAAGCAGGCTTGCTGTTAGTCCTGGACCAGTCTCAGTCCAGTCTCCTGGCCTTTGCACACTCCTGGAGCACTCAAGAACTTTCCTCCACAGGCCTGAATCCCACCCACTTTCCAGAGAGCATTCCTTAACAGGTCCTGTTCATGGAAACTTTTTCCCCATTCTTCCTCCTTTCTCAACTCAAACATTCCCTGAATGGTATACAAGCAAGAAAGAAAACTGAAAACTTATAATTGACGACAGCAGCTTTGCCTCCTAGGAGAGACATAATTTCTTTTCGGAATAGTCTTTTATTTAGCAAGTCACATTGTGGCAGGCCAGTTCTCCCTGACGGTCACACAGACAGGCCTGCATGACAGTCGACAGGCAGGCCAGGATAGCACCCCAGTTACACGGAGCCACTTCCACACGGCATAGCACCCCGGTCACACAGAGCCACTTCCACACAGCATAGCACCCCGGTCACACGGAGCCACTTCCTCAGAGCTGCCTTAACACTGAGCACATAGTGAGCCCTGGGGAACTCGGTGCCCAGGCATCAAGCTAGAAATGAAACATGGTCAGTAGGAGCCTTGCACAGGCTTCTCCCTTGCTGGAGCAAACCAAAATAATGGAGCCAGCCTTACCTTCCTAGTGCCAGGGCCTACCTTGAATAGACAAAATCAGAGACTAGTCAAGGTAACAGAGGCAGCTGTTTGAATAGATTTGTTGGAGAGTCTAAGGCAGCTCTCTGGACCAAGCTGTAAAAGAGGTAAGAGAAAAATAATCACTCTGGTATCACAATAGACAGGCCTTGAAGATACTGGGGCCCACACGGCTTAATCAGACTTAGCAAGCATTTTTTTTTTGGGAGGGGGACTCTGAACTTCTAGTTGAAACAAAATTAGTTACCTATAGACTTAGGTGAATGCTATACTGCACATAGGCACATAACCCCAACCTATATAAGCACTAAGAAAATTGTAACACTTTTCATTGGTCTGGTGGAATTATCTCCAGCCTTCTCCCTGTATCCAGTTACAGCAATAAATTTCCTTCTCTCCTATATGATCTGGCTTGGTTCCAGGAACAACACTGACAGGTGTTAAATCCAGAGAAGATAGCCTCAAGTTAGACAACCACGTTGCCCTGCATAATACAGCAAGAATGTTGGTGTTTCAAGGATTACCTACGTGAAGGGAGGAGGAGGGTGCGTTCTGTGAGGCAGAGAGGCCTCCAGAGAGATGTGAGTGGTACAGCTTTATTGGGGCGGTGGTAATACTGTAACAATCCCTCAGGGACTTATTCAAAACAAGACTTACTAATAGCCCTCTTAGAGCTGTAGTCTGAATGTTAACCCCTCCCCCTCCCTAAACCCTCCAACTTAACCCCCAGGGTATCCCCAAAGGCTGTCACCTGCAGCCCTGTGGGGAAAGAATCAGAGTACTGCTCAGTGTAGGGCAGGGTGACGTGCATGGAACAGGAATAGGATCATCCATAAACCACACCAAATTGGTGGATGTTAGAGCTCAAAGTAAGGAGTGATGGGGAGAAGCGTGAAACCCCAGTGAAATCCTTGGAGAGACTGTGAAAGCTATTATGGGAGGGAGGGTCAAGCTAAATTAAGCCTAAAAGGATGGAGTATCCCGTCCAACATGTAGATACAGGGGGCAATCATCCCATCTGGTTCATTGTGAAATGCCCTGTGCCCCCTGTATCTATATGTCAGACAGGGCATTCCACCCTTTCAGACTTAATTTAGCTTGACCCTCCCTCCTGTAATCCCAGCACTTTACGAGGCCAAGGCAGGTGGATCACAAGGTCAGGAGTTTGAGACCAGTCTGACCAACATGGTGAAACCCCATCTCTACTAAAAATACAAAAATTAGCCTGGTGTGATGGTGCACGCCTGTAATCTCAGCTACTCAGGAGGCTGAGGCAGGTGAATCTCTTGAACCCGAGAGGCGGAGGTTGCAGTGAGCTGTGATCACCCCACTGCACTGCAACCTCGGCAACAGAGTGAGGCTCCATCTCAAAACAAAACAAAACGAAGAAAACAAAAAACCTATGATCATAGTCTATTTACAGAAAATAGGCTAAACATGTATGAGTCCCTTCTAAATTGAAGCTTCACTGTGGTTACTCATGACCTCCAAGTTGTGGGGATGAGTAGAAATGAGACACCCCAGCCGATAAGATGGTAAAGCGGCCCTGACTTCTTACTGTCCTTGCTTAGTGAGCTGATAAGGCCAGTGCTGAGGAGAGGCACCACCAAGTCAGAATAGCCCTGGCCGTGTTTACTGGATTTCAGCCTTTTGGGGGCCTTCTAAGTCCAGCGGCCTGAGTAATTGTCATCTTAACCAATGAACCTGCTGTGTAAGTAAGTCCCACACTGCTGCACCAGGTACCAATAATGACTTTATAAGTTTTAGTATTGACTAGTACAAAGAGCTCTCCCATATTATTAAAATGTGTTTAGCAGTTTCAAGAGCTATAGAATTTTCACCTCAAAACTATAAATGATCATTATAGTAAAGTATTTGTGAGAGCATTTTCTTGGAAAATTTCTCACTTAAATTTCTAAGTTCTATTTGCCATAGGAGGTTCACTGACAATAAATTCACTGGACAAGTTCAAGTTAACTCATTTGACATACAAAAGAGTTAGAATCTCTGAGAATTAGTTTATTTCTGCAGGCATTTCCCCTTTGTAAATAAAGTTGTTTTGTAATCAAAATACAGTGACAGTAACAAAGTAGCTTTAAAATACAATAGGATTCAGGGCAAGATGCTGACAGAGGCATTGTTTTCCAATCTCCCAATTCTCACAAAGTCCAGCAGACCAGCCAAGATATCAAAGAAAAACTGAGTAAGTAAAGTAGGAGAAAAAAATCAGCAGAATAAAAAGACGAAAAGAATTGAAGAGAAAGTAATAGACAGGCAACGAAGATGCAACATATCCATAATAGAAGTCTCACCCCCAAACCCCCACAAAGAGGAAAGTAAGGCAGTGGGTAGAAACTATTAAAAAAAAATTCCTGAAGACAAAAAAGATGACATGAACCTATGTATCTGAAGGGACCATGATGTGCCTAGAACATATGAACAAGAACAGTGACCTCCAAGACACAATCTTAAAATTATTGTACATTATGGAACAGAAATCCCTTTGGCATAAGGTAAAATGAACAAGGAACTTACCTGGGATTAGATCTTCACAGAATACTTTTTAAGTTAAAACTACAGAGAAGTAAATGGAGTAACATAGTGCAAATACCAAGAAAGGAAATGTAACACCCTCCTCACTTTGAGATTTTTAAATTCTTGAGTCAAATGCCTTCAAGAAGAAAGGCCACAGACAAACCTCAGTGAAGAGGAAGGAATCCAGAAATAATGTTCCTGTGAGCACTTCCTGAGTAATCCACTAAGCTGTGACCTTCAGACAATCAAGAAGTATTTAGGAAGCTTTCCATTAGGACTAGTGGTGAGAAATGTCTAACTCTAACCCTAATCCTAAATAAGGCGCAGGAGTGTGAGAAATCCTATGTGTTTGTTACATTGTCTGATAATAAAGGTATATTTCAGTTATCAAAAATGGGGAAAAATGGAGAGTATACAGAAAGTAAGCTTGATAGCTTCCTTGGAGATATTACTTAGCATTTAATATTAATTTAGATGCATTGGAGAGGGAGAGGGGTTGGGGAAGGAAATGTTACTCATTTCAATTTTGCTTGCAGCAGGGAACCAAAAGACCTGCACCACCCAACAGGTGGACCCCAGTCACATGTGGCTATTAAAATTCAATTAACATTGAATACAATTTAAAATTAAGTTTCTCAATTATACTAGCCATATTTCAAGTGCTCCATAGCCACAGTAGCTAGTAGCTACCACACTGGGCAACAGATACAGAACACGTCCAGTATTATAGAGCGTTCTTTAGACAATGCTAGAGTAAATAGTATTTTTTTAGGAAAGGCTGGTCAGGTGCAATGGCTCATGCCTGTAATTCCGGCACTTTGGGAGGCTGAGGTGAGAGGATTGCTTGAGCCCAGGAGTTCAAGACCAGCCTGGACAATATAGTGAGACCTCATCTCTATAAAAAAATTTAAAAATTACCTAAGCATGGTGACAAACATCTGTAGTCCCAGGTACTCGGGAGGCTGAGGTGGGAGGATTGCTTGAGCCTGGGAAGTGGAGCTTGCAGTGAGCTGAAATCACACCACTGCACTCCAGCCTGGGCAACAGAGCAACAGAGACAGAGCAAGACCCTGTCTCAAAAAAAAAAAAAATGTAAAAGAAAGGAAAGAAAACAAGCACTGAGGAAACTACCCTAAGATATAAGTGTAAAGATATGAAATGAAAATGCAATGCCAAGAAAAATGCTAAAAAAGAATGTAGAAAACAGAGCATATAGAGAAAATTTTATATGTATATAAAGATAAACATACAGCAATACTAAGACTAGTACATCAGATGTATCATCAGTACCTGAAATGAATTTCATTCACCAATTGAAAAAATGCATCAAAATCCAACCTTTTCATACACATGCACACACATCTGAATGAACATGCCTAAAACAAAGAGATTCAGAAAGATTTAAATAAGATGCTAGGCACAGATATGCCAGACAAATGCAAATTAATACAAACAGATAGACACAGTTCACGATCTTCATGTATGTCAAGGTAGAACACTAGCCAGAAACCACTGAAAGAAAGGATAGATCATTGAGCCAAAGGCTACACAAGATATAACAATCAACACTTATGTGGCCGGTAACACAGCAACAACTTTATGAAACGTCAACTACCAGATTAAAGGAGAATATACCAATAGGAAACATTAGTATATTTTTTTCAGGATGAGATAGAACAAATGAACAAAAACAATGACTGAGAACACAGAAAACCTAAGCCGTATTATTAATAAAGCAGAGATTTACATCTCTGAACTTAGTTGAGAGAAATGCCTCCTTTTCAAATGCACATGGAAGAATCAGGAAAATTGAGCATATCTGTGTGCATTTGATACATAGGCATAATTTACATGGCCTGATATATTTATTTTTTTATTTTTATTATTTTATTAATTTTACTTTTTATTATGTATTACTTATTTAGTTTTACTATTGATTGACTGATCGATTGATTGAAACATAGTCTCACTCTATTGCCCAGGCTAGTGGTATGATCTTGGCTCACTGCAACCTCCACCTCCCTGGCTAAAGCAATTCTCCTACTTCAGCCTCCTGAGTAGTTGGGATTAGAGGTGTGTGCCACCATGCCTGGCTAATTTTTGTATTTTAAGTAGAGATGGGGTTTCATCATGTTGGCCAGGCTGGTCTCGAACTCCTGACTTAAAATGATCCACCTGCCTTGACCTCCCAAAATGTTGAGATTACAGGTATGAGCCACTGTGCCCAGCCTTTTTATCTATTTATTTATTTATTTTAGAGATGAGGTCTCAACATTTTGACCAGGCTTTGAAAGACAGAGGCGGAAGGATCACTTGAATCCAAGAGTTCAAAACTAGCCTAAGTAACATGGTGAAACCCTGTGTCTAATAATTTTTTTTTTTTTTTTTGAGACAGAGTTTCGCTCTTGTTACCCAGGCTGGAGTGCAATGGCACGATCTCGGCTCACCGCAACCTCCGCCTCCCAGGTTCAGGCAATTCTCCTGCCTCAGCCTCCTGAGTAGCTGGGATTACAGGCACGCGCCACCATGCCCAGCTAATTTTTTGTATTTTTAGTAGAGACGGGGTTTCACCATGTTGACCAGGATGGTCTCGATCTCTTGACCTCGTGATCCACCTGCCTCGGCCTCCCACAGTGCTGGGATTACAGGCTTGAGCCACCGCGCCCGGCTAATATTTTTAAATTAAAAAATAAAATTTGTAGTATTAAAAACTTATATATGATACCAAAATCAGACAAAGACATCACAAGAGAAAACTACAGACTAATACTTCTTATGAATACAGATATAAAAACCCTTAACAAAATACTAGCAAACCAAATCCAGCAACATATAAAAAAGATTATACACTAGGATCAAGTAGAATTCATCTCAGAAATGCAAAGTGGTTCAACATACAAAAAAAAGTGTAATACACCGTATCAATAAAATAAAGGACAAAACCCAACATTCCAGTAGATGATCATCTCAACAGATGCAGAAAAAGCATCTGACAAAATCTAACATCTCTGGGTGATAAAAACATTCAATAAACTGAGAATAGAAGGGAACTTCTTCAACATGATAAAGGACATTTATGAAGAAGCCATAGCTAATATCAGACTTAAGGGTGAAAGATGAAACTTTCTCCCTAAGATCAGGACCAAGGCAAGGATATCCACTCTCTTTCTTTCTTTTTTTGAGATGGAGCCTTGCTCTGTCACCCAGGCTGGATTACAGTGGCACAATCTTGGCTCACTGCAACCTCCACCTCCTGGGTTCAAGAGTTTCTCCTACCTCAGCCTCCTGAGTAGCTACGATTACAGGTGCCCACCACCACGCCCAGCTAATTTTTGTAGAGATGGGAGTTTCACCATGTTGGCCAGCCTGGTCTTGAACTCATGACCTCAGGTGATCTGCCTACTTCGGCCTCCCAGAGTGCTGGAATTAGAGGCGTAAGCCACCATGCCCAGCCCACTCTCACTATTTCTACTCAACACAGTTCTGGAGGTTCTAGCCAGGGTAATTAGGCAAGAAGACAAAAGAAAAATCATCCAGATTGAAATAAAATAAGTAAAATAAGTATCACATCATACTTGTGAGGATGGACGTTATAAAAAAAAAACAGACAACAACAAATGCTGGTAAGGATGTGGCAAACCCTTGTGCACAGTTGGTAGGAATGTAAAATGTTTAACTGTTACAGAAACCAGTATGAAGGATCTTCAAAAAACTAAAAATAGAACTACCATATGGCTCGGCAATCCAACTTATGGATATTTATCCAAAAGAATTAGGAAACAGAATCTTGAATTGATATTGCTTGCCCACATTCATTGCAGCACCATCCATAATACCAAATAGAAACCACCTCCTATCCGCTGATGGATGAGGAAATCGTGGTCTATACATACAATGAAACTTTATGCAGCCTTAGAAAAGAAGGAAATCTAGCCAAATGGATGAGCCTTGAGGGCATCACAGTAAGTGAAATAAATCAGCCACAGAAGGACAGATACTGCGTGATTCCTACTAATGTGAGAAAGCTGAAGTTGGAAAACTCATAGAAGCAGAAAGAAGAGTGGTGGTTTTCTTTCTCATGCAAGAGGAAAAAGTTCTAGAGATCTACTGTACAATAATGTTCATATAATTAACAATTATATGAACACTTAAAAGTCTGTTATGAGGGCAGATTTCATGTTAGGTTTTTTGTTTGCTTTTTTTGTTGTTTGTTTGAGACAGGGTCTTGCTCTGTCACCCAGGCTGGACTGCAGTGGCACAAACACGGCTCACTGCAGCCTTGACTTCCCAGGCTCAGCAATCCTCCCCACTCAGCTCCACAAGTAGCTGGCACTACAGGTACATACCACCACACCAGGCTAATTAGATGTTTTTTTTTAGCATAATAAAAAAAGAATAAACTTAGGAATCAATTTAACAAGAGAAATGTAAAACCTATACTCTGAAAACTGCAACATGTTATTCAAAGATATTAAAGAAAATATAAATAAATATATATGGAATAAAATATGTAGAGGGAGGCTGGGCACAATGGCTCACTCCTGTAATCCCAGCACTTTGGGAAGCTGAGGCAGGCAGATCATCTGAGGTCGGGAGTTCGAGACCAACCTGACCAACATGATGAAACCCTGTCTCTACTAAAAATACAAGTTAGCTGGGTGTAGTGGTGCAAGCTTGAAATCTCAGCTACTTGGGAGGCTGAGGTGGGAGAATCACCCGAACCTAGGAGGCAGAGGTTGCAGTGAGCCAAGATCATGCCATTGCGCTCCAGCCTGCGCAACAAGAGTGAAACTCCGTCTCAGAAAAAAAGTATGTAAGGGAAAAATTATGAAGTATTTAAAATACATTGGCAAAACAACTTTGTGTAGGGAAAAATTTTAAAAAGATTAGCATAACATAGATCAGCTGCTGGCACTGCTCTGTCGGATGCTGGCACGTGCGTCTGTGCCTCCGGTTTGTGCCTTCTAGATTCCTCAGGCATCTAGGATTGTTCCTGGGATTGGGCCCTCTGTTCTGCCCCATCAGGTGGTCACTTTCCACCAACCCTTTCTTGGAGCATGCATGCCCAGGCTCCATTATTTCCTACTTGGAACATACTCAGCACCTCACTTTTCCAATTTTCCTTACAACAAGGCTAACAGCAGGGCTGGCTCTCCTCAACACCCCTCCTCTCCTGCCACACCAGCAGGGCTCTGCCCCATCACAGCATTGACACTGCCTGGCAAGGTCCCCATCGCTCTCCACATACCAACTCCAATGGCCACATTCCTTCCTTCCCTCTACGCAGTCTCTCAACAGCGAGTTCCTCAGCTGCCCACATCCTCCTTAAAACACTTTCTTCCCTTGGTTTCAGACATCTCCATCACTAAGCATTGGTGACTTGTACCTGTAATCCTGGCTACTTGGGAGGGAGGCTGAGGCAGGAGGATCACTTGAGCTTGAGAGTCTGAGATCAGCCTGGGCAACATGGCAAGACCTTGTCTCAAAACAAAAAATCATAATAAATAAAAAAAACAAAGAGACCACCATCTCCCCATAAGTGATCTCAGTCAAGCCCCTGGCTTTAATGATCATTTTAAAGACTCTTCAATGTATTGTTCTGGACCTGAGCTGAGTTCTAGATCCACATTCAATCAACAGACTATCAGCAATTCAACTGGGGTATCCTAAGTAACTCATGTGTAACACACTAACACAGAACTCCTGAGATATCCCCCACCCTTGGCCAAACCTATGCCTCCCTCATCCTGATAAATAGGACGTCTAACAATTCCAGCCCCATTGTCTGCCCAACCATTCCAGCCAAAACCCTAGAGTCAGTCTTGTGGAAAACTGAGATTCTGCATTGCATTTAGTTAATTTATTAGGGACATTTATTCTTACAAAACAATATTTCTTTTAGTGAGAAGTGATCCTTTTGCTGTGTTTGTAATTTCCACAGCAAATTAAATCTTCACAGCATTTGCCATTACCTCTTCCTTAGAATCTAGCTCCCTCTTTTTCAAGGCTCAAATCTTTTTTTTTTGAGATGGAGTCTGTCACTGTTGCCCAGGCTGGAGTGCAGTGGTGCAATCTCCAGTCACTGTAACCTCTGCCTCCCAGGTTCAAGTGATTCTCCTGCCTTAGCCTCCAGAGGAGCTGGGATTACAGGCGCCCGCCACCACTCCCAGCTAACTTTTTGTAGTTGGAGTAGAGACGGGGTTTCAGAATGTTGGCCAGGCTGGTCTTGAACTGATGACCTCATGATCTACCCGCCTTGGCCTCCCAAAGTGATGGCCAGGCATGAGCCACAGCGCCTGGCCTCAAGGCTCAATCTTAAATGCCACCTTCTCAGACAGGAATTTCCTTACCAGCCATTCGAACTCCCTACCCTGTTACTTTGTTCTATTTTCTTCTGGGATTTCGCACCGTTTTATCTTTTTCCAGAACTAAGGCTGCATCCCAGCTCCTGGCGCTGTTCGTGGTGATGGTTAAATATTCAGTAAACAAAAGAATCTTGCACACGAGCTTTCCTCTTTCTGGGTCTCCATGTTCCTATTCCTAAAATGAGGCGGCTGCCTGACCTCCTGTGGTGCCACTGCTCTGACTCTCCATGTTTTGGCCCTGCTGAGAGGCATCTGTACAGTAATTGCTCCCACAGACCGAACTCCCAGGCTGCCATGCACCGTGCTAGGTGACGGGTTTACAACAAGAGACACACACCCTGGCACGCTGGGCGCCAGTGTTTCTTCTCTGTCTAGTGCTGGTTAAGAAACCTGGGTTCAGAGACTATAAAGTGGGAGAAATAGTGTTTTCCTTACACAATTCTCTTAAAGCACTTGAGTTATATGTCCCACTGAATTCTCAGAAGGACCCTCTAAGTTCAACTCTGTGACCAGAAAGCTGTGGACTAGAGACACAAGTGGGAGGGCCAGGATTCTACCCAGGACGGATTCCACTCTCCGGAAGGCATCCCCCGGTAATATCCGAGGTCCAGCTACCATCTAGGGAGTGGCAGCGGGTCTTGGGAAGGGAGTAAGAGGAGGTCACAGGGCGGGCTCTGCTGTGACTGCAGGTCAGGGGACATGGGGAGGGGAATCTGCCTGGGGCCTGAGTGCTCAGGGACAGTTTCAGGCAGGAGGGGCTCCTGCTGGGATTGAGAGCAGAAAGGATAGAAGTATCCGGGCAAGGACAGAGCCTGGTGACTGCCTGGGTGAGGAGGAGGCAGAGCTGGCTGGGGCAAGGGCACATGGCAATAAGGAGGGCAGAACCACGAGGAGGCGGATTGGAAGGGCTCTTGAATACCAAGAATTGCTGACAACGTTTTTGAGGTTGCTTACTCTAGTGGTTCTCAACATATGCCTCCAAGAGCGCTGGGGTTTTAAGTGTTGGATTACATGGAGAAAAAAAAAAAAAAAACTGTAGTCCCTTATCTCCAAAGTAAAAGAAGTAAATCCATGAATATTTATTTCTTGTTTGGTGGCTACCTATTCTCACTTCTCTCCACCAGAGTCTAAGCCAAGGATAGATACTGATTCAGCACAAAGTTAGAGAAATCATCTTGCATTTAATCAATCGATTATTACAAAAAGTATTCATGCCACATACAGCCTAGTAACAACACCCAGGTGTGTGGTCATCTATAAAAGAGGGGAAACCCAACATCTATCCCTTTCCCAGGTAGGCAGCCAAGGGTTCTGGGGGTTCGTCCACGGGGCTCAGCAGCCTGGCCTGATGCTGCGTCCCAGGCTGTGGACCATTGACCCAAAGGCTTCTGAGTCCTGAGCACAGATATGGGCTCCTTTCAGGCCTTTCCTTGAGCTGCCCCTGAACCCCTGTTGGCAGGCAGGGTTTGCAGAT
The DNA here is from genome assembly GCF_001604975.1 of Cebus imitator. NCBI lineage: Eukaryota > Metazoa > Chordata > Mammalia > Primates > Cebidae > Cebus > Cebus imitator. The sequence continues at coordinate 7,703,560 of NW_016107367.1, read as the reverse complement.
GTATTTGTGTGCAGGCACAGCCCCACGTGAGACCACTGGCCCAGGGTCTCAGAGGCCTTGCTCAGGTGAATCGGCTGTGTTCTCAGAAGTTAGGGAGCTGAATGGGTGTGCGACATGAAGCACTAGTGCCGTGAGGGACAGAAGGGACAGAAAGAGGCCAAAGACTATCAGCCAGCTGAGAAAAGCCAAGGCACAGGTATACTGGGGACCTGGAGGAAGCTCTACCAACTGGAGTCCTCCCTGGCAGGAGTGGTAGTGCTGATGGGAGCACAGTGAGTCACAGGCAGGTCCAGCAGGCCCTGGGTAGAGCTCATCCTCTGTCTGTCTGTTCTCTCCCAGACCCCAGCATGGTGGAGAAGACGACACCGGCATAGGAAACGAAGGTGAATAGAAACACGAACATCCCCATTGTGGACTGGCCAGGTGCAGGCCCTGGGGTGAAAGGAGACGGGTGCTGCAAGACCTGGGAAAGGACAAGAGAAGACAGAGTCAAGGGTGAAGGAAAGGACCAGGTAGGGGTGAGGGGCGGTGCTGCGGGAGCAAGTCTGAGTGGGAAGCCTGGTGGTCAGTGATGGCCCCAGAGGCCTTCTGTCTGAGCCAAGGCAAATTCTAAACAGGACAGAGGGCTTATGGTCAGAAGACCACTTCCTCAAAACGCAGTAACACCATCTAATATCTGGCTCGGTTGATGTAATTTAAGAAAGCAACTGACAATGAAAGCACTGGCTGAAACTCGTGAGCACTGTACAGATGTGTGCAGCTGCGCTAAGGGGGCCGTATGCATCTGCGAAGCTCCTGGGTCCCAAAGTGGTAAGGGGGAGACATGAGTGCCTCTAGGAAGCCTCTCCCATCCCAGGACCCTCAGAAGGCAACAGTTGGGGAGGGGTTAGCACTGCCCTCACGGAGAAGGGGTGGTCTTTCCATCTGATACAGCCGCTGTGGACTAAGAGGCGTCAGGCTCCAGTGGAACTCACCATGCCACACTTAGTCAGCTGGCAGCTGCTCGAGAAGCATGTTCTTCACACCTTCAATCTGAGAGGCAGAGAGAGAGAGAGGGCACTGATGAGCCAGAGCCCTTCTCTCCCTCCATTCCTCACTCCTCTGCCTTCCCTAGCTGGGAATAACAGTGGAAAGCCGAGTGTGAGGATTTCGGGGGCTCTTGGAGACTGCCCTCCTCCCTGTAGCCTTCAGCTTGTGACTGCCCACCAAAGGGGACTTCCTGCGGCCAGGCTGGGGGCTGGGAGGGAGTAGAGGGAGGGTTCTGTTAGAGACCTCAGAGGATCCATCTTCTCTCTGTTAAAATCCTTTAGAAATCCGCAGTTGTACATTTCCCCCATTTTTTAATGCTTTTGGCACTGGGATGGAGGGAAGATAAACCACTGAGGCCAGGCACTGAGGAGGGGAAACCCAAGATCGCCCGATAGATCCCTGGGAGAAACACACTCGCCTTGACGTGGTACACTATGCGCCAGAAACTGGAGTCTGAGGATCGGTATCGTCCATCAGGGTAGAGCTGCCACATGAGAGGCAGCGGGCTTCGGCCTATCTGGGTGGGGGTCATAGGCTTCCCCAGGACGGTGACTTCCTGACGAAAGAGCACCCGTAATTTATCCGCCTTCTGAGGAGAAGAAAAGGACAGGGCATACCTTCAGGGTCCACTTGCCAGGGCTCCTCCAGGCACAGAAAACCGGAGTCCTTCCTGCCAGCCACCCACCCAGCTGGGGAAGGGTCCGAGTGTGAAATGCTGGTCATCACGGTCCCCTGAAGCTCACTTCCTTAGGCCATGCATGATCCTCACAGGGACTCTGGCTGGGCCAGAACCACCAGCATGCACACGTGTCTAGCCACCTAGCAAGGGCCATGAAAGGCACACTTTTTTCTGCTGAGTTGCAGTGACTCACACTTGTAATCCCAGTGCTTTGGAAGGCTGAGGCAGGAGGATCACTTGAGGCCAGGAGTTTGAGACTAGCCTGGGTGACAGAGCAAGATCCTGTCTCTACCAAAAAAAAAAAAAGATGAAAGAAAAAAAGAGAAAAAGAATGCTGGCTTTTTCAAGTGTGTGAGGCAAACCCTGCCCCATAGTTTGCTAGTGGGTTACTTTTTGTGTGGCATTTAACATGATTATGTGAAAAACTGTCTAGATTCGTGATTTTTTGGTGTCACATTGAAGAAGAGATTTCTCAAGCAGACATTTTAAAAAAGATATTCACTGAATCTTCAAATTATTTTTCAAATTTTGACTTAAGTAAACATTTGACATGATTTTTAAAGAAAAATGTATATTTAAAAAATTTAAATGCCAACAGAAGTGCAAATTTTGGTGGTTGAAGAGCCTAGAATTCCAGCCCCATTACCTACTAGCAGTTCTACCTTGGGCAAATTACATTTTTGTGCTTCAGTTTCCCATCTGTAGAGACACAGTCAACACTCAATAACTCTTATTTGCTACTGTATTACATGTATGTTCTAATATATTTTTAAATCTATATGCTTTCTTCAGTGTATGTTTGGAAAGAGTTTGAATATTTTTTGACTCTTTCATTGAGTAAATCCAAATACTTGTAAAAGAGTTACATTACTTTAATAAAAACCTAACATGAACTAAAGACGCATCTTAAAGTATCACATATGAAACCACGCCAATACTGATTCAATACCGGCGCTTGTACTCGTTAAATTTGTTCTTCTTAATAAAGCACAGAGGAAATAGGAAATACCTCACACTCTAGGGCTATGTTCATGGTTGCCATGACCCGAAGCTGTTGAGGGTTCTCTTTTTAAAATACAGATTTCTGGGACCCACCTAAGATGACTCCGATGTTTGGCCACATGAATGAGTCACTTACTTTAGAGATACCCATTTTAAGGATTAGGACCCCGAAGCCCAGAAACGTCCTGCTGTAGTCAACATTATAGTCACACTCACAGGCACTGGGTCCCATCCTTTGGTCGACATTCCTTTGTGGTTCTCCCACCCTTCTTCCCGGCCTGGTGAACTGTTCATCCTCCAGAGCCCAGCTCAAAGTGGCTTCATCTGTGGGGAGCCTCCCCGCCCCACAGTGGGTGCTTTTCTAGGCCTCGCCCGTCCTGGGGCCTCCCAAGCTCCCGCGGCTGCCCCTGCTGCCCCACCATCCGCTCCAAAGCGGGCTGTACCTCCATGACTAAGGGCAGCCAGGTGCACTGGTTCTCATCCAAATACACGAGCTGCTGCCAGATCCACAGGCGGTCCGGGTGGTCAGTGATCGAGTCCGTGCGTAACTGCTGCTCGACCATGGCTCCCTCGGACCCTCTAAGAAGCCACAGCCAGAGCCTCTCCAGGTAGCTCGCTGGTCCCTGGGATGTGGGGCCACGCTTTATAGCCAGGCAGCCTGCGGTCGCCACCCAGCGGCGGGGCGGGAGGACGGCCTTGGGGCGGGGCTCCGGGGCGGGACGACGACCTGGGCGCAGGGCGTAGGGCAGGATGGGGCGGGGCTCGTGGGGGTCGTGGTGGCGAGTGAGGGTCCCACGCAGGCGCTACGTCCCGGCCTGACTTGCTCCCTGGAACGGTGGCAGCGCCTGGGAACGCAGACCTGGCCCCAGCAGGCCCGCGGCGACCCCGACCGCCGGCCTCCGCTGCTAGAGAGGCACCTGGGGTGACGGTGGCCCTTTCTTCTTCTGGGAGGCCCCGCCGCTCCCCTCCGCTGCCGGACCCGGACTCTGGGCACTCTGCTGGGAACTCACAGTCGGCACCAGGATGCCCAGGGCCGGGACCCCTTCCACATTTTCTGGGAGCAAAAGAGACCCGCGCGGGCCTCAGCTAGGACTGGGCTTTCCAAGCTTCCCTGGATCGGTCCCAGCCTGGGCCTTTGAGCATCAGAGTACATTTCTTGGCAAAGTGCAACTCTTGACTCTCCCCCTTCGTCTTCCATACACAAAGCATGCGTTTTCCATGGCTCGGTGATGCTGTGGACATCTAACAGGTATTACAAAATGTGGTGGAGAAACATGGGTGTTTCCCTTTGGGCTTTGCATTTACTAGTGAAAGCATAGTTCAAAATGAATACTTAAAAAGAAACCCCGCCTTCCACCCTAAGATCAGTGGATTTCAAAAGTTCCTGATTTATATGATCAAAACCATCTCTGTAAATTAGAAGCAATAAGGAAAACAATTTCACTTTATTTTGCTGTAACGAATTCCCACTGAGGCAATTAAGAAAGTCAGCACAATGAGACACACGTGAGGCCAGCTCCAGCCTGGCTCAAACATCACCACGGGATGGAGTTCCACGCCTCACGTTCTAGCTCTTTCCCATCTCTCTGGCCAGGCATTAATAAAATAATTTGTGATTCTCTGAAGTGTCACAAAAGTGGATATCAAGAGATCTGATGAGGATGCCTGATTCACCTGGCAGCTGGGTATCTGCCTTTTTGCCTGTCCAGACAACCTAATTCCCAAGAAGGGGCTGAGGTGGCCTAAGGTAGTCGAGGTATAACGGGATTTACCAGGAACACAGAAGAGAAGAGCAGAGGGAAGTTGGGGTGGAGTGAGGGTCCTTGAGCCCAGCAAAGCTTTTTTCCACTGTAGCCCTTAGTGGTGTTCATATTTAATATGCAAACTTACAGGTTTCAGGCTGATTTTCCTGTGAATGGCTCTTGACTTCAGACCCAGATAGCCACAGAGTAAGATGAAAACGTTGCTAACCAGCTCTGTTGGGGGCGTCTCATCCCAGGCCAGAGCTCTGAGGTAAGAAATAACAAGTCCACTTTAAATAGTGCTGCTGAGATGGACTTTTGTGGCCAGGGAAGGGGTCCCCAGGAGCCAATGTGGCCACTGACCCAGCCCCATCCGTGGCCCTAGGACCCAGAAGGTTACAAACAACGGAGCAAGAATTGGATCCTTGTGTCTGGGAAAGCAGAATGTTCTGGGAATAGAATTTCTTTTTCCTTCTTTTGTAAAAACTATTCAATTTTGCATGAGGGCTTCTTAATATTGAGCAAGAATATATATATTATTGTGTGGGATTTTAAAAATTATTTGAGAAAGGGTTCCAAGAAAAGAAAATGAAGTAAAATGACTGTGGAGTTCACTGGGCAAGTTACAGAGCCCTTGAGATTTTTTTCGTGAACGTTCCGCAAGAGGGGAAGCAGTAGCTGCTGCATAGTCTCAGAGCTGTCTCTCGGCTTCTGCAGCATGTTATCTGCCCCGTCGAAGGGCTATAAAGGCCATCAGCCCAGTTTTCAAATTGTTTCCTTTCTGAGTCTTAATAGTCTGTGATTTCCCTGAGGATAAGCAAATGGACGTTTCACACAGAAAGCTACAGGAAGCAATCAATTTGACAGAATCCTTAACGGATGCGTTCATGTCCTGACTTAGATCTAGTTTTGCCTTTGCCATGATCACCTGTGAACTTGGTAGATCCTTCGCCAACTTGGCCTCAGTGCCATACTTTTGTAATGAATGGGGCGAACTACATGTGCTGTAAGCCCGTTTCTAACTCAGTAGTCCCCAGTCCTCCTATAACATTGCCTAGTGGGAGGAGGGAACAGTTAACAAAAGAGATGAACAAAATCTATGACGTTAGTTCAGGAAAGCCTGTAGTTTTGGGTACGGTAGTTCTGGATCAAGGACCCCAGTGGAATTCTTAGAAGCCATTTTTCTTGTTTGGGTTCCAAAGAATGGGTTGAGGGGTAGTCAAGACCATCAGGATGACCTTGATTCCCAGTGTGGTCCCTGAACCAGCTGCAGTAGCATCACCTGGAGCTCATCAGAATGGTGGAATCTGAAGCCTCCCCCTGAGACCTACTGAGTCAGAATCTGTATTGGAATGAGACCCCCAGGTGATTCATGGGCATGGTACATTTTGGGCTATGGGGGGAGGGTCAGGAGGGAGAGATGGGGGTGGGTGTCTGATTCTTCCCACCAGTGCCTTCTAGATTTCTGCAACTATGACACAGGACTTATATTGGTGTTTATATATCATTTAGTTCTGGGCTATCTTATTTTCTGTCAAAATCACCTCTAATATATAGAGTATTTTCGTCTTAAAAAAAAAAAATCCTGATAACCAAGGTCGTCCTAATCAACCTGGGATCCTTGATGGTCAATGATTGTAACAAGCTGGAAAGAGCCTACTTGGCAGCTACTCAGGTGTTTAGACCTCTGGGCCCTATGATGACTGACCCTAAACCACTAAGAATCACCTGGGAAGCTATAATACTATACCAGCACCCATTCCAAACCAATTAGATCAGAATCTCTGAAACTGAGGCTTGAGAAAAATAGGTGATTCTAATATGTAGCTAGAACTGAGTACAATTTCTCTAAGATCTGAGTGACTGTTTTTGATGTGTGCACAGATGTGTAAATCTAAATAACCATGAACATGTCAAAGCTATTCTTGCTACCATCAGTTCTCATTGTAAACTTCATCCCAACTGCATTTTTACTACTTCCCCTTTGCCTTGCTTTGCTGCTTCCAATCCTTTGTGGTCAGGGATCCACAGCACTAAGCTTACTGGAATTATAAGGGTCTGAGATCTTGCTAATGTGTATAATACAATCTGTGATATGTAGCTGTTAAGGCATCTATGCCTGGAGTGTTTTTTTTTTTTTTTTTTTAAATTCCTAAGTCTGGGCCACGGTTTAAATAATTAAGGCTGCTGATCAAGTGAGTTCAGGGTAAAAAAAGATGTTGTAGCCTTTATTCATAAAGGATGAAATGGTATCTCTAAATTAATGGGGAACCTGGGACAAGGATATTTCAAGTAGAAATTAGGGACTGACTCTACTCTGCCCACTGCATAGCTATCATCTCTCTTCTTAAACTTAACAGTTTTAAGAAACTTAAAGCTTTGCCAACTTTAAGTTGGTATGGAGATTTTCTTTGCAGATTCTAATCTGGTGGAGTTGAGATGATTCTCAAGATTCTGCATTTTTAACATATTCATATCTTCGGAGGTGAGGCAGATACTAATGGTCTATATATCACCTCTGGGAACCAAGGTCTTGTACTACCCCCATGCTACCTTTAATACTCACACAAAACACAAATGAGAAACACAACTCATAACCCCTACTCAAAATGCACAAAATGTTGATTCTGCCGAGCTAGAAAGCAAGCAAGATGTGATAGAATTGCACTGGACACTTTGAGCTGCAACTGTGGCTCCCATCTGCCAGAGGCAAGTTAAAGTTGACCTACATTTGTATTGGAAACATTTCCCAATCCTGGATTACTCTACATCTTGGGTGTTACAGTCCTACTGATGCTGTGATGTCTATGGCTTTGTTTTTCTGTTTTCTTCAAAAATGCTTTGGCTATTCAGATCTTCTGTGCTTCCATATGAATTTTAGGATTATTTTTTTCTATTAATGTAAAAATGTTGTTGGAATTTTGGTAGGGATTGCATTGAATATGTAGGTTTCTTTGAGTAGTATGAACATTTTAATAATTTTAATTCCTTCAATCTAGCTTTCATTGTTCCATTTATTTGTGTCTTGTTCAGTTTCTTTCACGGGTATTTTGTAGTTTTCAGTGTTCAGATCTTTCACTTCATTTGTTACATTTATTCCTAAGTATTTTTTTTATTTTCTGTAGCTATTGTGAATGAGATTTTAAAAATTTCATTTTCACATAGTTCATGGTTAGTGTATAGAAATGTTACTGATTTTTGTATGTTGATTTTTATGTCCTATAATTTTACTAAATTCATTTATCAGTTTTAACAGCATTTGGATGGAATCTTTAGGAGTTTCCTATACATATAAGATCATGTCCTCTACAAACACAGACAATTTAACTTCTTCCTTTTCATTTGTATACCTTTTATTTCTTTCTTTTACCTGTTGCTCTGACTGGGATTTCTGACTAGGGTTTCCAGTTCTCTACTGATTAGACAAAGTGGGAGTGGCCTATTCTTCCCTTGTTCCTGATCTTAGAGAAAAAGCCTTAAAGTTTTCACCATTCAGTATGACGTTGGCTGTGAGCTTGTCAAATATGACCTTCATTGTGTTGAGGTACATTCTTTCTAGGCCTAACTTGTTGAGTGTTTCTACCATGGAAGGATATTCAATTTTGTCAAATGTGTTTTCTTTATCTATCGAGATGATCATATGGTTTTTGTCCTTTATTCTGTTAATGTGATATGTTACTTATATTGGTTTGTGTGTATTGAACCATCCTTGTATCCCTGGGATAAACATCATTTGATAATGATGAATGATCCCCTTTTAATGTGCTGTTTAGTTCAGTTTGCTAGTATTTTGTTGAGGACTTTTACATCTATATTTATCAGAGATATTGGCCTGTAATATATTTTTTTTCTTGCAGTGTCCTTGTCTGACTTTAGTATCAGGGTAATTCTGGCCTTATACAATACATTTGGAAGTATTCCTTCCTCTTCAATATTTTGGAGCACTTAGGAAGGGTTGGTATTAGTTCTTTAAATGTTTGACAGAATTCAGCAGTGAAGCATCAGGTGCGGGGCCTTTCATTAATGGGAGACTTTTTGTTAGTGATTCAATCTTCTCACTTGTTATTACTCTGTTCAGATTTTCTATTTCTCTATGATTCAGTCTTAGTAGGTTATATATGTCTAGGAGTTCATCTATTTCTTCTAGTTTATCCAATTTGTTGGCACATCATTATTCATAGTAGGCTCCTATGAACCTTTGTATTTCTGTGGTCAGGTATCATTACAACATCAGTTGTAATGTTTCATCTTTCATTTCTGGTTTTGTTTATTTGGGTCTTCTCTTTTTTTAGTCTAGCTAAAGCTCTGTTGATTTTGCCTATCTTTTCAAAAAATCAGCTCCCAATTTCTTGATATTTTCTACTGTTTTTCTAATATATTTTGTTTATTTCTGCCCTGATCTTTATTATTTCCTTTCTTTTGCTAATTTGGACCTAATTTGTTCTTCTTTTTCTAGTTTGTGGAGGTATGATGTTAGGTTGTTAATTTAAGATCCTTCTTCTTTTTTGATGTAGGCATTTATTGCTGTAAACGTTCATCTTAGAACTGCTTTTGCAGTATCTCCTATGCTTTGGTATGTTGTGTTTCCACTGTCATTTGTTTTAAGACAGTTTTACATTTTCCTTATAATTTCTTCTTCAACCACAGGTTGTTTAGGAGCATGTTGTTTAATTTCCACATATTTATAAATTTTCAAAATTCCTCCTACTGACTTCTAATTTCATGCCATTGTGATTGGAAAAGATACTTGACGTGATTTCAGTTCTCTTAAATTTGTTAACACTTGTTTTGTAATCTAACACATTGTCTATCTTGCAGAAGGTTCTCTGTGCTCTTGAGAATATATTCTGCTTATATCGTATAGAATGTTCTGTATATATCCATTAGGTCCATTTTGTCTAAAGTATAGCTTAAGTGCAATATTTATGTATTGATTTTCTGTCTGGATGATGTGTCCATTGTTGAAACTGGAAGTATTAAGTTCCCTTACTATTATTGTATTGCGGTCTATCTCTTCAGGTCTATTAACATTTGCATTATATATGTAGGTGCTCTGATGTTGGGGGTATGTATATCTGTAATTATTTAATCTTCTTTATGAATTGACTCCTTTATCATTATATAATGGCCTTTGCCTTTTTTATACTTTTTAACTTAGTCTATTTTTTTAATGTAGTCAATGTTCTGCTGAATTAAAGTCTATTTTATCTAAAGTAAATATAGTTATCTCTGCTCTCTTTTGGTTTCTGTTTGCATGAAATATTTTTCCAACCCTCCACTTTCAATTTATGTGTGTTCTTTTTTTTATTGTACTTTAAGTTCTGGGATACGTGTGCAGAACATGCAGGTTTGTTACATAGATACACACGTGCCATGGTGGCTGGCTGCATCCATCACCCCATCATCTACATAAAGTATTTCTCTTAATTCTATCCCTCCCCTAGCCCTCCACCCCCTGACAGTCCCTGGTGTGTGATGTTCCCTTCCCTGTGTCCATGTGTTCTCATTGTTCAACACCCACTTATGAGTGAGGATATGCAGTGGTTTTCTATTGTGTCAGTTTGCTGAGAATGATGGTTTCCAGCTTTGTCCATGTCCCTGCAAAGGACATGAACTCATCATTTTTTATGGCTGCATAGTATTCCATGGCGTATATGTGCCACATTTTCTTTATCCAGTGTATCATTGGTGGGCAGTTGGGTTGGTTCCAAGTCTTTGCTATTGTGAACAGTGCCGCAATAAGCATGTGTGCATGTGTGTTCCTAATACAGTGATTTATAATCCTTTGGGTATATACTCAGTAATGGGATTGCTGGGTCAAATGTTATTTCTAGTTCTAGATCCTTGAGGAATCACCACATTGTCTTACACAATAGTTGAACTAATTTACACTCCCACCAACAGTGTAAAAGTGTTTCTATTTCTCCACACCCCCTCCAGCATCTGTTGTCTCCTGACTTTTTAATGATCTCCAGCCTAACTGGTGTAAGATGGTATCTCAAAGTGGTTTTGATTTGCATTTCTCTAACCAGTGATGATGAGCTTTTTTTCATATGTTTGTTGGCTGCATAAATGTCTCCTTTTGAGAAGTGTCTGTTTATATCCTTTGCCCACTTTTGGATGGGGTTGTTTGTTTTTTTTCCTGTTAATTTGTTTAAGTTATTTATAGATTCTGGATATTAGCCCTTCGTCAGATGGGTAGACTGCAAAATTTTTTTCCTATTTTGTAGGTCACCTGTTAACTTTGATGACAGTTTCTTTTGCTATGCAGAAGCTCTTTAATTAGATTCCATTTGTCAATTTTGGCTTTTGTTGCCATTGCTTTTGGTATTTGAGTCTTGAAGTCTTTGTCCATGCCTATGTCCTGAATGATATTACCTAGGTTTTCTTCTAGGGTTTTTATGGTTTTAGGTCTAAACCATCTGGAGTTAATTTTTGTATAAGGTGTAAGGAAGAGATCCAGTTTCAGCTTTCTGCTTATGGCTAGCCAGTTTTCCCAACACCATTTATTAAATAGGGAATCCTTTCCCCATTGCTTGTTTTTTGTTAGGTTTGTCAAAGATCAGATGATTGTAGGTGTGTGGTGTTATTTCTGAGGTCTCTGTTCT
>NW_016107367.1:7645388-7690965 GCF_001604975.1 Cebus imitator | reverse complement strand
ATGCGGGCTCTCTTTTGGTTCCATATGAAGTTTAAGGTGATTTTTTCCAGTTCTGTGAAGAAGGTCATTGGTAGCTTGATGGGGATAGCATTGAATCTGTAAATTACTTTGGGCAGTATGGCTATTTTCATGATATTGATTCTTCCTAACCATGAACATGGAATGCTTCTCTATCTGTTTGTGCCCTCTCTTATTTCATTGAGCAGTGGCTTGTAGTTCTCCTTTAAGAGTCCTTTACATTCCGTGTCAGTTGTATTCCTAGGTATTTTATTCTCTTTGTGGCAATTGTGAATGGAAGTTTGTTCTTGATTTGGCCCTGTTTAAGTCTGTTATTGGTGTCTAGGAATGCATGTGACTTTTGCACATTGATTTTGTGTCCTGAGACTTTGATGAAGTTGCTTATCAGTTTCAGGAGATTTGTGGCTGAGACGATGGGGTCTTGTAGATATACAATCATGTCGTCTGCAAATAGAGACAATTTGACTTCCTCCTTTCCTATTTGAATGCCCTTTATTTCTTTTTCTTGCCTATGCAGGCTCTTTTATGGTTCCGTATGAAATTTAAGATTGTTTTTTCCCAATTCTCTGAAGAAGGTCAATGGTAGCTTGATGGGGGTAGCATTGAATCTATAGATTACTTTGGGCAGTATGGCCATTTTCATGATATTGATTCTTCCTAACCATCATCATGGAACGTTTTTCCACTTGCTTGTGTCCTCTCTTATTTCTTTGAGCAGTGGTTTGTAGTTCTCCTTGAAGAGGTCCTTCACATCCCTTGTAAGTTGTATTCCTAGGTATTCTCTTTGTAGCAGTTGTAAATGGGAATTCACTCATGATTTGGCTTTCTGTTTGTCTGTTATTGGTGATAGGACTTCTTGTGGTTTTTACACATTGATTTTGTATCCTGAGACTTTGCTGAAGTTGCTTATTAGCTTAAGGAGATTTTGGGCTGAGATGATGGGGTCTTCTAAACACACAATCATGTCATCTGCAAATAGAGACAATTTGACTTCCTCTTTACCTATTTGAATACCCTTTATTTCTTTCTCTTGCCTGATTGCCCTGGCCAGAACTTCCAATACTATGTTGAATAGGAGTGATGGGAGAAGACATCCTTGTCTTGTCCCAGTTTTCAAAGACAGTGCTTCCAGTTTTTGCCCATTCAGCATGATATTGGCTGTGGGTTTGTCATAGGTAGCTCTTATTATTCTGAGATACATTCCATCAATACCTAGTTTATTGAAAGTTTTTAGCATGAAGCATTGTTGAATTTTGTTGAAGGCCTTCTCTGCATCTATTGAGATGATCATGTGGTTTTTGCCTTTGGTTCTGTTTATGTGGTGGATTATGTTTATTGATTTGCGTATGTTGAACCAGCGTTGTATCCCAGGGATAAAGCCAACTTGATTGTAATGAATAAGCTTTTTGATGTGCTGTTTAATTCGGTTTGCCAGTATCGTATTGAGGATTTTTGCATTGATGTTCATCATGGATAATGGCTTGAGATTTTCTTTTTTAGTTGTTTCTCTGCCAGGTTTTAGTATCAGGATGATGTTGGCCTCATAAAATTGGTTACGAAGGATTCCCTCTTTTTGTATTTTTTGGAATAGTTTCAGAAGGAATGGTACCAGCTCCTCTTTGTACCTCTGGTGGAATTCAGGTGTAAAACCATCTGGTCTTGCACCTTGTTTTGGTTGGCAGGCTATTAATTGCTGCCTCAATTTCAGACCTTGTTATTGGTCTATTCAGGGATTTGACTTCTTCCTGGTTTAGTCTTGGGCGGGTGTAAGTGTCCAGGAATTTATTCATTTCTTCCAGATTTTCTGTTTTATTTGCATAGAGGTGTTTATAGTATTCTCTGATGGTAGTTTGTATTCCTACGGGATGGGTAGCGATATCATTTTTATCATTTTTTATTGCATCTGTTTGATTCTTCTCTCTCTCTTTTTTTATTAGCTTGGCTAGCGGTCTATCTATTTTGTTGATGTTTTCAAAGGACCAGCTCCTGGATTCATTGATTTTTTTTGGAAAGGTTTTTTTGTGTCTCTGTTTCCTTCAGTTCTGCTCTGATCTTAGTAATTTCTTGTCTTCTTCTGGCTTTTGAATTTGTTTGCTCTTGCGTCTTGCTTCTCTAGTTCTTTTAATTTTGACATTAGGGTGTTGATTTTAGATCTTTCCTGCTTTCTCTTTGGGGCATTTAGTGCTATAAATTTCCCTCTACACACTGCTTTAAATGTGTCCTAGAGATTCTGGTACAATGTGTCTTCATTCTCACTGGTTTCAAAGAACATTTTTATTTCTGCCTTCATTTCATTATTTATCCAGTAGTCATTCAGGAGCAGGTTGTTCAGTTTCCATGTAGTTGTGCTGTTTTGGGTGAGTTTCTTAATCCTGAGTTCTAATTTGATTGCACTGTGGTCTGAGAGACTGTTTGTTATGATTTCCATTCTTTTGCATTTGCTGAGGAGTGTTTTACTTCCAATTATTTGGCCAGTTTCAGAATAGGTGCGATGTAGTGCTTAGAAGAATATATATTCTGTTGATTTGGGGTGGAGAGTTCTGTAGATGTCTATTAGGTCTGCTTGGTCCAGAGCTGAGTTCAAGTCCTGGATATCCTTGTTAATTTTCTGTCTCGATCTGTCTAATATTGACAGTGGGGCGTTAACCTCTCCCACTATTATTGTGTGGGAGTCTTAAGTCTCTTTGTAGGTCTCTAAGAATTTGTGTTATGAATCTGGGTGCTTCTGCATTAGGTGCATATATATTTAGGATAGTTAGCTCTTCTTGTTGCATTGATCCCTTTACCATTATGTAATGCTGTTCTTTGTCTCTCTTGATCTTAGATGGTTTAAAGTCTGTTTTATCAGAGACTAGGGTTGCAACCCCTGCCTTTTTTTTCTTTACCTTTGCTTGGTAAATATTCCTCCATCCCTTTATTTTGAGCCCATGTGTGTCTTTGCATGTGAGTTGGGTCTCCTGAATACAGCATACAGATGGGTCTTAATTCTTTATCCAGTTTGCCAGTCTGTGTCTTTTAATTGGGGCATTTAGTCCCATTACATTTAAGGTTAATATTGTTATGTGTTAATTTGATCCTGTGATTGTGATGCTAGCTGGTTATTTTGCTAGTTAGTTGATGCAGTTTCTTCCTAGCATCAATGATCTTTACAATTTTGTATATTTTGCAATGGCTGGTACTGGTTGTTCCTTTCCATGTTTAGTGCTTCCTTCAGGAGCTCTTGTAGGACAGGTCTGGTGGTGACAAAATCTCTCAGCATTTACTTGTCCATAAAGGGTTTTATTTTTCCTTCATTTATGAAGCTTAGTTTGGCTGGATATGAAATTCTGGGTTGAAAATTCTTTTCTTTAAGAATGTTGTCTGTTGACCCCCACTCTCTTCTGGCTTGTAGGGTTTCTGCCGGCAGATCTGCTGTGAGTCTGATGGGCTTCCCTTTGTGGGTAACCTGACCTTTTTCTCTGGCTGCCCTTAGCATTTTTTCCCTCCGTTTTAACCTTGGTGAATCCGATGATTATGTATCTTGGGATTGCTCTTCTTGAGGAGTATCTTTGTGGTGTTCTCTGTATTTCCTGAATTCGAATGTTGACCTGCCTTGCTGGGTTGGGAAGGTTCTCCTGGATAATATCCTGAAGAGTGTTTTCCAACTTGGTTTTATTCTCCCCTTCACTTTCAGGTGTACTGATCAAATGTAGATTTGGTCTTTTCACATAATCCCATATGTCTTGGAGACTTTGTTCATTGCTTTTCACCCTTTTTTCTCTAATCTTGTCTTCTTGCTTTATTTTATTGAGTTGATCTTCAGTCTCTGACATCCTTCCTTCTGCTTGTTGATTCAGCTATTAAAACTTATATATGTTTCACAAAGTTCTCAGGCTGTGTTCTTCAGCTCCATCAGGTAGTTTATGTTTTTCTCTAAACTGGTTATTCTAGTTAGCATTTTGTCTAACCTTTTTTCAAGGTTCTTATCTTCCTAGCATTGGGTTAGAACATGCTCCTTTAGCTTGGAGAAGTTTGTTATTACCCACCTTCTGAAGCCTACATCTCTCAATTTGTCAAACTTATTCTCCGTCCAGTTCTGTTCCCTTGCTGGCAAGGAGCTGTGATCCCTTAAAGAAGAAGAGGCATTCTGGGTTTTGGAGTTTTCAGCCTTTTTGTGCTGGTTTTTTCCCATCTTTGTGGATTTATCTTCCTTTAGTCTTCGAGGTCAGTGACCTTTGGATGGGGTCTCTGAGTGGATGTCCTTTTTGTTGATGTTGAAACTATTTCTTTCTGTTTGTTAGTTTTCTTTCTAACAGTCAGGCCTGTCTGCTGCAGGTCTGCTGGAGCTTGCTGGAGGTCCACTGCAGACCCTGCTTGCCTGGGAATCACCAGTGGAGGCTACAGAACAGCAAAAATTGCTGCCTGTTCCTTCCTGTGGTAGCTTCTCCGCCAGATGCCAGCCAGAACTCTCCTGTATGGGGTGTCTGTTGGCCCCTACTGGGAGGTGTCTCCGAGTCAGGATACATGGGGGTAAGGGAGCCACTTGAGTAAGCAGTCTGTCTCTTATCAGAGCTTGAACACTGTGTTGAGAAATCTGCTGCTGTCTTTAGAGCTGCCACGCAGGGATGTTTATGTCTGCTGAAGCTGTACCCACTACCACACCTTTTCCTATGTGTTCTGTCCCAGGAAAGTGGGAGCTTTATTTATAAGTCCCTGATGGGCTGCTGCCTTTTTTCAGAGATGCCCTGCCCAGCAAGGACATCTAGTGAGACAGTGCCTGTAGCTGCTGAGCTGTGTTGGGCTCTGCCCAATTCGAACTTCTCGGCAACTTTGCTTACACTGTGGGGGTGAAACCACCTAGTGGAGCCTCAGCAATGGCAGACGCCCCTTTCTCCACCAAGCTTGAACACCCCAGGTCGAGCTGAGACTGCTCTGTTGGCTGCAAGAATTTCAAGCCACTGGGTCTTAGCTTGCTGGTCTCCATGAGGGTAGGACACACTGAGCCAGACCACTTGACTCCATGGCTTCAGCCTCCTTTCCAGAGGAGTGAATGGTTCTGTCTCACTGGTGTTTCAGGTGCCACTGGGGTATGAAAAAAAAAAAATCAAAAACCCTGCTATGACTAACTTGGTTTTTGCCCAAACGGCTGCCTAGTTTTGTGCTGTAAACCCAGGTCCCTGGTGATTGTGTGGGTACTGGAGGAAATCTCCTGGTCTGTGTGTTGTGAAGACCATGGGAAAAGTGCAGTGTCTGGGCCAGAGTGCAGGAAACAGTCCCTAATAGCTTCCCTTGGCTAGGAGAGGGAGTTCCCTGACCCCTTGCACTTCCCAGGTGAGGCCACACTCCACCCTGCTTCGGCTTGCCCTCTTTGGGCTGCCCACACTGTCCAATCAGTCCCAAAGAGATGAACCAGGTACCGCAGTTGGAAATGTGGAAATCACCCACCTTCTGCATCTGTCTCACTGGGAGCTGTGCACTGGAGCTGTTTATGTTTGGCCATCTTTCCCAGGCACCCCAATTTATGTGTGTTCTTAAAGGCAAAGTGAATCTCTTGTAGGTATCATGTAGTTGAGTCTGTTTTTTTTCTTTTTTTAAATCAATTCAACCACTCTTTTGCTTAGAGAATTTAATCCATTTACATTCAAGGTAATTATTAATAGGTAAGGACTTACTACTGTAATTTTGTTCATTGTTTACTGGTTATTTTGTAGATCCTTTGTTCCTTTATTGCTCACTTGCTGTTTTCCTTTGTGATTAGATGATTTTCTCTAGTGGCATGCTTTGATTCTTAACGTTTTATCTTTTGTGTATCTACTATAGAATTTTGCTTTGTGGTTACCATAGGCTTACATAAAACATCAAATAGTTATAATGGGCTATTTTAAGCTGACAACAACTTAACCTTAAGCCCCAAAACCTCTGCACTTTTACTCCAGTGCCCCTCCAACCACATTTTATATGTTTGTGTAATAATTTGCATGTTTTTATATTGCATATCCCCTAACAAATCATTGTAGTTGTTATGATTTTTAATTTGGTTTTTTAACAGCCCTCCCCCCTTTTTGAGGTGGAGTTTCACTCTTGTCACCCAGGCTGGAGTGCAATGGTGTGATCTCAGCTCACTGCAACCTCCGCCTCCTGGATTCAAGCGATTTTCTTGCTTCAGCCTCCTGAGTAGCTGGGAATACAAGTGTGTGCCATAACACCTGGCTAATTTTTGTATTTTTAGTAGAGATGGGGTTTCACATTGGCCAGGCTGGTCTCGAACTCCTGACCTCAGGTGATCCATCCACATCAGCCTCCCAAAGTCCTGGGATTACAGGCATGAGCCACTGTGCCTGGCTTTAACCTTCATACTAAAGATATAAGTGATTTACACACCACCACTTCAGTATTAGGGTATTGTGAATTTGACTCTGTACTTACTTTTACCAGTGAATTTTATACTTCTATATGTTTTCATGTTACTAGTTAGCATCCTTTTCTTTATGGTTTGAGAATTTTCTTTAGCACTTCTTGTAAAACATGTCAAGTGGTGACAAACTCCCTCAGCTTTTCTTTTCTGAGAAGTCTTTATCATTTCCTGTAGGACAGTTTTGTCAGGTAAAGTATTCTTGGTTTACAGGGTTTTTTTTTTTTTTTTTTCCCTTCAGCATGTTGACTGTATCATCCCACTTTCTCCTGGCCTGTAAGGTTTCTTCTAAGAACCATCCCAGCCTTATTAGAGCCCTCTTTTATGTGATATGCTTCTTTTTCCTTGCTGCTTTCATGATCCTCTCTTTGTCTTTGATTTTTAAGAGTTTGATTATAACATGGCTTGGTGCAGTCTTATTTGGACTGAATTTGATTGGAGACTTTTGACCTCCCTATGTTTATATTTTCCCCTAGATTTGAGAAATGTTCAACTTTTATTTATTTGTTTATTTATTTTCTTTGGTCCCCCTTATGCCCCAAGAAACTTTTATTTCTTTAAATAAGCTTTCTGATTTTTTGTTCCTCTCTTCTTCTACTTGGTCATCCATAATTTAAGTATTTGTTCTCCTGATGCTGCCCATAAATTCTGTAAGCTTTTTTCATTTTTAAATTTTTTCTTTTTTCTCCTATGACTGTATACTTTCATATAACCTGCCTTTGAATTTACAGATTCTTCTTCTGCTTTATTAATTCTGCTGTTAATGCTCTCTGTTGCATGTCACATTACATTCATCAAATTTTTCAGCTCCAAAATTTTTATTTTTATATATGATTTCAATCTCTGTTTATTTTGTATGGGATTTTGATCTATTTTGTTCATTTATTTTTTTCTGATTTAATTGAATTGTTTTAATGTATTTTTATTGAAATTCTCTGGGCTTCCTTATAACAATTACTTTGAATTATTTGTCAGGCAGTTTATATGTCTCTATTTCTTTTGTGTCAGCTACTGGGAGATTATTGGTTTTTTGTTTGTTTTGTGGTGTGGCATACTTTGGATATTTGTCCCCTCCAAATCTTATTTAGAAATGTGATTCACAATGTTGGAGGTGGGGCCTGGAGAGAGGTTTTAGATCATGGGGGCAGATCCCTCATAAATGACTTGGTGCCTACCTTATGGTAATGAGCGAGTTTTTGCTCTATTAGTTCATGTGAGATCTGGTTGTTTAAAAGAGTATGAGACCTCCCTCTTTCTCATACTCCCTCTCTTGCCAAGTAATATAGCTGCTGCCCCTTTGCTTTCTGCCATGAATAATAGCTTCCTGAGGCCTCGGCATAAACAAGTGCTGGTGCCATGCTTCTTGTACAGTCTGAAGAACCATAAATCAAAATAGGCCCCTTTTCTTTATATAAGCTACCCAGCCTCAGGTATTCCTTTATAGCAATGCAAATGGACTAATACATGGTGATATGTATTCTTGGTTTTTCATGTTGCTTGTTGCCTTATGCTGAATTTTGCACATTTGTTAAGATCAGTCCCTTCAAGACTTGATGGCTAATTTCGATGTAGAAATACCTTCTACTAGTTGGAGGTGTGAAGGCACTTCCTGGATGCTGTGTAGCAGTTCTGACACCAGTGAGGGTGCCACTGTTGTGTGGTCTCTGTGAAGCTCTGTCAGCTCAGGCGTTGACGTTGCTGAAGATTATAAGGATCCTCAGCATCCAACATTGTGGATGTCTGCAGTCGTGGTGAAGATTGTCAGGGTTTCACTGGTGTTAGCTGCTAAGATCCTTCCACCTTCTTTTTCTCCAGCTGGGGAAGTTGTGGATGAAGAGTTCTCTTTTGGTATTGGGTCCAGCTCTTGGCCCATTGTATGGGCGGTGGCATCAGTATTGATGAATGGTACCCTGGGGTAGCCATAGAGCTGAGATCTGAAGCTTGGGCATGTGTGGAGGGAGTGAGGCTCTGGAGCCTGGTGGTGCCTAGACGAAGTCACCCTGCTGCTCCATTGGTGACAATATATGAGGTGTGAGTGCTTGTGAAGTGTCAGAGAGCTATGAATGGGAGCATGGACATGGTCAGAGTTACAGTGGCTCCAGGGTCAGGGCAGGGCCTAGTTCTTTATGGCAGCTGAGCTCGTGCCTGGAGCATGGACATGTGCATGTGCAGAGAGGCCTTGGTTCTGGGCTCTGGGGTGTAAGCTTGTTCTGTGGCTATGCCTCTGATGTCTGTGGGTGCAGTGCAGCCACAGAGCCTGGTGTTTGGAGTATGGGCACTCATGGGGCAGCTGTGGCTCATGTGTCAGGGTCATACCCAAGAGGGAAGGTGATTGCTCTGGTCTTGAAGCCACCCAACACCATCTGTTTCTTGGGTGGGAAAAACACTACCCAGGGGTTTTTTTCTCTCTTGGTTTTCGCAGTGGAGAGGGCTGTAATTAACCTCTGGGGCAGAAGATGCTGGTATATCCTGAGACGTGGGCTGCTGGGGATAGGGTGGCTTCTATCATATGGTTGATGCCAGTAGCCTCTGCCTTTCTTCTTTGTTTTTAACCATTTTCTGGCATCTCAGTTCTGCCAGTCTCACAGACAGTCCTTTCTGTGTGGGTATTCTCTGTTACTTTTTGTTTGTTTGTTTTGTTTTCTGTTTTTTCTCTACTATGTTGCTGCATATTCTTTAATGGGCTCTTGAGCCCTCCCAGGGCTACTTTGGTTTGCGGACAACTGTCAGTATTTGTTTTGTTGGGGGATAAAGGCTGGTTTTTCCTACTCCACTATCTCAGGTGGCATCGCTCTACACTCACTTCTTGTATCTATTTCTCCTTCTTAGATTCGCTTCTTGATGGAGTAATTCCTCTAAGAGCCCTTATAAATAAGGCCTTCATGTGGTTAACTTTCTAAAGATGTGCCATCCAATAGGTGGCCACTGTCCACATGTGACTATTGAATATGTGAAGCGTGGCCAGTCTATATTGACTATAGACTATATGTGTGAAATGCACCCTGGATTTCAAAGATGTAATACATGTATACACAGGCACACACAGACACACACAATGTAGTGTGGCGCATATTCCCATATTTGCCAGCTTTCTTCATTTTGCTTATACGTTTTGCTTTTAATCTTTGTCAACAAAAAACTCATGAATTTCTTAGGATTCTGTGTGATATGCAAGCAGATGGGCTCTGAGCGGAGCCTAAGAGGCTCCCATAAAAGCAGAGACATGAGCTGTAATATGTAGACATTAAATCATCTAAAAGCTGCACAGAGAGCTTTTCCGTGACTGTCGAGTCCTAGAAACTCTCCTGGACAATCAGGGCTGCTGTTCAAGTGCACTCTGGACAGAGATGATGTCACAGAACCTCTCCATAAAGGAGGACATTATTCTTACATTTAATAAAGAAATTGGAATTAGGAAAATTGGTGGGGAACTTGGGTGGAGGTGGGAAGCAGGGATTCAGCACTCAGGTATACTTTGGCAGGAGGCATGCTGTGACCTGGGTACACAGGCCTGAGGATGGGAGGATGCCGAGATCAGGCCAGGGTGTCTCCAGGTAGGTGAGGTCACAGGATGGTGCACTGGGCAGATGAATAAATATAGCCCTATGTAAATTACTCAGCGATGAAGTGGAGCTAAGGAAGATTAACCAGGATTACACCGTATTTATAAACATGGGTTTTAAGCTCATTATTGTTAAGAAATATAACTGAGAGGGTATCATGGAAGATTGATTCACTAACTTTGGCAAAGTGGAACAAAAATAGTAACAGTATTATTGTAATTTTTTTTTTTATCACTGGTAAATGAGGGTATTACATGTAAGTCAGAGATTGCAGCCTGAAGTTCAAAGCTAGGGCGGATTTTGCTTCAGCCCCCAGTAAGTTTCTCATTTCCATATGAAACCTTGTCAGCCTAGCCATTACTGTCCGTATTTCTATCTACATTTTGGTCACAGCCACTTACCAGTCTCTAATAAGTTCCAAACTTTCCCTTATCTTCCTGTCTTCTTCTGAGCCCTCCAAACTCTTTCAATTTCTGCCTGTTACCCAGTTCCAAGGGCACTTTCACATTTTCAGGTATTTTTATGGCAACACCCTACCCCTCAGTACTAAATAAGGTACTAGTAAGTGAGGGTGTTACATATAAGTCAGAGATTGCAGCCTGAAGTTCAAAGCTAGGCATCAGTGTGCAAAATTTTCTTTATATGCAAATAAATGACTTCTTTTTATAGGGAGATGGTCCAAAACTCTAAAAGTTAAGAACTACTTCATGTGGTTTATTTTCATTATAATTGAAGTTTTTTTCTCCATTTATGACAACTTAAAAATATAATTGGCAGTAGGGGGTGGGGCAGAGGATTCTCCCTCTAGAGGACATCATGTCTATCCTTGAGTTCATAAAGGGAATAGACTAAATATAAATAAATCTTCTTTTCTGGGCTCTATCATGTCAAGTTATTATACCATGTAATGACTGGGAAATGTTCACAAGGAGTCTGAATACATTGCCTGATCAGGCTGCTCACCCCTTAAGAGTTAAAGTCTATGCTCCCTCAACTCCTCTATTTCTTAGCTCCATTTGCTTTGCAAAAAATTTATCTATTTTCTTTTCTCATTCTGTTAGCCATCACTTTCTGATGTCTCCTAATCTGTTGTCTAATTTTACATGATCTTATCTGAGTGAGAGGCTAGGGATGGCAAAGGCTGGATAACACCCATTTTTCCTAAAGCTTAGTGGCCTCACTAAAATCTTTTTCATTTCCTAGTTTGTATTTGTGCCAAAAAGCTGACCACTGGATTAGTCTAGGCATTGCTATATTGTGTTAAAATTGAGCAGAACAGTTGTGGCAATAACCTCTGGAGATTAGAATATATTGCTAGAAAATCAAGCCAAAGAGTTGCTGGGGTTTTTTTTTTTCCTCATTTTAATTTCCAAGCCTCTATTGCTGGCTTTATCTCTTCCCTGGCCTCTGAGTGCCACTGGAGAAGGTCATAGGATCTTTCTGATTTTCTACATTCATCATGTCTAATCCCAGTTCAGCCCACTCAGCAGTCTTGATGATTTATTTCATTACTCATGTTGAAGATTTCAGACTTAGCTTTTTCTAACTCCCTATTGGAATGTAAGCTCCATAAGGGCAAAGCTTTTGTTTTGTTTTATTGAATTCTACATAGCCAGGAGAGACCTTGTCACACAGGAGGTACTTAAGAAATACTTGAATGGATGAACTAATGTCCAGAAAAAAACCATATACTGGGAAATGGCAGAAGCTCATTGGACCGCCCAGAGTGGGGTGGAGGGTAGCACAAGGAGTCACTAAACTCTACCTTAAATTCTTCCCTAATAACATTGGTAAATTGGATTTCCTGAGATTAAAAACTTTTTTTCATTAAATAAAGTAAAACCCCACAGAAGAATCACCTCCCAAAGTCCCCACCTCCTCATATTGTTATGTTGGTGATTAGGTTTTTAACAATATGAATTTTGAGAAGACAAACAGAACGTCATAGCACCTATTAAAAGATGCTTCACATCATTATTCATTAGGTAAAATGCAAATTATAACCCCAAAAGATACCACTCTTCATACCCCCCACTAGAATAGCCACAGTTGTTTATATTTTTTGACACATGGTCTTGCTCTGTTGCCTAGGCTGGAATGCAGTGGTGTGATCATGGCTCACTGCAGCTTCAACCTTCTAGACTCAAGCAATCCTCCCACCTCAGCTTCCTGAGTAGCTAGGACCACAGGTGTGTGACAGCACACCCAGCTAATTTTTTTATTTTTCATAGAGATGGAGTCTCCCTGTGTTGCCCAGGCTGGCCTTGAACTCCTGGGCTCCGGCAATCCCTTGCCTTAGCCTCCCAAAGTGCTGGGTTTACAGGTTTGAGCCACCACACCCAGTGCCACAATTTAAAGAAGTGAATGATATAGAACAACTGAAATGTGTTTCTGCTACATGTATATCCAGCAGTGGAATTGCTGGCTGATATGTCTTGCTTTATTAGATTCTCCAAGTGGTTTTCCAAAGAGGTTGCCCTAATTAGCACGACCTCTTTGGAAAACTATTTTGAGAATCTAATAAAGCAAGACATGTCAGCCAGCAATTCCACTTCTGGATGTACATGTAGCAGAAATTCATATCTCCATCCACCAAAAGATAGATACCAGAATGTTCACATCATCATCATTCATAATGACCTCCAATTGGAAAAGCTCAAATATTCAGTTGACACCAGAATGAATAAAAGGTCATTTATTTGTATAATGAAATTCTACAGAACAACAAAAATGAGCAATTCTGCTTCACTCAACAATATGAGCAATCCTCACAGATAAAATGTTCAGTAGCTAGCTAGGCACAGTGGCTCATGCCTGTAATCCCAGCCCTATGGGAGGCTAAGGTGGGAAGATCACGAGGTCAAGAGACTGAGACTATCCTGGCCAACATGGTGAAACCCCATCTCTACTAAAAATACAAAAATTAGCTGGGCGTGGTGGTGCATACATGTAGTCCCAGCTACTTGGGAGGCTGAGGCAGGAGAATTGCTTGAACTTGGAAGGTGGAGGTTGCAGTGAGCCAAGATTGTACCATTGCACTCCAGCCTAGTGATGGGGCGAGACTCCGTCTCAAAAAAAAAAAAAAAAAAAAAAAAAAGTTCAGTTAAAGACACCAAACACACAATAATAAATATTATGTGATTTTATGTATATGAAATTCAAAACGGCAAGCATTTGGGGGGAAGTGGTATCTACTGGCAGAAGAAATAAGAGTGCTTGGTTGAGTACTAGAAATGTTTTCTCTCTTGGGCTTAGTGATGGTTACAAGAGCATATGAATATGTAAAAATTTATTGAACTGTATTCTTAAGATTTGTGCATGTTAGTATGTGAAGTTATACCTCAATAAGAAGTTTAAAAAATGAAAAGGAAAGCAAAAATTTTAAATGGAAAATGTATCAACAAAATTTATCACAATAACGATAGTAGATTAAGAAACTAAGGAAAGTCCAATGAACCTTTCTATAGATGCAGAAAATGTATTTTGTAAATTACAGATCTTTTGAGAGAGAGATGATATATATGACAGTATAACTAGAAATACACAGGAATTTATTTTAATTGATAACATCCATCTAAAGTCTGTTTACAGCAGATATTGTACTTAATGGGAACTTTGAGACACATTATTTCTAAATTTGTGTCTTAGAAATTTAGGGTTGGAAGCAATGAAATAAGTGTTGCCAGATATGAGATCAACATTCAAAAATCAGTCGTATTTGTTTATCTTAGCAATAACCAACAAGGAAAAAGTAATAGAAAATAAAATACCATTTATAATGAAGACAAATCTAGTAACTATCAAGGAATTAATCTGTTAAAAAATGTATAAGATCTGGCCAAGTGTGGTGGCTCACACCTGTAATCCCAGCACTTTGGGAGGCTGAGGTGGGTGGATCACTTGAGGCCAAGACCAGCCTGGCCAACATGGAGAAACCCCATCTCTACTAAAAATACAAACATTAGCTGGGTGTGGTGGCACGTGCTTATAATCCCAGCTACTGGAGAGGCTAAGACAGGAGAATCACTTGAACCTGGGAGGCAGAAGTTGAAGTGAGCTGAGATCTCACCACTGCACTCCAGCCTGGGTGACAAAAGTGAGAGTCCATCTGTGATATGATGTAAGAGGAATCCCAAGTAAATGGAGAGACACCACCATATGCCTGTAAAAGAGGAGAGAGAAAAGGAGTAAGTTAGACAGTTAGGACAAGGCCTCAGAAGAATTCTTTTCTGACAAAAAGAGCAGCTGGGAAGATCAAGCTACAAGCATAGATAAAGAAGTGAGGTCTCACACAAAAAAATGCTTTTTGCGTAACCAGCAAGTTTCACATATACATGGAGGGCTTCAGTGAGCACACCCCTTACTTTTTGGGGGCATAGTCAGATAAGGGAACTTGTACAGGAGTTTTTGCCTAAAACATGTCTTCAGCTGCACAGATAAGATACCCTGAACCAGGCACATTCACAGATGCTAGCCCCGAGATAACCCCCTCCAGGCTGGAAAGATGTCTGCCTCAAGATAAACTCCCCTCCTCCTAGAGAGATTCCAACCCCACCGTAAACTTCTCCACACACATAAACATTCCAAGCTGTGATAAGCCCCCTCACCCTAAAACCAATATATACTTTTTATAAGAGAAAGCATTCCTGACCAAAATTGGCCAGGAGCCCCCTCAGGTTTTATCTAAAGAAAACCCATCTTTAACTGCCAGCCCTGTTTTGTGTTTCTTTCCTCTTTCTTTAACTCTTACACGTTCTTCTTTTGCTTATTAAACATTTGCTCCAACCTCACCCTTGGTGTTCAAGCTCCTTAATTTTCTTGTTGTGAAACAAAGACCTTCAAGTGATGCCTTGGGTAATGAGAGTGCTTCACCTGGATGGATGTGATGACTTGGTATTGTAAAGATGTCAGTTTTCCTCCAAAGTGGTTGACAAATTCAATGTGATTCCAATCACAATAGAAACTCGACATATTCTAAATGTTCATGGAAGAATAGAGATTTTCTAACAGCAAAGTTAGAGCAAAGAGGGTGTCCCTTATGCATTTTAAAAATATTCTGACAGCCATAATGATAAAATGGGGTACTATTTTTCCAACAACAGACAAATTAATCAAAGGAATAGAAGTATATATGAAGATTAGGTATAAGATCAAGGTATCATCTAATGAGGAAAGCATGAGCCTTTTAATAAACAGTATTTTAGAAACTGCCTTACTATACGAAGAAAGCTAGGTTCCTATCCTTCAAAATATTTTAAGAGGAGAACAAAACAAAAACCCCAAACAAAAATTCTAAATGGTTTAAAGAGGCACAAATGATAGGTAAAACAATATGTAATATACTTGTGACTCAGGAGTACAGAAGAAGCTCCTTAACAAAACCTTAACAAACAAAGCATATAGGAAAAAAAAAATGGACTTAAGTATACCAAAAGTATATACCTAAATTCAATGAAGAAAGCTATCAACAAAAATGACAGGCAAGTACCAGGACAGGAAAATGTATTTGCAGTATCTAAAACCTATGAACCTATGAGGTGGCTGGGCACGGTGGCTCATGCCTGTAATCCCAGCACTTTGGAAGACTGAGGTGGATGGTCATTTGAGGTCAGGAGTTCAAGACCAGCCTGGTCAACATAATGAAACCCCGTCTCTACTAAAAGTACAAAATTTCTCTGGGAGGCTGAGGCAGGAGAATTGCTTGAACCAAGAGGTGTAGTTTGCAGTGAGCTGAGATCACGCCATTGCGCTCCAGCCTGGGCAATAGAGAGAAAAACTGTCTCAAAAAACCAAAAACCTATGAGGAATTAACAGCCAGAGCATTCCAAGACCTTTTTTATACCAGCAATATAAAGACAAAAAATCTAAAGGAAATGAACAAAGTCTATACAGAATATTCAGATGGGGAAACCTCATTGCTTGGAAAAGAGGTGTTCAACATAACACTAGTGAAAGAAAGGCAAATTAAAGCAACATAATACCATGTCAAAACCATCACACTGAAAAACAAAAAGTCATCTAATGCTGAATTCTGGGGAGTCTGCACAGAATAAAAACCTGCAGGCATAGGTGGTAGGAGGGTAAAGGATGTAGCCTTTCTGGAGATCCAGTCCATCTGGCAGGACTCTGAAATTAAGTATATGTACCTCCTTTAACCCAGAAATCCCACTCAAAGATGTAATCCCCCAGAGTAATAGTTGCTATAAGGGTGTTTAATTTAGTATCATTTAACCACTGCTTTAACCCCAATACCTAGATTACTGCATGAAGGATAAAAGTACTCAAGAGATGTTTGTGAATCAGGAAATGAATGAATGTAGCAAAGAGAGCAGAAAGTAAGCAATCTGCACCTGTGGGCGTGGATAAGTAAAATGTGGTATGTTTCTATGAGGGAAGAAGATACCATAGTAGTTACATGTAGTAAAATGTATTTAACTGGATCCACCTGGATAGACTGCAAAAGCACCTGTCAAAGGAAGCAAGTGAAAATGGAATTAGATTTGTTGAAGAAATCCCATTCATATAATTTTTCAAACAAAACCCCTCAAATTATTTTTTTAAAAGTTATACATCCAAATGAATATTGGAAGGATGCATAAGCACTAGGCTGGATACTCCATAACATCGACAAAATTGGGATAATGGATGGCGGATGGAGGATGGAGAAAAATAACAAGATACCAAAGGGGCATTTTGCCCAAAACTGTTACCAGAAAGGGATCCCAATCCAGACCCCAAGAGAGGGTTCTTGGATCTCATGCAAGAAAGAATTCAGGGCGAGTCCATAGAGTAAGGTGAAACCAATATTTAAAATAAAAATAGTCAATTAATATCATTTATATTATTATTAACAAGTATAAATTTCATAGTACCTTGTTGGTATTTCTCAAATTGTATCTGTTATTTTAAGATTATTGTTATTGAAATAAAAAATAAGACCATAAAATCTCAGCTGTCTCAAAGTTCTCAATTTCTTTAAGTGTATGTATACATGCATAGACTAAATAAAGCAAAACGGGCACGGGGAAAAACAACCAAAATGCTATATTGATTCTGATGGTAAAATTTTGAGTAATGTAGTTTTTATGTTTATATATTTTTCATTTTTCAAATTTTCTTCATTGAACATGTGGACATGCATTATGCTTTTAATCAGAAAATAAATTTTAAAAAAATACAGTCAGGTAGTGTGAATGGTCCAAAATTTTACACTTTTAGTAAGCAAACAAATCAAAAAAAAAAAAAAAAAAAAAAAAAAAGAATAAAAGATGGCTACTCCATAGGCAGAGCAGTAGCTTATGCTGCCGGACTAAGGATACTTAGTTATTTCTTGATTATATGCTAAACAAGGGGTGGATTATTCATTAATTTTCTGGGAAAGGGGTGGGTAATTCTTGGAACTGAGTGTTCCTCCCCGCTTTAGACCACATAGGATAAGTTCCTGATGTTGCCATGTCATTTGTAAACTATCATGGCACTGGTGGGAGTGTCTTTTAGCAGGCTAATGTATTATAATTAGTGCATAATGAGCAATGAAGACAATCAGAGGTCACTTTCATTGCCATCTTGGTTTTGGTGGGTTTGAGCCGGCTTCTTTATCACAAACTGTTTTATCAGCCAGGTCTTTATGACCTATATCTATGCCAACCTCCTATCTTATTTTGTGACTAAGAATGGGTAACCTCCTGGGAATGTAGCCCAGTAGGTCTCAGCCTTATTTTACCCAGCCCCTATTCAAGAAGGAGTCTCTCTGGTTCAAATATCTCTGACAAAACTGGTGCTAATGTGCCCAGAAGTGACCGTGAGGAACTCAGTTCTGTGCACCTGAGCTCCTAAACACCACCTACCTCCCAAAATTTCAGACCAGCTCTTGGTACAGAAAGTGGGTACAAAAAGTGGTCAGAGGAGGATTTCCTTCCTTATTTCTTGCCTCCCAACTCCCTTTCCTCCCTGCTTTGAGTAACCTCTTTCCCCCTCTGTGCATCCATTTACCTAACCAGTCCCCACCCCCAAGTGCTCTGTGTCTGTAACACAAGGTGAAAGCCTTTGGGAGCACAAAGGATGGTTCTCAGAGAAAATTCAGTCTGCAACATGAAAGAGCAGCAGAATTAAAACCCCAGGGCTTTGTCTAGAGTTACTCTCTTAAAGGAGTAACTTGGCGACTTGGCACATACATGTTCCTCTCATGGAAGACAGAGAATGAGAAAGTAAGAGATGAGTTTGAAAGGTTTTTACCCTTCTGCAAAAAACAACTAAGCACCTTCTATGTCCCTGGTTCTATGCTGAGGAAAGAGAAATTTACTCAGGTACAATACCAGTCACTCTGTCTGCTGTAGTAGAAGGAATATGGGCCTTGAAATCAGACATTCCACCACTGGACTTGGGCTCTGTTAAGCACAAAAAGCCATGTGACTTTTAGCAAATTGAGTCATTGTGATACTCAGCTGGTGCATCTTTAAATTGGGGCTATTTATACCTATCTCAAGGACTGGTGAGGGGAGTTAGGATATATCAAACTGGGAGCCCAGTGCCAAGATCCCCTGTAGGAATTACAGCCTGCTGGGGAAATAAGACACATGCTTTGAAACTTAAGCAACCATCTTGCTGGATGTAAAACCAGTATACAAAAAATTCAATAGTATTTCTATGTGGAAGTAAAAGAAAGTAAAATTTTAAAGGTACTATTAAAATAGTATAGCATTCATATATAAATATAACAAAATATACATAAGATCCTATATTGAACTCTGCAAAACATTACAGAAAGGAAACCTAAATAAATGGAATGATTCAATATATCATGGATCAGAACACTCAATGTTATAAAGACATTACTCAAAGCAATTCCAATCAAGATCCCAGCAAGTTTAATCTCTTTTTTTGTTGTTGTTTTTGTCAGAAATTGACAAGGTAGTTGTAAAATTCATATGGAACTGCAAGAACCAAGAACAGCCAAGGCCATTTTGAAGTAGAACAAAGCTAGAGGATTACCGGAATAAAAGCTACAATAATTAAGACAGTGTGGATAGGGAGCGGTGGCTCATGCCTGCAATCCCAACACTTCGTGGGGCCAGGGCGGGTGGATCACCTGAGGTCAGGAGTTCGAGACCAGCCTGGCCATCATTTTGAAACTCTGTCTCAACTAAAAATACAAAAATTAGCTGGGTGTGGTGGTACATGCCTGTAATCCAGCTACTTGGGAGGATGTGGCAGGAGAATTACTTGAATCTGGGAGGCAGAGGTTGTAGTGAGCTGAGATCGTGCCACTGCACTCCAGCCTGAGAGGGCAAGACTCTTGTCTTAAAAAAAAAAACAAAAAAACAACAACAAAAAAAACAGCATTGTAGGTTCCAGGATAGAAAAACTCCACAATGGAACAGCATAGAGGGTCCAAAACAGACCTAGAAAAGAGACACCACAAGCAGTGGGAGAAGGATGGTCTTCCCAGCCATAAACACATGTACCAAAGTGAATCTCAATTCTTACCTCACAGAATGTACAATGAATTGCAGATTTAAACAAGAAAGGTAAAATAATAAGGCTTTTAAAGGAAAATGTGATAGAACGTATTCATAATCCTAAAGTAGGCAGATTTCTTAAGGAAGACAAAATCATTAACAATAAAAGAAAATTTTACAAATCTGGACTAAATTTGGATAAAAATGAAAGATGTCTGCTCATCATGATATACCATTAATAGAATGAAAAGGAAACCTACTTCTTCTACAAACTAGTAGAAGATATTAGCACTACATGGTCAGAAAAAAGACTCTGATTCAGAATATGTAAAGAACTCCTACAAATCAGCATAAAAAAACAAGCAACCCAATATATAGGTGGACAAATCACTCGGACAAGAGCATCACTAATGAGGTTATTCAGATATCCAAAAGTATAAATAAGCTCTACTTCACTGGACATCAGGAAAATTCAGTTTAAAACCAATATTAGACATGAATATTACATATGTACCAGAATTGCTAAAATAAAAGGAGAAGATATTAAGTGTTGGTAAGAATGTGAACAACTGGATTTTCATATTCTGTTAAGTGTACATTTATACAACCACTTTGGAAAATTGACAGTTTCTAAAGCTGTGGTTTTGCTTTCCACATTTTCAGTTATCCATGGTCAACTGCAGTCCAAAAATGTTTAATGGAAAATTCCAGAAATAACTACTAAATGTTAAATTGCATGCTATTCTAAGTATTGTGAAGACATTTCTCACTGTCCTGCTCTGTCTTGCCTGGGACGTGAATCATTCCTTTTTCTGGCATATCCACACTTTACACTGCTTTCAGTTGCCACTTAGTGGCCATCTTGGTTTTCAGATCGATTGTCGAGGTATCTCAGTAGGTTACCCTTATTTTGCTTCATAATGGCCCCAAAGTGCAAGAGCAGTGATGCTGGCACTTCGGATATGCCAAAGGGAAGCTTTAAAGTGCTTTCTTTCTTTCTTTCTTTTTTTTAAAGACGGGGTTTCACCATGTTGGTCAGGCTGGTCTTGAACTCCCGACCTCAGGTGATCTGCCCGCCTTGGCCTCCAAAGTGCTTGGATTACAGGCGTAAGCCACCACGCCCGACCTAAAGTGCTTTCTTTAAGGGAAAAGGTGAAAGTTCTTGACTTAAAGAAAAAACACATATGTTGAGGTTGCTAAGATTTACAGTAAGAACAAATTTTCCATCCATGAAACTGTGAAAGAGGAAAAAAAATTCATGCTCCTTTTGTTGTTGCGCATGAAACTGCAAAAGTTACAGCCACAGTGCATGATAAGTGCTTAATGGAGATGGAAAAGGCATGACCTTTGTGGGTGGAATGCATGAACAGAATCATGTTCAGATTGACAGCAATTGGGTTCAGTATTATTCCAGGTTTCATGGACCCACTCTTCTTACCTAACAGAAATGTGTGCACATGTCCACTAGAAGACGTGTACTGGAATGTTCTTTGCAGCACTGTTCAAAACAGCCTCAATCTGGTAAGCACCCGAAAGCCTGTCTCTGCAATGAGAATGAACAAACTACAGCTATGCACAAAAAGGTGTATGGAACCCACAAGCATAAGATTGAGGGAAAGAAATCAGCCATGAATTAACCCCAGACATTCTGTGAGCAAAAGCAGACAGACTCATACATATTGTATGACTCCATTCATGATTCCATTTACAGAAAGCACAAAAACAGGCCAAGCTAATCTGTAGTGCTGGAAGTTAGGAGAGGGATTACCCTCAGTGGGGAGAGACAGCAGCTGGAAGGGGGTATACGTTGAAGGATAATGGAGGTGTTGGTTATGGTCTCCTTTCTTGAGCTGGGTGCTGGTCACACAGGTGTATTTGTGAACATTCGCCATGCTGATACTCAAAATACTTGCGCTTTGCTGTATGTCTATTATACTTCAGTTAAAGGAATTTTATTATCAATATTAAAATTAACATCTTTGGTGAAGTGTCTGAGCATTTTGCCCACTTATGTATTGGGTTGTCTTTCCATGTTGATTTGTAGGAGTTTTTTATGTATTCTGAATAAGAGTCTTTTTTTCTGACACATGTACTGCAAATATTTTCTGCTACCTTGTGGGTTGCCTTTTCATTCTTTTAATGATGTGTCATGATAAGCAGTTAAATAATAAAGAGAAATTATCTGAAATGCTGACCATGCAGAATCAAAGGGGGCAGGTGTATTGGCTCATGCCTGTAATCCTAGCACTTTGGGAGGCCGAGGTGAGAAGATTGCTTGAGGCCAGGAGTTTGAGAACAGTCTGAGTGAGACCCCATCTCTACAAAATTAAAGAAAGAAAACACAAAAAAGAGGCTGGGTGCAGTGACTCACACCTGTAATGCCAGCACTTTTGGGAGGCCAGCACTTGAGGTCAGGAGTTCGAGACCAGCCTGACCAACATGGTAAAACCCATCTCTACTAAAAATACAAAATTAGTCAGGCATGGTGGTGCATGCCTGTAATCCCAGCTACTTAGGAAGCTGAGGCAGGAGAATCACTTGAACCTGGGAGGCAGAGGTTGCAGTGAGCAGAGGTCATGCCATTGCACTCTAGACTGGGTGGCACAACAAGAATCCGTCTCAAAAAAAAAAAAAAAAAAGAAAGAAAGAAAAGAAACTTAGCCAGACATAGTGGTACCTGCCTGTGTTCCTAGCTACTTGAAAGGCTGAGGCAGGAAGATCACTTAAGCCTGGGATTTTGAGGCTACAGTGAGCTATGTTTGTACCACTGCACTTCAGCCTGGGTGACATGAGTGAATGAGACCCTAACTTGAAAGAGAGAGAGAGAGAGAAGGAAGGAAGGAAGGAAAGAACACACACACACACACACACACACACACACACACACACACACACAAAACAAAGGGTGAACACAGGCTTAGATGCCCTGAACACTTGAAGTAGAAGTGGTTAGTGTGGCCTGGAGAGGTCCCGGGGTCTTCTTGGGTAGGAGCATTTAAACAGCTTGAAAGTTAGCCAGGCTTCTGATGAATGGGAAGAAGCCCTTTGGATCTAGATTAAAAGAACAACCTTTGAAAAACAGGTTAACGATTATAACCAGTTCTTTCCATGCAGGGAAATTTCTGACCAGCCTTATGTAATCTTTGAAGAAAAGGATTAAAAAGAAATTTCAGTGTGATGTAATAGGTATGGAGAGACGCATACTTTCTTCTATGATTCTAATAAAGCTACTAGCTACTCTGAGCTGCAGTTTCTTCATCTGTAAAATGAAAAATAATACCCCTTCAGAGAGTTATGAGTGTTGCATATGGTGGTTAGGATGAAACTGTAAGTGCGGGAAAAAATAACCCTAGACAGCCTTTATTCGTCCTTAAATACACAGTGTATCATATATTGGGTTTAGCCATAGACAAGCCTTTTCTAGATCTCCCCACCTCCAAGAACCGGTGGGTAACAATGATAAATATATAAACAGCCGACTTCGGGCTTCCAGTCTCCAGGTTGGAACAGTTGTTCATCAGCACAAAGGCTGAGGGATTGGTGCTGGGATGATTCAGAGAGGACTGGAGTGGGTCTATGCTCGTTATGCAGTTTATTACTTAATTCCCTTTGGCTGCTCCATGCCTTGCCTAGAGATGAAGCAGCACTTTTATTTGAGGACAAGAAGCTGGCTCACAGTGGGTTTGTGAGTCCCCCATGCCAAATGTGCTTGGTTTGTCAGACTCTGCAAGGTCTCTCCCTCCTGCTGAAATCCTGGAGGTGCAATGTCATGAGTTACGGGAATCCCAGGATGCAGGAGATGGAGAGTGAACTCAAAACCTTTACTGCCAAATTTGCTGCTCCTTGGGATTGTACCACCTCTTCCCCAGTCTCCTGGTAGCAACCTCACATTAGACTTAATTAGGCTAAATTATTTAGGCTAAATTAACTCCCTGTATCTAGACTCTTCTTATCATGCCCTCTACCAGAGTGAGATCTTCTACACCAGGAATCTGAACAGGTCACTGCCCTGAGGATAAAGTGCCAGTCCCAGGGCAGACTGTACAAGGTTCTGTGAGATCTGGACTTGTAGAGTGCTGGAGGCAGAGAGACCATCAGGATGGTTGCTGTGGGCTGAGAGAGGGATGAAGGTGGTTTAATCAAAGGCAGCGGCAGCTGGGATGTAAGAAATGAGCTGCTGAAACAGCTATTAAGGAAGTAGAATCAATAGGAAGTAAAGTGGAATCCACAGAAAGTAAGGTTGAATAAACAGGAAGTAAAGAAGAATCTGTAGGAAATAAAGCCAAATCAACAGGAAGTAAGGTTGACTCAACAGAAAGTAAAGTAGAATCAATGGGAAGAAAATCAGCTGACTGTGTGTGTGTGGGAGTAGACTTTCTCCCCAGATGATTTCCTGGACACAGTGTGGCTGGGGATGCTATTTACTGTAATGGAAGCATAGGGAGAGGAGTAGGTTTTCTTAGCCAGCCCCCACCATCCCCTACCCCTGGCTCCCCAGCCATAGAACCTGAGAGAAAAGTTCACAGTGGGGTTGTTTAGTTGAGAATGCAATGCCAGAAGTCAGAAATGAGGGCCTTGGCAGGTGAAATGGGAAGGGGAGACCCAAGGCAAGAAGACCTTATTCTACTGGCCACCACCATGAATGACTGGTTGCTCAATCCTATGGAACTTCAGAGTCACTTTATGAAATGCATCGCAGGACTGTCTTCAGATGATGAAAGTGGAAGGCATTAGCTCCTATCCCTGTTGGCGCAAAGCTGCCCATGAAGTGTTAACTTCCTACACTTTCGACCGCATGCGTCTGAGGGCCCGGGAGTTTGACACCCATGAGAGAAGCCCTGGGATAGGGCACAAGACACACACAGCCCTAACCTGAGAAGAGGCACTGCCAAATGGCACCTGCACAAAGCCAGCTGAAGCTCCGTGGAACAGGCCAACGTAGCAGTGGCTGGAAAGTGATGGTGTAGAGGGCAAGAGCAATGGACTCCATCTCAGAGAGCTGTGCAAGAGTAATCCAACATCCAGTTCAGAGATGAATGTACTAAAATAGAAAATGATCCCTGCACATGAGAAGCCCACAGTCTTGGAAGGAGGACATTTAAACGTAAGTGACACAGCAAGGTGGGGAGTGTGCTCCTGCCGCTAATTGCCATGAATATAAATATTTACTTTTATGGGGCGCTGCTTGAAGTATGTGCTTTACTATAAATTCACTCATTTAATTCTTACAGCCATCCTGTGAGGAGTCAATATATATCCCCAGTTCACAGATGACGACATGGTAATACGTTGTCCAAAGTCATAAGCTAGTAGGTCATCTTGCAGCCAAGATACAAACTGTTTAAACCCTTTGGAATGATC
Organism: Cebus imitator; assembly: GCF_001604975.1. Taxonomy (NCBI): domain Eukaryota; kingdom Metazoa; phylum Chordata; class Mammalia; order Primates; family Cebidae; genus Cebus; species Cebus imitator. The sequence goes on along the minus strand of NW_016107367.1, from coordinate 7,666,174 downwards.
AAAGGAAGTAGATACTGGATCTTGTGAGTTGGAGGGGGCAGATCAGCCGTGAGTTGGTTATAATGGCACTCCTTTGCATATAGTTAGTGCCATTTTTGCAAATCATTTACAAATATGGTTTAATTAATACTACTAATTCAAGGCAGGAGTCATCGTTATCATCTTTATGTGAGGGAAGAAGAAACAAAAGCACAGAAAGATGAAGGGTCTTTACCCAGATCATCCAGATGATCAGCACTGGGGCCACTGCAGGCCACTGAGCAGCTGATGGCTTGCGCACCTCCCTTCCGCAGTCTGCTTTGGAGGAAGGATGACCAGTAAGGCCTGCCCTCAAGTGAGTCAGGCACCACTAAACAGACTCGATTTTACCTGCAGTAATTTTCTCCCTCTGTAAAGATTTATTTTAGGCTGTCATAGGGAAAAAAGGATTCCTCAACAGCTAAAAGCATCTGCCGCTGATAGCAATGTCCAGTGATTCTGGACATGGAGGAAAAGGTTTGTTTCCTTTAGACCGCATCTCCAGGGCTGTCCATGGGGCTGTGGGCAAGCTTGTGACAGGAGCCACATTCCAAAGAGCAGAGGATATTTGAAGATATGTGAGTCAAAAGGGGGAGTATAGAGCCTGGCCCAAGGCACCTGAGGTGAGACCATGAAATAGACAATCCTATAGAATCACCCAAGAACCAGGGGGATGGGGGAGGTGGGGGGGGACACCGTTCATGCCTCTGAGGATGGGGTTTGACTTCTGTCTTTTCACTTACTCACGGTAGAGCCCCTCATTGTCTGGCTCTGAGCCCCACTTCTCCCATTTGGCTTTTCGGTTAAAGGTGTGGACTGTGGAGCCAGCTTCATGTGGGACTGAATCTTCCACTTGCTGAGGGTCATGGGACACAGCACCTAACCTCTCACTGCTCGGTTTCCCCTCTGTAGGTAGGAGATGATGATAAGGGCAGTCAGGAGGACTGGATGCCTTACCTTGGGCTGAGTGCTGAGGAAGGGCCCTGATGTACAGAGGCATTGAGAAGTCACACCTGAAATATGAGACATCACAGCCTTGCCCTGAGGCTATTGTGGGATCAAATGAACACTGTAAACTGCAAGGCAGGCATAGCTACCACGTGGGCGACACTCAGGCTCCCCTGCACCAAGTCCTCCTGCTTTAAAACCTGCCCTCCAAAGAGACTCTGGACTCAGCCTTGTGAGCCGCACTCCCTGTCATCCGGCTCTCAGCCCACTTCCTCCACACCTGCTACCTGCCACCCTTCTCCTTAGGATGCCCTCTGCCCAGGCCAACTGTGCATGGAACCCACAACCATGAGCTGCTGGCCCTGGCTCTCGACCACCAGGCTCAGCACCCTCCTTTGACCAAAACACACAGTGGGAGCCTGCCTGGGGCCCCACTCAGGACCATAACAGTAGAGTCCTCTGATGCCTGTCTTAGTCCAGAGACCGAGCCATTCATCTTTGTATTCTCTGAAGTACTGAGATCAGTGCCAGACCCAGAAGGGATGGTTCAGGAACTGTAATTACGGTGTGTGTGTGTGTGTGTGTGTACGCATGTGCACATTGGAGGAGGTGGTATACACAAGGAGCCAGGCTCCATGTGATCCTCTCAGCAGCCCGATGAGGTGGGGACAATTAATTTCTCCATTTATAGAGCAGGGTACTGAGTCATGCACAGGTAAGTGACTTGCCCACAGTCTCACAGGCAAGCAAGAGAATAGGGATTCCAGCCTAGGAAGGCCAGCCCCAGAGTTGGGCTTTTAACCTCCAGCATGTGTGGCCACTCTGGATGCCCAGTGGGCACTGGGCTGGATGTTGGATTGGGGTTGAATTGATGGGATGTATTGCCTGTGCAGCTCATCCATCAGGATTTTTGTTGTCCTAACTCCCACCCCCACTCCACCCCACCCTCTGAGTTATTCTGCAAGCAATTTGACCCAAAGGGGACCCCAAAATGTACTGTAACCCCAATTTGATTCCAAATGATATTATTGATTTTACCACTCTCTGCAGATGGAGCTGACACATCTGACTACTCTTCCAAGGACTTGGAGGGTTTTTTTCCTGGAAGAGTGGATGCATTTGCTGTGTGCCTTGCTCAGCTCCTTGGTCCAGTTGCCTTCCAGTGTGACATAAGGGTCCAGACTGTTTCCACTGTCCTCAGAGACCTATATCTGCCTCTGGAGAAGCCCAAGGAAATTACTGTGCACCAGATCCTGGGGACAGAGGATGGCGAGAATGCTTAAGAAGAATCAAAATGTACCCGCTCGAACTCTCTGGAGATGCTTAAAAGAGAAGCTGTTGCTTCTCGGTTTGTAATCTTGGGCAATTTGGCCGACCCCTCCTAGGGCCTTAGCTTCCCCATCTATGACTTGAGATGATTCCTAAGGCACTTCTTGCTTTTAATAGCCTCTGAGCCCCACCGTTTTGTCTTCTGACCTGGCACTAGCTCTTAGATCCCCAGGGCCATCCCCTGTTCTCTCTGCAAAGGTAGGCAGCACAGCTGGCTGGCTCTTCAATGCAATGTGCACTGCTGCAGTGAGAATGCTGGACAATACCTTTTGTTGCACTAAGTAGCATCACAGGTTTTTTTTTTTTTTTGTTTTGTTTTTTTAAGAGGAGCATAAGAAGGGATAAGTACGTTGAGAGGCTATTGACTTTGCCTTCCTAATTAAATCTAGGGAAGAATCCTTGCGGAAAAGATGCCAGCAAAATGTATCTCTGAAATTAATTATGATAGCTGAATCAGCATTGGATGAGCCTCTGACTTGGGTAATTTAAAAAAATTCAGTGATTCATTCTCTCAGCAAACACTTGCCATGCTTTTAGGCACTGTGGTAAAGTGCTGGGGATTTGGAGATAATAATCAGCATGCCTGGCATTAGGTGCCAGGACCTAGGAGAGATGTTCTTCATGTGTCATCTGATTTAATCCTAACCCTGTGAAGCAGGTGCTCTCATTATCCCCATTTTACAGATGAAGAAGCAGGCTGAGCATGATTAAGTCACTTACCTAACATCACAAATGGTAAAAGGCAGACCTTAGATTCAACCCAGTTATTCTTCAACAAGCTGGTAGGGGAACTCCTTACCCTTTCTTTGAAAAGGAGCAATGGCCATTTTCTCATTCTTATGCAGTGTGTCAAAACTACTCTAGAAACTCTTTCACTTTTATATCAGGAGTGCAACAGTATTCTTTTTGGGCAGTTACAGCCTCAAGACAAATCTCCTAGCACCCCTGACTGCCACCCTAAGCCCCTTCTGTCAAGTAAATCTGTGGCAACCCCTGTAGAGACAGACAGATAAATGCATGAGTGCATCAAAACCTCCCATGCGTTGAGATAAAGGTCTCAATAAGGTATAAGGCAGACACAAAGGAGTCAGCTCCACTTAAGATGATGGCCTGGGCACAAAACTTATGTCAGTTCATAGAGGTAACATTAGCTGCTGTAGCAGCCAAAGTCCCAAGTTCCAGTAGGTTAACATCTTACAGATTGATGTCTCCCTCCATTGCAGGTATGATGGCTAATTCTGTGTGTTGACTTGACTGGGCTAAGCCATGCCAAGATAGCTGGTTAAGCATTATTTCTGGGCGTAGGTGTGTCTGGAGGATGTTTCTGGAGAGATTCTCATTTGAATCAATAAAGAAAACCACCTTCACCAATGTAGGTGGGCACCATCCAATCTGTCCAGGGCCCAAACAGAGGAAGAAGGTGAATTTGCTATCTATTTCAGCAGGAACATCGATCTTCTGCCCTCAGACACCAGTACTCTAGATTCTTAGGTCTTTGGATAGACCAGGACTTATATCAGCCTCCCCATTTCTGGACCATTGCATTGGATTGCAACTTATACTGTGGGTTCCCTTGCTTCTCAAGCCTTCTGACTGGGACTGGGTTATATCATTGGCTTTCTTTGGCTCTCTAGCTTGCAGACAGCAGATGGTAGGACTTCTGAGCTTCTATAACAAATTAGTGTGCGTGTGTGTGTGTGTGTGTGTGTCTGTGTGTGTGTGTTTATCATATTGATTTTGTTTCTCTGGAGAACTCTGATGAATACGGTGGGTATTCTTTCATGGAGGTGGTTGTTCCCAAGGCCATCCAGGTACCTCTGTTCCTCTTATCTTGTGGCTGTGTAATCCCATGGGGTCTCAGAGTCCTTTGCTGGATCTTCTGTATCTGGGTAGGAGACAGGGAAAGGACAAGAGCCAGCCATGGGAGGCTCCCATGAGCCAGGCTGTGAGTGAGTTCCATCACTTTTGACTCATAGTCCAATGTCCAGAATGCAGAGTCCCTGGCTTCAGAGGAGGCTGGGAAATAGGGTATGGCTATGTGTGCAGGAGGAAAGGGAGCAGGTCTGGAGAACAACTGGTCAGTTTCTGCGACAGGCCTTCACGCCTAGTTCATCCCATTCTCCTGAAATTGCTTCTCTGCAAGTGTCTCTTCCCATTAGAGTGTGCCCCGGGAGGGGGCAGAGGCCACTTCTCACTGGAATCCCATGCTGGAACACAAGGTCTTGGGCATAAAAGGAGCTTGGCACATTTCTGTTGGTAGACAGACAAAGGCATCAATGAGGACTTGGGTTGGATCTCTATCTAATTTCATATAACTGTGAACTAGCGTGATTTGCAAATGTCATGCTTAGTTTTGTACATGATGGGTTCTGATAAGAAAAAGAAGGATCTTCGTCCCTTGGAAATCAACTTGTTCTGACTTTCAAGCAAGTCTCAGCACCGTGATTCATGGGATGGCAGAGAGACTACATAAACCTAGCCTGTGTGTTATTTTGGCAATAATAAAATAGGATGGCAGACGCCATCATTCTATTCAGAAGAGAGAACCTTTTCTTCGGCAATGAGTGTCATTATTGGATTCATTATATGTCGATCCGGAAGCCGCTTCAAAAGTCATTTGCCCTTAAGGAAAGGTAGACAAAGGCTAGTGGTGGTGACAACAGTTGCCAAATGTTTTTAAACGCCCTGACATATTATCTATACCAGGGTTTCTCAGCCTCAGCCCTACTGACATTTTAGGTGGGATCTCTGTTGTGGGGGTGTCCTGTACATTGTAGGGTGTTTAACCGTGTCACTGGCCTCTACCTACTGGATGCCAGTAGCTGCCCCACAACCGTTATAACAGCCTAAAGCCTCTGTAGACATTGTCAAACACCCACTGGGGGTCAAAATTACTCTGGGCTGAGAATTACTGATCTAGAAGGCTCCTGATGAAGGATGCAAAGGCAAGGACCACATTTCCCAGCTCTCTCTGTCACGCCCTCTGTAAGGAGCAGCAGGCATCACCAAGGACTATTGTTTCTGACAAGGTGTTTGCACACACCTCAGTTGTGTTTAAGGAAAACGTGGCCAGGAACCCTATCTCAGCTGTCACTTTCCAGCCTCAGCACCGAGAAAAGGTCAGGTGGGAGGGGTGAGGTGAGCAGTTCATACTGCCTCAAAGGGGACTGTTCCAGCGAGATTGTTCCATGCCACATGTCACTCTGGGTGGCATCCACAAAGGGACCCTTCTGATGGAATCTCAGAAGGGGTCTCTCCTAGTGGGCCTAGCTTAGTAGAGAGGACTTGGTCATAAAATGACCTGGCTTCTCCGCCGCACAACCATAATTCTTAGAGAAGAAAGCATTGCTCAGTGTAAGTCTCTTACTTTAAAAAAAGTTATCTGCAACATTACTCTATATGTGGTGCCTCCTTTCTGTTTTCAGTTCAACAACAGCCTCGGAAGAGAGACAGACTGGAGAGCATTGGCCCCATTTCATGAATGAGGAAATGAGATTAAGATAGAATGACTTTTCCCTACAAGAAGTCAAATCACTGTATCATGGACCAGATGAGTCCAAGCAACCAAGTGTTTGCAGTGTTCAGGCTGCTGCTGGAAATGCAAAGGTGGGGGAAATTTGGGGTTGTTAGATTCTCAGCCATTTGCCATTGATGAGCCTGGCAGGGACACAGGGTTTTGCGGAACATGCATGCCTCTCATCCTCCCTTAGGCAGGATGCCTGGGGGATGGGTAAGAACCTGGGGGATGGGTAAGAACCCTGGAGGCCTTGTTCTTATGAATGTGGTGAGGACAACATGGGGAATTGCTCTTGTCCAGGACACGTGAGCCATGATTGCTCCTCATCTGTTTTGTTTTCCTGCTCTTCAACACAGCTGGTTCTGTTCTCCATAAAACAGGGATGAAATCTCTCACAGGGGAATAGGTCTTGTTTTTGTTTTTGAGAAATGTAATTAAAATCTGGAAAGAGTTCACTAGTTCTGGAGAGAAGATAAGCCCTCGTTCTGTGGCTCATCCCCACGTCTGTTACCTCAGATGCTTTTGAGTATACTGTTCTTCAAAGGTTGTTCTTGTTTTATTTCAGAGTAATTAGTATTTATTAGGTTAGCAATTTTTAATGAGATGAACAATTAGAACTCAGTGAGCTGGCAACATCACAAAGTAAATAGAGGGAAAGGAGGGTGGGGATCCAGCTCAAAGGGAAGCTGAAGGGTCACCCATATCTTTCCAGTGATCCTGGAGGTGCAGGGACAGCAAAACAATGGGACATGGGGCTTATCAGGAGGGTGAGGGCTGGACGGGTGCTCCTGTCAGCCTCATTCATTTTCATGTTTAAACTCTCTTAACACCCAATGTTAAGAAGCTGCTCTCCAGGAAGCCCTGAAAAGCCCCTGCGTCTCCATTAAACTAACATATTTATGGGCTTTTATGGTGTACAAGGTCCTTTTATTTGATTATCACAAAATCTGAGACTTTTATATTATTATCCATATTTGAGAGGTGAGGAAATTGAGGGCCAGACAGGTTAAGAGCCATAATCTTAAACAAAGCAAGTGTTTACTGGCAGAGTTGTATGGACACCCGGGCCTGCCCCTTCCATGGCACCCTGCTGCATCTCAACCTTGAGCATAATGAGGTGCGACAACCGGAAATGGGGTCTGGGCCAGAAGATAGACGATGTGTTTTGTGTGGCAGACAGGTTGCTGATGCATTCAGTGAAGAAACAATTTCCTGACATTTTGCATTTGGTTGTGGGCAGTGTAAGGTGAGGGAGACAGAGACTAATTAGATTTCTGGGAAACAGAGAAGGGGGTAGCAGCAAGATGGGAAGGAAGCTGAGAACAGGAAGGAGGACACATCCTCAGGGAGCAGACAACTGTGTGAAATGAGGGGCGACCAGGCTGCACTTTAAGAAGGGGAAATAGAAGCTGAATGTCAGTCTAGGTGTGTGCCTAACTAGAATAACCAGAGAGAGTTCAGAGAAAACGAGAACTGGGGAGTGACAGTGACCTCTGGCTCATTGAGATGAATGTTTGAAATCCAGTTCTCTGCAAAGCCAGGCAAGGAGACCATGCAGATCCCAATTTACTTTCTGTTTCTAGCTCCGCTGTGTCTCTCTTCTCAGAGCCCTAAGATTTTCGGAAGGCACCAGCTGCCTTAATTAGATCGGCAGGGCCACAGCCTCTCTTTAATCTTTTTGATGCACCCAAATGGCCTGTTTCTTTTATGTAATTAAGCATGTGGAATGTTTCTTATACAGGATAAATAGTCATTTTTTACTTTGGCCTTTAAAATAAGAAATTCTATCTTTTTGGAAATGATGGAAAGAGGTTGTGTCTCTTAGTTCATATCAGTTCACGAGTCCTGTAGATAGGAAGAGGGACTACACTGGTCTGGAGAAATGGGTAAAGGGACTGAGGATAGGTGTCTTGGGTTGTTCTGGGCTCTCCCTATCGGCATATCCAGTCTAAGATAGCATGTTTTTCCTTTCGCTCCTGTCCTCCATGGGGTAGGGAAACCTAGGAGAAGCCCAAATCAGTCTTGGCAACTCACTGGACCCTTTCTTAGCCCCTCTGTGATTAGTCAGGCACGAGTCAGTTTCAGTTCTCCTTCAGCTATTTGGGTAGCCATCTGCTCTACATACCCAACCTTCCCGTTGCGTATGTTCCATGATCTTTATGCTTCCCAGAGGAGATAATAGCTATGCTGAGATGTGAAGAATTCCTGGGAATCAGAAAAGAGAAGACGCATTGGAAGAGCCACCCAGACAAAGGGCATGGCGTGAGCAGTAAGGAGGTGAGAGATGTGATGACAAAGGTGGGGATGGCCATGTGCCTGCTGTTTTCACAGCACAGGAGGCGAGGTGGGGAGTGGAGGGGGTCAGACTGGAGTGGTCAGTTTGGTCAGTATCATGGGATCCTTAGATGCTGAACTCTGGAGCTCTGGCTTTATCATGCACACTAATGAGTCCTAAAATACTTTTCTTAGAAAACAGTCCCATGAAATGCCCCTTAGGAAAAAGTCCTGGGGCCAAGTGTGTTTGGGCAATATCTTAGAGATTCCTAATAAACTATAGTCCATTGGGCACTTAGAAGTCCTCCAGTGAAGAAAACTATTCAGTTTATTAACTTGATAACATTTGTTAACATTCTGAAAAGCCGTTTTTAAAACAACCTGCTTGGTAAACACTGCCTCTGGGCAACCCTGGGTCTTTGAAAGATCTTAAAGAAGGCAGTGGTTCTGTAGGATTTATCTTTAACAGTGTGGAGAATGGATTTGGAGGAAACAAGGCTGTATATAGGAGACTAGTGAGGGAAGAGATGCTGAGGCTGTGCACAACACTCGGCGATATTAGGAAGTAAGTGGCTTCAGAGACACTAAGGGGATAGAACCATCAGAACCTGGAAATCTATTGGATACGATAAGTAAGTCAAAATCGGCTTCCAGGTTAAATCAGGATGGTCATGTCAGCAACTAAGAGAAAGAGCACTTTGACATGTCGACTTTGAGGAGTCAAGGGTGTGTCAGGGAATAGATCAGGTGTGCAGATAGATTTGATTCTGGCTCATGGAAGAAGTTCGGGTTGATGATACAGTCTTTGGAGTTGTCTGTATTTAGTTGGTGATTTGAATAAGAGCTCCCAGACAAGGGCATGTGTAAAGTTAAAAGATTCATTATCTGCTACTGTAATGTTAAGGCATAACTTCAAGGGGTGGAAAGAGAAGGAGGTACCCATGAAGAATTTTGGGAAAGAATGAAAGCGGTATGGGATAAACCAGAAGCTGTTGCTCTGTAGGTCATGGGGGTGGGAGATTTAAGAAAAATGCAGTGACTTGCAGAGTCAAAACTAACAGGCAGGCGTAGTGACATGAGGCATGGAGGAAGAATGGGGCCATTGGTTGTCGGAAGTTCCCTAAGAACCTTCCTGGGCATGGTTTCAGGAGGGCAGCAGGAAGGAAAACTGATTTTAATGGGCTTGGAAGTGAATGGAACTCAGTGAATGTCATGAAAGGCAAGTCAAATCCTTTGATAGGCTGAGAAGATAAAGATATAAGAGACGGTATGACAGCTGAAGTGAGAAAGATCTAAGCCTGGAGCTGGTTAAGAAGGGGAGGAAAAGGAAGTGAGAGGGGCAGGAAAACAGGAGTCAATTTATGGAACAAGAGGAGCAAAGATGGAATTAGTTGAAAAAGGACAAGTGGAAGGTTTTGACAATGGAGTAGGGAGCCCAACTGAAAAAAGACCATTAATTTTAGTATGTTTGATCAATGTAGTTGCATGATTTTCCTCCTGCTTGGCCATCTAGCATAGTAACAGAGAAGGTGGGCCCTGCCTTGATGGAGTGATGGAGTTTCAGCAGCTGGTTGCCGGGCACAAGAGAGGCCTAGGGAATTGAGGGTGTCAGTGAAAGGATGGCTTAGAGAGCCCATGTGGAATAAAAGCATCAGAGGGATAAAAAATGGACACGAAGGATGCCAAAGACTGGGAGAAAAAGGGTAGGCTGAAGGGGGAAGAGTGCTGATGAAGCCAATCTGATATAAAGGCTTGAGAAGATGGGATAGTTAGATCAGAGTAGAGAATACTAGACATTGTGACTTCAGAGGGAGGACTTTCCCAGGGATGAAGAAATAAAGGAAGTGGCTCAGGGAACAGATACTGAAAGGTCAGTGAATTGGAGGCAAAGGTGTTGCAGGGTCTGCTGCAGGGATGATGAGGCCTGAATAGATGACCCTCAAGGCCTCCCCTGGGTCTGTGACAGGATGTCCTGAAAGGTGTCCGCCAGCATCTCCAGCGCCTGAGGTATACCTCTACCTACTCACTGGCCATCCCATCTGGATGCCACACAGTCACCATGAACTTGACTAGACAAAAAATTGATTTCACTGTGTTGTCTCTGAAGCCTGCTTCCCTTCCTGGACTCCCTCTCCCAATGAATGGCCCAGCACCTATTCAATAACTCAGGTCAGAAATCTCCCAACACAAGCCTCGTCATTCCTGTCTTTGATGTATCTCATATTCCGGTGCTCTCCCCTTCGTATTTCCCCGACACTGTTACCACTTCACCCTCATGGGCCTCTGTTCTACCACAGTGACTACAGCCAGCCTGGTTTCCCTGCCATGGAGAGCTGCCCCCACTCCCTTCATTCTGCCTTCAAGGTGCTCCTGCAGTGATTCCCTTAAACTGTTACTCAGAGCATGCCATTTTTCTGCCCAACAATAGAAGTTTGAACCCTGGATTAAACATTCAAGGCCCTTCAATAGGTGCCTCCAACCTCATTTCCACCTTTACTTTCTGTCTTCTATTCACACAGCTTCAAGTCCCAGCTGAAGGCGTCTGTCTCTTGTCTGTGGCTTCTGAGTGTTCTGACTCTTTCTTTCTTCAGGTTATTGCTTCTGCCCAGAAAGTCTTCTACCTCCCCTGATATCCCCTTTAAAATCCCACCCCCAGGATCGGCTCAAATGTTACCTCGTCCATTAAGGTAATCTCCCTTTGCCTCTCTGCAAGTGAAAGTAAAATGCTGCTTTTGTAAATTCGCAAAGGATTTTAATGAAACTTCATGCAATTAGAGCATTTTGTCCGGGCTTCTGGTCAATGCCATGCGTGTCTCACTCTCCCTGTTATGCTATGAGCAATTGGGAGTAATAGCCAAGTATTCATGCTTTTCCACATTGCTTCCTTTGAGGTAATGACGGGGCGTATAGTTAGAACCAAGTGGGGATCTCAGCTCCACCACTTGGAAGCTGTGTGACTTGAGTGAGCTTCTGAACCACTCTGAGTTTTAGTTTCCTCAACGCTGAAATAGGGATAATGATACTGACCTCCCAGCATTGCTGTGAAAATTAAATGAGGCAGCAAAGGCAAAGCAATGGTGCTTGCCTGGCACATTGTAGGTGCTAAATAAACACTTCCTTTCCCTATGAAGTCACAGTTTTGAGTATGTGAAAAAAGAAATGGAATGGAGGGAATCAGATGTTACTCATGACTCTCTTTTGGGGAGGACCTGTGTCCCCACCCAGACCTCATGTTGAAATGTAATTCCCACTGCCGGAGGTGGGGCTGGCCCAGTGGTAGGTGATTGGATCATGGGGGCAGTTTCTCCTGGTTTAACACATCCCCCTAGTGCTGTTCTTGTGATAGAGTTCTCAGGAGATCTGGGGGTTTCATAGTGTGTGGCACCCCCACCCTCGCTTTTCCTTCTGCTCCAGCCGTAGGAGACGTGCCTGCTTCGTCATTTCCTTCCTCCATGCCTGAAAGTTTCCTGGGGCTTCCCGAGAAGCTGCTCTGCTTCCTGCACAGCCTGCAGAACTGTGTGCCAATTAAACCTCTTTTCTTTATAAATTACCCAGTCTCAGGTATCTTTCATAGCAGTACAAGAATAGACTAATACAACCTGTTTACTGGGCAAGGGAAAGAAGCAAGGGCTTAGGACCAAAGGAGATTTATCCTCTTTTACTTTCAGGGTTTCCTTGAATGAGCATCTTTTATGCTTTAAGCTAGAAAGCATTTCTATAAGTGTGTGTACACGCATAAGTACATACGTCTAAGTGTTTCTATACATAAAACGTAAGTTTATACTTATATATATGTACATGTATGTACACACATATGTATGTATATGTGTTTATAATATGTATATAAGCATGTATATACATATACACACATGTATGTATACACACAAACTTATTTTATATTAGAAAAGCCTTTCTTCACTGTCCACTCCAGAAATGATTTGGACCTGCTCTTGAGTTTTCATCAGCAGGCTGCCAGCTAAGGCTGCTTTAAAATGATCATCTCTTTGAACAGTCCTGAAGTCTCCCAGATCCTCTATGGAGATCCCTCTCCCCATTTTTCACATTCAATTTCCTTTCATTTGTCTCTAGGGCACCTCTTGCAATGAGAAGTTTCAATTGTTGTTCTCCACCAGGTTTAGAAGGGGCACACAGAGCATGTTTAATAATTTGTTTTTCCTGTTGGACTGGGTGATGGACCAGACGCATTCATGTGCTATTTCTTCCCCAGATCATGTTGCTGCCATTCTCCTTGAGGTGGGGAGAGCCATCATGCTGAGGACCCTGAGATAGGCATGGGCCCCCAAAAGCCCTGGAGAATGAGAGATGCTGGACAGGGATGGGGGCCAGTGTGAGTCCAAGGTGGGAGATAGCTGAAAGAACAATGGATGAGGAGAAAGCCCTATCTGTGTTTGGTCCTAGATCTGCTGTGTCCTTACTTTGTGACCTCAGGCAAATGCCTCATCTTTCTGGCCCTCAGCTTAGTCATTGGGAACATGAGAGCACAAACACCTATTTCTGAAGCCTCTTGGAGGGCTAAGCAAAGGTCATTAGAGGCTCCAGCCACCGTTTCTCTGCATGAAGTAAAGGCTCAATAGATGAAAATCCCATGCACCCATGGCTACTCATCTGACTGGAGAATATGGCTTTTCAGAGAATGCTGACATTCACCTGACATTCAATTTCTAGGCAAGTACCTACTAGGCATGTCCAGATGATACGGACATGTCTGCCTCTGTCCTCAGGACGTGACAGTCTAGTGGAGCTTGAGAAAGGCTGAGGAGATACTGTCAGTCCTTAAGTCCAGAAGAGTTGGCTGGGCCAAGCAGGGTCCCAGAGAGTGCATCCCAAAGGCTGCAGAAGACTCCAGAAAGCAGCAGGGGCAACCCATGCCCAAGATCTGACTCCTGAGGCATAGCCTCTGCCCCTGGATATTGACACCCTTCTTTCACCCAGGAAGAAACAGAGGCCCAGGAAGGTTCAAGTGTCCTGCCTGACAAAGGGAACTCAGTGGCCACTTCCAGTATAAGTTAGTAAACAGATGATGATGAAGCTCTTACTGCTGACTGGTCTTCAGAAGGTTTCCGGTCCTCCCCACCCTTCCACAATCTACTCATCCTGCTTGATTACTTGATCTCCTCATTGTCCTGAGGAACTGTCCTCATTCCTGCATGCCCTGGTGCAAACCCCCTTAATGGGCCCCCATAGCACATGCACGTCCGGGGACAATCCAGTGCTCTGCAAAGCCTAACTTCAACTCACCTGCCAAAACTTACCTCTGATTACAAAGTTGTTCTTGGTGGCCTCCTCCCAAGCACCCTAGGCTCCAGATTGCTGTAACCTTCACACTCCTCGTCATTTCCTTCCTCCATGCCTTTGTTTACCTTAGTCCTTTCCTCACCGTTTCCTTTGTTTTGGAAGCTCCTCATCAGCACCTCCTGCCTTTGAAGTTCTAGTTAAATGTGACCTCCTTAGAAGGAACTGTGTCCTGTGCTCACAAAACACTACCTATGCCCCTGGAGTTGCCCCTTCAAACCTTGCCATGGAGTGGAGCCATTTGTGTTCATTCTCCACTCATAAGTGAGCTCCTCAAAAATGGGAGAATGAGACTGATTTGCCTCTGTGATCCCAACTCCCAGCCAGGGTTTGGCATGGAGGAGGTGCCCGGTATGCTCTTACTGTATGAATAAATAAATAAATGAGCATAGTTCCTGTTCACCTGCTAGGAGCATGGGGTAAACAGGGCTTGGTGGGGTGGAGTGGGGTGGTCGACTGGGGTAATTGAGAGCATATGCATTGCTGAGAGGAATGGGCTATAAAGTCTGGGAAGAAGGCTGGGCTCAGACAAGGAGCCATCTGTGTTTGGTCCCAGCTCTGCTGTGGCACCTGCTGTGGTGAGAATCCAGACCAGCCTGTGGGTTGTGTGTCATAGGTGCCATGGGGGAGGTGGTGAGTAGCCATCATAATGTCTATTATGTGCCCAAACTTGTACTGGATTCATCCCATGCCTTCCTTCATCTGCTCCTTATAATGACCCTATAAAGCAGGTTTCATGATCATCCTCAGTAATTATTATTCTTATTTTTCAAACAAAGAATTCAAGACAAAGCTAGGCATAGTGGTGCACACCTGTAGTCCCAGCTACCAGGGAGGCTGAGGCAAGAGAATCACTTGAACCCGGGAGGCAACGGTTGCAGTGAGCTGTGATTGCACCACTGTACTCCAGCCTGGTGACAGGGCGAGACTCGGTCTCTAAAAAGAAAAAAGAAAAGAATTCAAGACTAAGAAGAGTGAAATATGAAGTAATTCACCCACAGACACCCAGCTAGTGAGTGGCAGACATGCAAGTCAAACTGGTTCTGGTTGGCATCAGAATCTATGCTGTCAGCCACCTCACCACATTCATGTGACAGCCAACAAAGTGGTGCCTTCACCTGCTACGAAGTCTTGCTCAGGGCTAGTTCCAGAGCCAAGACTAGCAAGTGGACAATGATCTATGAAGCGCCAAGTGAACAGATGTCATGTAAATACCTTGGGTTTCTGCGTGCATGCGTGCATTGTATATGTTTACTGAAGACCTTGTTACAGTGTTTTTAGGCATGGCTCACTTCATAAAGGTCATCACAGTTGGCCAAGCTATCTAGCATCCATTACTCATCTGATACTCACACCTGCTCAATGATGCTGGTATCATTATTCTCCATAATGATTCTTCCATCATTTTACAGATGGGGTTCAGAAAGATCAAGTGCCAGATCCATAGTCACACTCTAGTTAATTGATAGGACCGAGGATTCAATGCATGCCCATTACCTTCTCTTACAGGTCTTGGGGTATTTCAGAGTAATTCAATAATGACAACACCTCTGTCCAAAAGGGGTGAATAGAACATCAAGCTACCACAAAGGCTAGGTTGGAGGGCATGGCTTATATCCTTGGGTAAGCAGGCTTACTAAACTTAAAACCTGAAATTGGACTGACTTAACTACCCAGTTGCAGCAGCTGGAGTAAGACAGGACACTGGGTCTATTTGGAGAGGGATCTGCCCAGATTAGCTTTAGGACATGGAGAAGCAGAGAACTCATGTTCCTATAAACAGGTTCACTCTCAAGATGAAGACAAGGAATCAACCTTAGCCTACCTACTTTATTTTTTCATATTTGCCCATCAAATAAGTCACTTCAGCCCCCAGAGATTTAGTAAAGGAGCAGAGAAAGACTTCTAATAAAATTCCCTCCATATGGAAGGAAATAGGAGACATTGGGAGATATGTTAATCATGTTCCTTTTTTAACAGTGCACATATCAAAAGTTAGAAATAAGAGTTCCCGGCCGGGTGCAGTGGCTCACACCTATACTCTTAGCACTTTGGGAGGCCGAGGTGGGTGGATTGCCTGAGCTCAGGCGTTCAGCCTGATAATATGGTGAAACCCCGTCTCTACTAAGATATAAAAAATTAGTCGAGTGTGGCAGTGTGTACCTGTAATCCCAGCTACTTGGGAGGCCGAGGCAGGAGAATTGCTTGAACCTGGGAGGCAGAGGTTGCACCACTGCATTTCAGCCTGGGTGAAGAAAGAGACTCTGTCTCCAAAAAAAAAAAAGCAAGAAAGAAATAAGAATTCCCACCTGATATCAAGAATCACTGAAAATGCTGGACCCACCGTCAATGCTGGATTGTTGCAAAGAAAATGTATTATCTTGCCTAACTATAAAGTCACACATCCCTGGGAACTTCCAACTGGAACACAGCTGATAAAGCGGACACCCTCTCTCTGAAGCCTGGTTGAAAATGACCTCCTTTAAATTTCCTCACTGAGAATCTGTCCAGTAAGAACTATGGCAGAAGAGAGTCAGGGAGAATTTTCTAGCTGATTAAACTAGGGTTAGAAAATTAAGACAAAGGCTTTCTTGTAATCAGCAGGAAGCTATGATAGAAAAGAATGCCTTTAAAATTTGAAGCGCAAACCTAGAAAACAGAAAATTCTTAGGAGGTTTTGATGTGAAATTTCATGTCAAAGTTGCCTGAAGTTCCAGAACTCTTTTCAGGAATGTGTGTCTTGAAGATAAGATTTTAAATGATGCAGACAGAAACCATCTATGCAGACGGGCTCAGGATATGCTAACCCAAAACATGGCACCTTGGAGCTTGAGAAAATGGCAGAAGCAGGAAGGTCATTCTCATCATCTGCCTCCCTTTCCTCTGAAGCAGGTCTCCTTTGACAGGCACCCTCCCTGTACTGGAAGAAAGGAACATTCTTATCTTGAAGACACAGGGTCACAGAGAAGAATATGAACAGTACTTGCTAAGCTCTCATGCCATCTTTGTCCAATTCTATTTCTACAAAGCGATCCACTCTTCATTGAACTTAGCATAAAAATTTTACAACCTTACACATTTCTTCAGGTCTTCCTTTTCCTTATGAAAGCTCCTATGTCACGTAAAACTTAAATAAATCTGTATGCTTTCCTCTTGTTACTCTGTCTTTGTGAGGCCTCAGCCATGAATTCAGTGACAGATGAAGAAAAGACATCCTTCCTCCTCTACAGTACCTAGAAATACAGTAGGTTAAATTTAACTAATAATAATTGCTGGAAAATATCAACGTATCCCTGGGTGTTTATCCCTTTAAAAAAAAATAGCTTGATGAAGGCAAAATTTACATATAATAAAATTTACCAGTTTTGAGTGTATAATTTACAAGTTTTGACATATGTATGCAGTCGTGAAATCACTAATAACAATTATTGATCAGAAAAATATCAAACTTTTCCTGTAG
The DNA here is from genome assembly GCF_001604975.1 of Cebus imitator. NCBI lineage: Eukaryota > Metazoa > Chordata > Mammalia > Primates > Cebidae > Cebus > Cebus imitator. Next base: position 7,649,315 of record NW_016107367.1, on the reverse strand, counting down.
TGGTTTGTGCCTTTTATAAAGCTTCATGCAATCACTCAGTGTTCTCTAAGACTTCCCACATTTAACTAATTTCATAGAAAATTCTGCTTTTGATTAAGGAAAGGAGTGATTGAAAGTCTTCCTTGCCATCAGTGTGCACTTTTAAATCAAAGCCATGCAGTAGGGTAGCCCAGCCTGCTGCAAGGGAAAGTTCCTCAAAGGGGGAGAAAAAAACACTGGCTTGATAGCAAAGATGATAAAGCTAAATTCATGAAATCACTGGAAATAGTTGAGCAGAGGTTGGCGGCACTGAGGAGTGTTGCTTCCCAGACTGCACCCACACCGTCTCAGGATGGCTCACACACTCAGCCCAGCGCACATTTACATAACACTTCACCGTTAGAAAGTGCTTTCACAACCATTTTACAGTTTAGAAAGTGCTATCACATCCATTAGCTTATTTAATCTCTTCCTGCTTGCCCTGAAGCTAAGCAGGGCCTGAAATGAATTTACCCAGAGTTGGATCATAAAAATATTCATCTCTGTTTGCCTGCCTCTCCCTTGCCAGGCATGGCCTCTCTTAATGGCAAGGTGGATGGCTCCACTGCCATCGGGCTGGAAATGAGTCGGGGACTATTCATCATTTCTTGGGTTCCATCCCCACCAAACACTGGGTGCCAGGGGCTAATGAACCAGAGAGTCTGATCCAACTGTAATTGGGAGCTCTGGGCTCTGCAGCCAAGTCCCTGCTGCTCTGGCTGGGATTTGGGGGAGTATCGAAGGGTGACACAGAAGAAGGATCCAGAATGAGTTTCGAGGACAAAATCTTTGCAGTCTTCTTCTAAAGCCTAATTGTGGGGGTAAGGGAGTCTTTGGATGACTAAGGGCTGAAGATCCCCAGCTCTAGAGGACATGCTCTGCAAGCCTCGGACATGCACAGAGATGAGATGGGGGATGAAGTATGCCAAACCTCATGGCAACTCCCAAGTAAAACCAGGGGAAACCAGGTTACCGTGTGATGCCAAGGTCACCCAGGGGAATGACAGGAATCAGAGAGCCTGGATCCTACTGCCAACTGTGGTGTCAAGTTGCTGTTCACCCTTGAACAAGCCTTTTGCCTTCTCTGATCTTCAATTATTTTATTTGTAGAGGGAGGAAAGTTGATGTTTTGATTTCTATGTGTCCTCTAGAACTGAAATTATAGGAAGGGGAACTAAGGAAGGAGATATGGAAAAGTGGTTTGAACCATGGGCTGAAGAAGAGGGAGGCTTCTGTGTGTGCTCTGTAGGTACAGGAACCTCAGTACCACAATCTTCTTCTCCCCTCCCGATGACTCTAATCACCTCCTCTCTCCTCTCACTCTGTCTCTGTCTCTCTCTTTGTCTCTCTGTCTCTGTCTCTGTCTCTGTGTGTGTGTGTGTTCATCCTCCCCTGTTGGATCCTTCAAACGTAGAACCCTGAGAGATTGCCCCAGCTTTCAATATGCCAGTTTAGTATACATGACAAAGGCTTTGGAACAGGTGGATATTGATTCAAATACTCCATCCTCATGAGCTGGGCATTCCTCACTCTCTCCCCTCTGATCCATTCTTGCAAGGAGGGATGTGGCCACCTATCTTGCAGGACTGTTGAGAAGGTGAGTGAGATGCATAGAAAAGCCACCTAACACATGGGAGCCCCTTCATGGATCACAGCTATTATTAAATAATAACATTTAAGTAGTCAGAGAATCAAGACACTGAGATTGTCCCTCCATTGTCCCCATCGTATTCCATAGGGGCTGCCAGGGCAACACTAGAAACATAGCTTGACCATTTGTCCTAGAAGCCCTTCCTCCCCATCTCTCTGCAAAGGAGAACAGCCTTAGGGTAGAAGCCTAAGAGGCATGCCCCAGACACATGCTTACCAGCTATGGAGTGTGCGCCCCCCGAGCCAGTGTTTCTTGTGTTTATGTATTCACTCATTCACTTGGCAGGCATTTGTTGGGCTGACTGTGTGCTGGAGGGGTGCTTGTAAGCCCCAAAGTTATAACAAGGATGTGCAGTGCCAACTCAACTAGCCTCAAGGGTTGACATGAGGCCCTGAGGAGATATCTGGAAGCACTTGTTGGGATTGAAGGAGCGTCTTGAGGATTGCGTGTTGTTATTACTATGAGTAAAGTTATTACTATAGTGATACACAAGGAAGGGTATAATAGAGGGTAGACGAGGCAGGAATGGTCAGAGAGACCATGGTGGGAGGGGCTTATTTAGGGATCCAGCTCAATGTGTCAGTAGGACTCCAGCAGGGGAGGAATCAGGCAGCAGTTTCTCGCCTCTGGAAGGGCAGGACCAATCCCTGATACTGCACATCCCCCATCCCTAGTGTCCAACCAGGTGCCAGGCACAAGGGGATTCCCAGAAAGGATGAGAGGGAGAGATGGGTGTGGCAGCTGTTTTTGCTGAGGGAATGGCATAAATAGAGGGGTGTGGGCAGGGATGCTGCGTGCATGTTTGGGGGAGTGGACTCCCCTGTGTTCTGAAGGAGTCTGGTTGTCCAGGAGTTCCTAAGGGGTTGTGTCATTTTCAGAAACAGGATCTTTCACATCCCAGCCACTGTGAGGGCTGGAAGGTTCCCTTTCATTGCCAGTGTCCAGTGTTCAGCAATTGGATACAAGGCGCAGTTTGAAATGGTGGCAATGCATGCTTCTTGCTAATTGTCCCATGGCATCTCAGTCAGTAAGACACCAGAGCTAACAAAATCGCCCATCTGAACACTTAGGAAAAAATAATAACATAGCATTTCTAATCATTTACTAAGTTTCAGGCATTATTCTAAGTCATTCATTATGTACTAGTCTATTATCACACCCATTTTACAGATAAGGACATGGTAGCATACAAAGATTAAGTGAATTGTCCAAAATCACGCTGCCAGCGAGTGTCAGAGGCAGGATTCGAACCTGGGCAACTGGGCTCCAGAGGCCACCATTTTAACTGCTACAGCATATTACCCTTGACAAAATAGATGTGGTTCCACGTGAGCTTACAGAATAGTGGTAGAGAGGTTCAGAGGTTCAAAATCAATGGACAAAGAAAATCAATTTTAAAGAAGACTAGTGTTGAGACAGGGATTAGCCTGAGAGACTCTTTTCTGAGGAGGGAGCATTTGAGTGAGAGCTAAAGAGTGAGAAGGGGCCTCGAAGAGTGTCCAAGGTGGAAGGACAGCCTGAGGCAGTGGAAACCTTGCGTGTGAGAGGAGCCAGCAGAAGGAAGACTGACCATGGGGTGCGGGGAGCAAAGAGGGTGAGGAACTTGAAGTGGGGGTGGTTCTGATCTGGTGGGACTGCCAATTCCCAATCAGCCGCTGATTAAAAGTCATAAACTAGGAGAGGGAAAGACACAGGAATTAGTCCACAGCAGGTAGTAATGGGGATGAAGCTGATGTAAGGAGAAACCCAACCAGCTACATAAAGCACTCACAGACACAAGCCACAAAGCAGTGCCTCACAGAAATGGCTGATTCTTGGGCTAAAACAGGAGGATGCAAGATGAGCCTGGAGCATCTTAGTGTCCTGCAGTGTCAGAGAGTAAGGACATGTGAAAAGAAAACCCACAGTGATGGGGTTCTGTCAAAGGGAGGCAGGAGCCAACTGAAGGAGATCCCAGTGGCCGATGCTCGAACAGTTTGAGCAACGTGATCAATAAAGGAGTATTAGATTATAATCCAAATCATAGAAGAAATGTCCGTGATCCCATACCCCATACTGATATAAATATGCGATTGAATAAATACATAAATGAGACATCACAGGCAAATCTCATAGGTAGAATTTCAAATGATTTATACAGATGCTCTGCCCTTAAGAAGGTAGAGCATCGCTGACTCTGGGAACACTGCCTAGGACTAGGAGTTAGCCCTGTGCTGCAAGGGGCTTCCAAATCTTAGGTGGCCAAAAAAAAAAAAAAA
>NW_016107367.1:7589382-7645269 GCF_001604975.1 Cebus imitator | reverse complement strand
CTACAAAGTGACTTCCTTTCAAAGAACATAGCATGCAAAGAGGGAGGGAGGAACGAGTAACTTTACAATTGAGAAATCTAACAAGCAGTGCCTCTGCCAGGTGGCCAAGGTCAGCATCAACAGTGGTACATTGTGAGAACAGTATGTACCCTCCCTTGGTATGATGTGGGGACCTTTGTGATCTTCTTCCCCAAACCTCATAACCCCAGTCTGATCATGAGAAAAATATCAGCCAAATGCAACTGAGGGGCAGTCTACAAAATACCTGAGAGTCATCCCAAAAACTGTCAGGATCATCAAAAACAAGGAAAGTTGGAGAAACCCTCGCAGCCAAGAGGAGCCGAGGAGGATGGACAACTAAAAGCAGTGGGATATCCTGGATGGAACCTTGGGAATGGAAAAAAAAAATCCACCACAGTTTAAAAACTAAGGAAATCTGAACAAAGTATGTATGTTAATAAATAGTAAGTTATCACTATTGGTTCATTAACTGTGACAAATGTACCATGCTAACGTAGGATGCTAAGAGGAGGGAAAACTGGGTGTGGAGGATATGGGAACTCTTGTATTATCTTCACACTTTAAATCAAATGCTACTCTAATATAAAAAGTTTACTTTAAAAATTCCATTGACTGGCTTCATTCAGTGAAGAGACAAACTGTTGTATATTCCTTCTCAGAATCTATGTGTCTCCTTGTATTCTAAAATGATACATATTCATTTTGAAGTTTATAATTTTGAAAAAGTGACATTTTTAAACTGTTTAGTTTCAGAGGGCAGGGATGCAATACATTTAGAATGATGCTGAAGACTTCTTTAGCTCTCACAGTGGTTAAAAAGTCATTGGTGCTTAGCGATAATGTTGGTGTCTCTGTTCCTATAGCTATAACAAAATACTTCAGACTAGGTCATTTACAGCTAGTGCTCAACTTATGACCACAATTGGTTCTGACAGACCAGTCGTAACACGATTTGGTCATAAGTTGAGTAGGCTATATGCACGCAGAGATGGTAGTGCTGCCGGAAGCTGGTCTGCACTGTCATACGCCCAGCTGGGCAACGTTTTCGCTGCCAGACGCGGAGCAGTCGTGGCTAGCGATTGTGGTCGTAAAGTTGAACGGTCATAAGTTGCTTAGGTCATAAGTCGATCAATACCTGTATATAGAAAACAGAATTTTATTTTTCACGGTTCTGGAGGCTGGGAAGTCCAAGGTCAAGGCACCAGCAGATTCAGTGTCTGGTGAAGGCTCTCTCTTTGCTTCCAAGATGGTGGCTCTTACAGCATCTTCACATGGCAGAAAGGGTGTAAAAGAGCTGCTTCCCTCACATTAGTACAGGAAGTTCTCTTTATGCAGTCACCAGTCCCATTGATAAGAGTGGAGCTGTCATGGCCTAATCACCTCTTAAAGGCCTCACTTCTTAATACTATTGCATTAGAGATTAAGTTTCAACATGAATTTTGGAGGGACACAAACATTCAAACCATAGCAGCTGGCTTAGCACTGAAAGCTCAGGCTTGGCTGTTAGACAGACCTGGGTTTAAATCTCATCTACCAGCTGTGTGGCTTTGGATAAGTCCACTCCGTCTCTCAGGGCCTTGATTTCTCCACCAGCAAAATGGGAATAAAGTATCTGCCTTATATTCAACACTTTCCTCAGGATTAAATGCAATAAAATATATGACGCACCTTGCAAAAGCTGCAAGGTTCCTGGCCCCTGATATGCCCTGCATAAATCACTCCCCAGAAAGCCATGTTCAGGTCAGCACCTCGCCTTGGATATGATTAGAGTTGTCTGGGTTACTTAAACTTACCGGCGTACAAATCACCTAAGGATCTGGATGAAAGGCAGAGAGTCTGGTTCAATAGGTTGTGAGTTGGGGTAGACACCACATTTCTCACAGGTTCCCAGTGATAGCCACAAAGCTGCTGGACCGGGGTCCCTGTTGAGTAGAGAGGACCTCAGCTGTGGAGCTCACACTGACCAAAACCATGTGGTGCTCTGGGCAAGTGACCTTCCCCCGCCGAGGCTTACTCTCCCACCTGTAAAACAAAACAAAGAAATGCAAAATAAAAACAAGAACTATCTACTCTCCTAGAGCGTAGATTTGCTTCCCGGTATGACACGACTGGTCTGCCCTGTGCTGCCTGGCTCTGCAGCTGCACACGCAGCCCTGGGAGCCATTACAGCAGCTGCATGGTCCCCTGCATTTAGGGGTTTCTCAGGGGGTGACCCGGTTTTCTGCTTAACTCCCCCACTGCTTAAGGGTTATAGACATCATAGTGCAGACCTCTAGAAGACTCAAGGGGAAACAAAAAACCGAAACAAACAAAAACTAAATGGAACAAACTGCATTATTTTCATCTGAATTCCTTTCCTTGTGGCTCATTTTGACACGGAGAAAATAAATTGCCATTTACCCCCCAAACCAGCTGCTTGCAGTCAGAGCGAATGGATCATGATTTAATGGAGACAGCCATCTGTTAGAGGGTAAAAATCCTAAGGAAGCAATATATGAATCAGAACAAAATTAGCCATCAAGTCATTAGACCTCTGTAACTGCTGAAAGGAACATGGAATCATTGCCACACGGGACAGTCCTTCTCTAAGCACGAGACTGCAAGGACAAACCCATCCTTCCCCTGGAATGCTGCAGCCCAAACAGGAGGGATGGGAAGATTCTGAGGCGCTCATTGAAATAAATAACCCGCTTTCAGAGAAGTCCTGGTGTCCTACGTAATGAACGCACCTGGCATCTGTCCAGCATGTCACAGTTTGCCAGACGCTTTCACACCCAGGAGGACCTGAATCCTCCCCTGCTCACCTACTATTTTTCTCCTTTCCTCATCCTACCTCCATGTGCAGAGACCTTAAAATTTGCTGGACTGGGCGCAGTGGTTCATGCCTGTCATCCCAGCACTTTGGGAGGCCGAGGCGGAGTTCAAGACCAGCCTGACTAACATGGTGACACCCCATATCTACTAAAAATACAAAATTAGCCAGTTGTGGGGGCAGGCTCCTTTAATCCCAGCTACTCTGGAGGCTGAGGCAGGAGAATTGTTAGAACCCAGGAGGCAGAGGTTGCTGAGATTGTGCCATTGCACTCCAGCCTGGGGGACAGGGTGAGACTGGTGAGGCTACACATTCAGGGCCAGCCTGGGCAACATAGAAACCTTTCATCCATAAAAAAAAATTTTTGAAAAAAATTTTGCTGACATCCCTTCTGCCCATTGTTTTCCCTTGGGCTTGTTTCCAGTGCTGCAATGCTTAGCAAGTCGTTTCTCCCTCCAGATGTTATGGATATTCATGTCTAGTTCTTCTGGTGGTATATGGATGTTCTCGCCCTTAGCTAACCTCTGCCGTCCATCTGGAATGTATTTTGATGTGTGATGTAAGAAGTTGTTCTCTAGTCTCCCAACTTCTTCCTTCTCCATGTGACCACAGAGTTCTACACAGGTGCAGGCTAAAGCTGGACATAGACGTCGCTGTGAGCCTGAGTGCATCCTGAGGTTTTTTCTCACGTATGTCAATTGAAACTGTCCAATGTTAGATGGCCTCAGGAAAGGAAGTCTTAGTCATCTCAGCACAAAACATCTTTTGTTTTGTGGAAGGAGAAACAAAACAGGGAGTTAACTATGTTGTCTTTAGGTCCTAAACTTTTATTCATCATTGAAATTCAGATCCACCCATTTTTTCTGGGAAGTCTTTCTTGTGGCGCAGCCCCAGTGGGGGTTTGATACCCACCCTTTGGGCCCCACAGTGTTCTGTCTTACCTGCTGATGAGTAACCACATGGGATGGTGGCTGAGTAGCGACCTGACTGGTTCTGCTTTGTCCCCCTCAGGGAAATGACCTTGACCTTTTGTTGATTTGCTATTGTTTCTCCAGTCCCCAGCACAGCCCTTGCTCATAGCAGGCCCTCAGTGAATGCATGTCCAATCAATGTCCAAAGTCATGAATAAGTGGCACCTGTGACATTCCCCTGGCCACCCATCATGCATGGTGAGCATCATCTGACACTGTTTCATGAACACTCACACCAACTAGGAGGGCACTGATGACTGACTGTTGCATTTACCCACCAGGAAATTGAGGCTCTGAGATGTAAGGAACTTGCCTGCCATTTCTTGGGGCTTTAGTTTATGATGATTCTGCACATTCTCACCTTATTCAGAACGTGCTTGTTCAGATGAGGACACAGAAGCCCAGGTGGAGATCCAAGGTCACACTGTCAACATACTCTTAGGCAGACTCATGCTGCACATGGAACGGGGATGCTTCAGGGATCCCAAACCCTCATCTCTCTCCAGCTGGGCTTCTAGTGGGCCAGGCCCATGGTCCTACGTGTGATTGGTTCTCAGAAAATAACGATTAATCTGCACCAATTTAAACCATGATACCAACATCTACTAGTGTATCTATGAAACTTTCCACTCTTCCAAAACATTCTTGTTTTTATTGTCTTGGATCCATTAATTCTGTCATCTTTGGACACAGATCAAGTCCAAGGCTATCAGCAAAGCACCCCACAGGGCTGTTTAAATCACTATGATTCTCAACTGCAACTGCCTGTACAAAAGGAGAGGAAAGTACTGACCTTGAAAAATCTGTGTCCACATCATTAATTTTACGTGTCAACTTGATTGGGCCACAGGGTGCCCAGACCTTTGGTCAAATATTATTCTGGGTGTATCTGTAAGGATGTTTCTGGATAACATTTGAATTGGTAGACTTAGGAAAGCAGTTGGGGGGGGCCTCATCCAATCAATTGATGACCTGAAAAGAACACAAGTCTGAGTAGGAGGAAACTCTTCCTGCCTGAGTGCTTGGACTGGAGCCCTGGTCTTTTTTTTTTGCGTTTCTGACTTTAACTGAAACTCAGCTCTTCCTGGGTCCTGCACCTGCCTGTCTTCAGCCTGGAATGACACCATCAGTTCTCTTGATTCTCCAGCTTACCAACTATAGATCTTAGGACTTCTCAGCCTCTGGAAGCATGTGAACTGATTCCTTATAATATTCACACACACATATATCCTATTAGTTCTGTTTCTCTGGAGAACCCTGAGTAATACATCCATATAAGGAGATGGTATCTCCAATATCAATTAGGGGAACGTGTGCTTCTCAGGTGACAGCTGACTCCCTGTGTTCCATGATTGCTGTTTACAAAATGTTTCCATGAACATGAAGTTTAATTTCTACAAAAACCTTAGGAAGAAGAAATTGATATTATCCCATTTATATATGGGGACATTGAGGTCCAGAAAAGCTAAGTCACTTGCCTCTGACTGAACCCATTTCTAACTCCAGTTCTTTTCGTGCTCTCTTGTGGGGTGTGAGCTGGATTCATTGCCTTCCTCACGTGTGGCAGAACCTCTGGGGAACACAGCCAGATCAAGGTTAGAAAACTGTCGCCAGATGTAGAAGTGTGGTTTTGCACCTTATCCAATGGATCCAGTTCATCAGGATAGAAAGTTAGAAGGCTGTAACCGGAAGGTTGTGGATTGACTTCAGGGATCTGAAGGTCCTAGATGGCTCAGGATGCAGCTGAACTTGGCTGCTGAGCCAGAGGAGAGTGAAGATCATTCAGCATGGTAGACATGCAAGAGATTGCAGCAGGAAGGGAGAAAGAAATATGGAATGGTAAGGATGGTAGCAAACAAGAGGGCATGCATGCTCAAAGGTATCCACCTTCTTTTACAGAATGAATGGTTGTGTATTAGTCCATTTTTACACTGCAATAAAAACTTATCTGAGACTGGGTAATTTATAAAGAAAGGAGATTTAATTGATTAACAATTCCACATGGCTGGGGAGGCCTCAGGAAACTTACAAACATGGAGGGAAGGCAAAGGAGAAGCAAGTATCTTCTTTACAAGGTAGGAAAGAGAGGGAGTGAAGGGGGAAGAGCCCCTAATAAAACCATCAGATCTTGTGAGAACTCACTCACTATCATGAGAACAGCATGGGGGAAACTGTCCCCATGATCCAATCACCTCCCTCCAGGTCCATCCCTCAACACATGGGGATTATGGGGATTACAGTGCGAGGTGAGATTTAGGTAGAGAGGCAGAGTCAAACCATATCAGCTTGTATCCCCCCAAAATTCACAGGGCAAAGCCCTGGCCCCCAATGTGTCTATCTTTGGAAATACAGCCTCTAAGGAAGTAATTAGGGTTGAATGAAGACATAGGTTATGGGCCCTAATCTAATAGGATTAGTGTCTTTATAAGAAGAGACAGAGCTCATTCATTCTCTCTCTCTCCCTCTCCTACTCCGACCTTCCCTGCTTGCACACAGAGAAAAGGCCATATGAGGACACAGTAAGAAGATGGCCATCTGCAAGCTAGAAAGAGCACTCTCAGCAGAAACCAACCCTACTGGCACCCTGTCCTCAAACTTCCAGCCTCCATAACTGTGAGAAAATAAATCTCTTTCAATCTGGACTATTTTGTTATGGCAGCCTGAGCTGGCTAATACACATTCCTATTTACAAGCAATGTGTGCAGGCTGATTCAGCCAGTGGTCCGTGTGTTTGCAGCCTGCAATACTCAAAGGCATTCATAGTACAGTGCTCAGGTGACAGAGTGCTCTGTTAATAAAGAGGAATGTCCAGGGTTTTGGAGGCGACAGCAGGAAGGAAAAGCACAGCACTATGTGGCCTGAGGATGTGATCCTGAAAGAATGGGCTTTGTGTGTGAAGTTGAGGAAATAATGGTCTAGGAGGAGCAGTGGAGATTAAGAAGTATTTCAGCCTGTGTCTGCCCTGGTTGTCAGAACAGGCCTGTCAGGAAGTGGCACCCTCGGGGGACAGCTGAGCCTCAACCGGGAGGATGAAGAGAGCTGAATGAGAGGTTCAGGATAGAGGGGTGACATGGTTTGGCTGTGTCCCCACACACATCTCATCTTGAATTGTAGCTCCCACAATTGCCACATGTTGTGGGAGGGACCCGGTGGGAGATCACTGAATCATGGGAGTGGTTTCCCCCATACTGTTCTCATGGTAGTGAATAAGTCTCATGAGATCTGATGGTTTAATAATGGGTTTCCCCTTTTTCTTTGCTCTCATTCTCTCTTGCCTACCGCCAGGTAAGCCATGCCTTTCACCTTCCACCATGATGATGAGGCCTCCCCAGCCACGTGGAGCTGTGTCCATTAAACTTCTCTTTGTTTATAAATTTCCCAGTTTCAGATGTGTCTTTATTAGCAGTGTGAGAACAGACTAATACAAGAGGCATGCATGCTCTACAGCCGGGATTCTGGGATGCACAGTGGGGAAGGGGCAGGTAGGAGAGCAGAGGAAATTTGGATCAGGGAGCAACATGAGGTGGTAGAAAACACTAGGTGCCTGGAGGGGTTTCCACTGGGATGGTGACCAAGCAGGCAGGGCTGAGAGGCACAGAGGACTGACCTGAACCTGAGGTGGGACTAGGGAGGGGCAGCTTCTCCTTTTCCACCTCTGGAACAGCAATCAGGGAGAAGGCCACCTTAGGGTCTGGGCCAGGATGGAGTGGGAGGTGGCAGAATGAACCCAGTGGCAATGCAAGCTTGAGATCCCATCTCTGCAGCACTGATCAAACTTGGGAAAGCCCATGGCAGTGATGGGTCAGGATTCTGGAGAAAATAACTCGATTCTAAGGTGCTACCTGGTCTGGGAGAAAGGCAGCAGGTCTGGGTGGGGAAGAGGTGGATTGGAGACTGGGGCCTGCAGGAGGCAGAGCCCTGATGAATCAGCACCTGAATGAATGGACTCCAGAGGAGAGCTCTAGTTTTATTGCTGGCAATGATTTCCGTTTTTATATTTTAATCCCAAATTATGAAACACTAAAAACACACATAGAAAAGTAATTTAATAGCATATTCTTTTTGTAAAAAATGTTGCAGATATTGTAAAACCTTTGCCTCTCTCTCCCCAGAGGTTGCCTCTATGGCAAAATTGGCATGGAGTCTTCCTGCCCATACTTTCATGATTTAAGGTAAACACCTAAACAATTTACAAAACTATCTTATATATTTTTAAAGGCACATACATAGTATCAAACTGCATATACTCTTATAAGTTTTGGGTTTTTTTTTAGACAGAGTCTTGCTCTGTCGCCCAGGCTGGAGTGCAGTGGCATGATCTTGGCTCACTGCAGCCTCTGCCTCCCAGGTTCAAGCAATTCTCCTGCCTCAGCCTCCTGAGTAGCTGGGACTACAGGTGTGCACTGCCACCCCTGGCTAATTTTTGTATATTTAGTAAGACAGGGTTTCATCTTGTTGGCCAAGATGGTCTCGATCTCCTGATCTCATGATCCTCCTGCCTCAGCCTCCCAAAATGCTGGGATTATAGGTTTGAGCCACCATGCCCGGCCCCTTATAAGTTTTAAAAATCAATGCGCAATACACATACACACACAGCCACTGCCAGGTCCGGGGGGGTTTACAGGTGAAGATTTACAATATTGCAAGGACTAGGGAATCCCTCATTGATACCAGTCCTGCCAGTCTCATCAATATGCCATTGAGAACTGAACAGTCTCCCAAGCTGTCTCCCTTAACATTAGAGACATCTCCAATTACTGAAAAAGCAACACTCAAGACCTGTTCCAACATGATCGCCTTAGGCTGCTGCGATTCCTGACTTGAGGTCATTATCTAGGCTGCTTTCTCTTCCAGGAACACTTTTGCTGCCATCTGTATCTGGTGAATTTGCCTATGAAAAACTGTGTCCCTTTCTCATAAATCTCCCAGTCTCCTCTGCCCTTCCCTCATGAGAAAAACTGAACTGTCCTGAGCGTGGGGTTCCTGGGTTGAGAAATGAGTACATTTCTTTCTGGGTTCTTTCCTTGGCATTACCAGGAGAATGCAAGTTCCACAAAGGCCATAGTGGTCCCATTTTCTGAAGAACAACTCTAGGAAGGTGTCTGACTTCAAGTTCTGCCTTCGGACACCTTGTTAGAGCAGGGAGCCTCAGCAGGACACCCGTCCAGCAAGGTGAGTGGCATCTTCCCTTCTTAATTGCCTCCTGCAAGCTTTTCTTAACTAGGCTGCAGACAGATACAGACTACAGCTTCTTGACACCACGTCAGACTCACTGAAGAAGTGGGTGACAGGCCCAGTTAGATCATGGTATTTTTAGACCCCGGCTTCCTGGAAACCTTTCCCCTCACCCCCCAGTTGTGATGTGTTTTTGGTAACCTCTGTTCACGCCGAAGGACTAAAGTGTCTATATCTGTGTGTGTAGAAAAAATAGGACATTGAACCTAAAAGAACCTTGCGGGCCATCTTCTTTCACTCTCAGACATCTCAGGTGAGAAAATTGAGCTCAGAGCAGCCACCAGCTATCTTCCACCTCAGCTGCCTGCTTGGTCAACAGAGTGATCTTTCAAAATATAACACTGGCCCTGTCACACCCATGCTTAAAATCTTTCAAAAGCTCTCTCCTGCCATGGGGATGAAGTGGGGCCTCCACTCTCAGTACAAAAGGCCCTTCATTATCTGGCCCCTGCATGAATACTTTGCACACTAACTGCCCTTTAGTGCACTTCTCCAAGCAAGACGCACACCTCCAGGCCTCTTCATGCTTGCTCTTGCTGGTCTTCCTGCCAGGAGCTCCATCCCTGCCCCTGCTCATTCAATCATCCTTCAGACAAAGATCAAAGGCCACCTCTTCCTAGAGCTGTTTCCTGACTGTGACTCCTGGGATGAATCAGGTGCTCCTTTTCTGTGCCCCATTCTGCACAGTCCGTAGGATGGCACTGGTGTTGAAATGTCTGTTTCATGCCTGTCTTACCCCTTTCAGCTCTGAGATCTCTAAGGACAAGGACTTGAATTTTCAACTCAGATATTCCTGTGCTTTTGGCATATTTCACATTCATAAAGTTTGTCCAATAAATGAAGTGAGTGGGTGAATGAATGAGTAAAGCCCCTTTTCCAAGGTTTTATATAGGTGAGCACAGAATCAGGATTTCCAGGCCAGTATGAGTCCCACCACCTTTAGTGCCTGAATAAAAAATAGGCTAGACTCTGCTAATAAACTTATGCCGTTGAATGCCTTACTAGGATTGTACCTACGTCTTTGAAATATAGAAAAGGCTTTTTAAGTCAGGCACAGTGGCTCACACCTGTAATCCCAGCACTTTGGGAGTATGAGGTGGGCAGATCACAAGGTCAGGAGTCCGAGACTAGCCTGGCCAACATAGTGAAACCCCGTCTCTAAAAGAAAAGAAAAGAAAAGAAAAGAAAAGAAAAGAAAAGAAAAGAAAAGAAAAGAAAAGAAAAGGCTTTTTAGCCCTACTGGGGCTGTCTTACTGCCCCCACTGGGCTGGGAGCTCAGCTGTGGAGAGTGGGCAGTTCAACTGAGACTGCTAAATAGTGCATTACCTAAAGCCACTTGCCTGATAGCATAGGTCACTCAGTTCATTTTCAAGCTTTCATTACCTTTATGAACCTCAGAGCAGAGCACCCTCTGTTGGTCATATCTGGAATTGCACAGGGTCAAGGTTTGAGCCTGTATTTGGTCTGGGCCCCCCTGTTCTGTTCAATCATCCACTTGCCCACTCAATTCATTTTCTCGTTCATCCATCTTAGAGACATCCACTGAGTGAGTTCCACATTCCCGGCACTGTACCACGGGTGGGTGTAAATGGTGAATGAGGCAGTCACAGCCTTCCGCTAATGGTGTTGATAATCTGGTAGGGAAAGCAAACAATTCAACAATCTATTTCGAGCGTGGTGAGCACTCTTCCAAGCAGAAATTCAGGACACTAACAGGGCCTGGAGAATGCCCCTGAGCGGTGTGGGAAAGTGGGTCTGGGAGGAAGAAAATAACGTCTATCTACCCCACCTCATACTCACCGAGTGGCTCTTGTATGCCACACATTGGGATGGTTCCAGGAGACAAAAGCCAGAGTCTGGTGGGGGAGGAGGGCAGGAGACCCCAAAGCAATTATGACAGCAGCAGCAGCAACAAAACAACGGCGAGTAGGCACTGTGCACCTTTGCCTCATGAGACTCCCATGCCGCAGATGTAGGTCTACACTGAGGATGTTGGTCCGTCCGCGTGATGTAGATATTATGATCCTTTTTAAGGAAAGGAATTTGAACCTCCTGGTCGATCCCACCACATTATGCCCCTCTTACTACATTATCCGGCCTCTCCAACCAGAGTAAGTTCAAAACAGAAGTACATCCGGCCGGGTGCGGTGGCTCATGCCTGTTATCCCAGCACTTTGGGAGGCTGAGGTGGGCAGATCATGAGGTCAGGAGTTCAAGACCAGCTTGACCTAGATGGTGAAACCCTGTCTCCAATAAAAATACAAAAAAATTGGCTGGGCGTGGTTGTGGGCGCCTGTAATCCCATCTGCTTGGGAGGCTGAGGCAGAAAATTGCTTGAACTCTGGAGGCGAAGGTTGCAGTGAGCTGAGATCACACCACTGCACTCCAGCCTGGGCGACAGAGCAAGACTCCATCTCAAAATAAATAAATAAATAAATAAATACATTAATTTAAAAAGTACATCTGGGGCATGATCTTTACCAAACCCCATGTTCTAGAGACTGCCATGATTTTTTGCAGGTGAAAGACCCAAGACATGGAGAGGTCAAGAGCCTTGCGTCAGGTCCCACAGCTGTCGGGAGAGAGCTGGTCTTGAGTGAATGGTCAGGAAGAAGAGCTTGCAGCACACTGCCTGACACTCGCCACATATGTTACTTTGTTGTGGCATTGGTATAAAGAAATACCTGAGACTGGGTAATGTGTAAGAGAAGAGGTTTTCTTGGTTCATGGTTCTGCAGGCTGTACAGGAAGCATGGCAGCTTCTGCTCCTGGGGAGGCCTCAGAGGCTTCCAGTCATGGCGGAAGGCAAAGGTGGGCACATCACATTCTGAAAGCAGGAGCAGAGGAGGCAGGGGGAGGCGCCACACACATTTAAATGACCAGATCCCACGAGAACTCACAAAAACCAGAGTCTAGTGGGGAGGGAGAGTACCCCAGGGGATGGTGCTAAACCATTCATGAGAAATCTGCTGCCATGAGCCAATCCCCTCCCACCAGGCCCTACCTCCAACACTGGGAGTTACCTTTCAATATGAGATTTGGGTGGGGACACACATCCAAACTATCACCAGGTGTGTGACCTTTGGGCCAATGACATTTTCTGTGCCCCAGTTTCTCCACTACCTACCTCATGAGATTGTTTTGGGGAGACAAAACAATACACTGTCAGAGTCAGGCAGATTCAGCCTTCAATATATGTTATTCATTGTTATTATTACTAGTTCTTTTTAGGGGATATTTTCCCCCAATTCCTTATGTTTCCACGGGCGACACCCTTGGTCTCTTTCTACCATACGCTCCTCCCCTTACGCATCCCCAAGGAAGGTGGCAGCATTTATCAAACTGTTGAGCCTGGGAGAAGGAACTGGGCAGGTTGGGATCAGCCCCTTCTGGGTCCTCTTTGAGAGCTGGGTAGGCACAGGTGTCTGGTTCAGAGGTACAGTTTTAGGGACCCCATACAACTAAGCCACTTGCACCAACCTTACTTTTCTCAACGGAGGATTTGTTTCCCCTGCTGGATGCCTGTATTTCTTCCTGTCATTTATCCGGAACATGAAGGGGGATGAGAAACTCCAACATTACCCAGAAGTGATATACATCCCCTTTGCAATTTCTCACTGTGCTTTTGCTGCCTCTAAGGGTTTTGTGTCTTTGGGGTAGAAAAGGAAGAAAACCTTTTTTGGACTGAAGATCTGCAGAAGGCTGGACCTGGATTTAGAGTAGAACTTCGGAGCCTGGATAGGTCTGGGCAGTAACCAGCCCAAGGCTGCGGTTCCTCAGAGGGTGGAACTGGGATCCCAGAAAGGCAGGTTGTGAAGAGTGAAGCTGAATGCAGCTCACGGATCCTGCCTACCAGGCGGAGTCTTTCCCCATAGGTGCTTCCCTCGACCACCTGGAGGGCTGCAGGGTTTCCTCGGCTGGCATTGGAGGATGGTCGCCTGGCATTAGGCATTCAAACAAGAATTAGGTAATTAACGGGTAAGGGGTACAAGCTGTGAGAATGGGTAAGGTGGGGAAGGCAGAGGCCTCAGTCTCCAGGGCTCCAGCTCCGCCAGCCCAGGGCCTGGTGTGCACAAAAGGAGGTAAGGCCCTCATTGCTATTCAAGCTGTGTTCCTCTCAGTCTCTCACGATGAAATCCCTGTATAGAAAGCGAAATGGATCTCTGGCTGTTCTGAGGCTCCCAGCCCAGGCCTGCCCTGCACCTGACACCAGTCTCAGAGAGTGTGTGGGTGGCACGGCTGCTCTCCTGACAGTAGAGCCCTCCTGAGTCTGGCCCCCACCTACTCTCCAGCTGCTTGCCCGTGCCCTGTGCCTCTGCCCACTGCACAGCAGACGTGGGCACCGCCAGGGCTCTGCTGATTTGCTATGCTCTTCTGTCTGTCTGCAGTGCCTTCCCTCCCCCTGGGCCTAGAGAATTTATAATTCACCACCAAGGCTCAATGCGAATGTCGTCTTTTCCATGAAAATATTTCTATTCTTCCTTTCTTTGTGGTTCTCCAGCAAGCCTCTACTATAACAGTTTTCATTTCGTTGAAAACTTCAAGGCTCCTGACCATATTCAGCTCTTAATGTGTTTTGCTTGGGCAGCACTGTGATTTTAGGAAACTTGAAGGTGGGTAGAGCTTGTGCACTTTAGTGTACCACAGAACAACCACCACCCTGTTGTGTTACACCAGGCCCATCAGGTGTTTTGATTTTTCACCTTGACCCTCAAGCCTTTTGAGTTTGCAATCCCTGTTGAAGGGTCTGGCTCCAGTAGACAGAGAATTTTGAAGGAGAATGTTTGTAGAGGTATACTCCTGTATATTAGGGTTCTTCACAGAAACAGAATCAGTATGGATATATATTAGAAAACAAGTGTGTGTATATATATATGTGTGTGTGTGTGTATGCACATATATTGTATATATATATATATATATACACACACACATATATAAATCAGGTAATTAATGGGAATTTATATTAATATATATGTGAATTAGGTAATTCATATATATATACCATATTAATTAGGTAATTAATATATAATGAATTAGCCCTGGCGGTGCCCACTATATGTGTGTGTGTGTGTGTGTGTGTGTGTGTGTGTGTGTGTGTGTGTGTATACACACACATATATATCTAGGCTGTCATGATTTGGAAGCTGACAAGACCCAAGATCTTACATTGGCAAACTGGACGCAGGAGAGCTGATTGTGTAGTTCCAGTCTGAGTCAGCAGGCCTGGAAACCAGGAGAGCTGATGAGTCCAAAGACCTATAGGCTTGAGACCAGGAAGAGTCAATAGGAAAAAAGCAATGTCTTAGCTTTGAGGAAGTCAGGCAGAAGGAGTTCCCTCTTACTCTCAGGCACAACAGCCCTTTTGTTCTATTCAGGCCTTTGACTGGTTAAATGAGGCCCACCATATTGGGAGGGTAATCTGCTATACTCCATCTACCAATTCAAATGCTGATGTCATCCAGAGACACCCTTACAAACACACCCAGAATAATGTTCGACTAATGTCTAGGCAACCGGTGGACTAATCATGTTGACACATAAAATTAACTGTGACATCTTTTGAGATTCCTGATATGGTTTGGCTGTGTCCCCACCCTCCCCCACCCCAAAATCTCATCCTGAAATGGCAAGGGTGGGACCAGGTGACGGTAATTAGATCCTGGGGGCAGTTTTTCCCATGCTGTTCTCGTGATAGTGAGTGAGTCCCGTGATATCTGATGGTTTTATGTGTCTGGCATTTCCGCTGCCTGCAGTCACTCCATCCTGCCACCCCGTGAAGAAGGTGCCTGCTCCTCCTTTGCCTTCTGTCATATTGTAAGTTTCCTCAGGCCTCCGCAACAATGTGGAACTGTGAGTCAATTAAATATCTTTCCTTTATAAATTACCCAGTCTTGGGTATTTCTTCATAGCACTGTGAGAACGGACTAATACAATTCCCATCTCTTGGTTGTTCAAGCAAACATGAGTCTAGGTATTGTTGTGATGGAATTTTGCAGATGTAAATGAGATTAGAAATTTGAAGACAGGGAGATTATTCCGGGTCATCCATATGTGCCCAAGCTAACCACATGAGCCCATAAAAGCAGAGAACCTTCTCTGGCTAGAGACAGAGGTACAGCAGAAGGAGAAGAAAGAGCCTGGGTCTGAGGACTTGGCACATTGTGGCTGGTTCTGAGGTGCAAATGGCCACCACATGCAAGGCCTGGGGAGAGGCCTGTGGGAGCTGAGGGAGGCCCCACAGTGATGGTCAGCAAAGAAATGGGGCCTCAGTTGTACCATAGCAAAGGAACTGAGTCAGGTCAACAACCTGAATAAGTGTAGTAGTGGGTTCTTCCCCATGATCTCCAGTAAAGAATGCAGTCCTTGATTTTAGCTTGGTGTTAGATTTCTAACCAGCAGAAATTGTGAGATGGTAAATTTGTGTTATTTTAAGTTGCTCCATTTGTGGTAATTTGTTTTGAAAACAAAATGAATGCAGGGAAGGTCCATGCCTTCCTCATCTTTAGCTTCCCTCCCACCTGCTCAAAGCCTGGCATATAGTAGGTGCCTGCCGTGTGTTTGCCAACTGACTAAGAGGCAAATCCCAAGGGATGAAACTTAGCCCTGCTTCCCCTCAGAGAAAAGACCCTGTGATTCTATTTCTGACTGTGTGGCTCAGGATAGGAGAGGCTGATTGACAGCAAGTTGATGGACAGCCCAATTTAAATCTTCAGTCAGGAAAAACTTGGGTGAATCATTGTTGTCTGCAAAAAAATGACACTTCGGTATGTATGTTCCATAATTTGTGGAGATGGGTTCCAGTTTAAAGAGTTCCTTAGTAAAGACAAAAAGAAACTGTGATTTATCTTCCTAAGGCTTTCTTTTTCTTCTCCTGATAATGACAGATGTCTGCAGCCCTCTCAGAGGATGATGGGATGAAACACAAACCATTGGTGATTGTGATAGAACAGTCCGGACCCCCTAGGACCTTATGGTTTAGGAAGAATGGCATGATGCCCACAGGCAACCGTGGCACGGTGCAGAAATGCCCTAGGATGGAAAACAGCAGGGCAGGGAGCTTGGAACAGCAGAGAACATCCTGAAACGGAAGACAGAAAACCTGGTGTCCACTCCTCTCTTTGTTGCATAACCTCTGAGTCTCAGTTTCCTTTTTAAATGAATCTCCTCTGTTTCTTTCCAGCTCTGGCACCAGAAAATATTACCTATGCCAAAGAGCTATGACCTTGACGCTATTGAGCCTACAGGAAGACTCAATCTGACAATATGGCACCTATTAATATATTATTTCAGCCATAAAAGCATGTATATTGGAATTTTAAAAGCTTGAATTATAAGTTTAAAAAAATTGAAGAATACAAAAATACCAATAGATATTTCCCTATCACCTCTAAAATCTAACTGGAAAAGACTCTACACATCAACCAGCCAGTGGTTTTCTAACAACGTTTAATGTTGAGAAACCCCTTCATCTGGTCATCACCAGCAGCATTCCCTCAGGCAGTGAGGAAGAAATGCCTCAAGCTCTGAGGGGCACATTCTGAAAATCACTGGTGTAGCCTATTTTGAAAAGAAAGAAACAGGCCCACAGAAGGTCAGATGATTTGTACAAGGTGAGTGTCTTAGTCAGGGCTTGGAACCTGTGAACTCGACCCCAAAACCAGTGTCCAGTCCATGACACCACTTCCCACCATTGCATGCAACGAGGAAGATGAGAGTGTTGGGTGAGGCGGCACCTCCATTTTCATGTTCCTTTTCTCTTTATTCACAGGCAGAAAGAGACAGATGAAAATGTGGACTAGGTTTATTATCCCCCCTCAGCATAGGTTGGTTTTAATAAGTGTGTTCTTTGTAGATTCATTAATCCACCGTTAGAAAATGAGTATTTCAGATGCTTAATGTGACATCCTAGATGCTCTGAGAACCAAGTCCCCCCAGAGAGTGTTCTTTAATCTTCCTAAATGGTCTGTAATGAAACCTCTGGGTCTGTAATAGGGAATATAGTCTGTTATGACTTATTGACAAGATTTTCTAAAAAAAAAAATACCTCATTAAAAAAATATCCCAAATGATATTGCAGAGGCTTAGTCTCTGTTCCATGATGACATTTTGAAATGTAACTTTAAATGGTTCCTCCTTTATATATAAAAAAAAAAAAGGAGAGGGAGTTTGACAAAATAGAAATGATCTGATTTTAATGTATATTTTAGCAACACAATTTAAATTATCTGTAATGATTTGTAATTAAATCCTATATACTGTTAGAATTGTGATGAACACTAGGTATTGCATAATTTGCATCTGTTTTTATAAAAGAAGACCCTGAGACAGTAAATGACCTTTCCAGGGTTGTACTGCAGGCTTGGGGTATAACCAAAACAAAAATTCAGTTCTCCTAATATGCAGACCTATGTGTCATTCACTAAGCTATGCTCACCACTGGCCCAATGCAATTCTAAGTTCACTATGGTAAAATTATAGATTTTAAATAGTAATAAGAAAAAGGAAATTCTTGATTTAAGAAAATGAGAAAAAGGCACCCAGGGGAGCAATGAAGAGCATAGCCTTTGTCATCAGATCTAATAATCTTGTGACAGTTACCTACCTCTTGAAGTCCCATTTGTAGAATGGGGACAAGTTGTCCAACATGGTAGGACTCTTGTGAGAATTAAGTGGTCCAAGGCAGGTAAAGTAAACAGTACTTGGCATGGTATGCATTATTTATTATTGTGATTGTTATTACCTTGTGGATTTTTATATATGGTCATATATTGCATACATGAATGCATTCAGAGAAACTTGCTTCTCTCTGCTTCAGCTTATGGTCAACTCTCATTTCTTAACCTGCCAAATCTTGGATTTTGTACTCTGAGAAAAGCATATATTCCCTTACCGCCCAAGATAAACACCCTGTCAGTGAATTATTTTCTGTGTTTGAAATTGGAGGCTAAAAGCTATTTCTAAAAGAGAAGAGCTGGCTAACTCACTTCAGCAAACATTTACACAATACCTCTGTTCCATTAGGCTGTGTAAAATGCAGAGACAAAAACAAATGTGGTTCCTTCCCTCCAGGGGATCCCCAAATGGTGGTGAAGACAGACATCTTTAAGTGTCTCCAATATGTGCATTAAGACAAGCATTCCTCGGGAAAGACAAAGCAATGTAGAATGAGGATATTATGAAGTGAGAGAGAATATTCTGACTAGGACATACAGAAAGATCTTTGAGAAATATAATTTGATTTAACTCTTAAAGGGATGGCTGGTCTTCAACAGGAATTGTAGTAGGCAGCTTTTAAGATGGCCCCCAATGGTCCTTACCCTCTGATATCCACAGCCTCATGTAATTCCCTCCTTTTGAGTGACTTGCTCCAAATAAACAAAACACTGCAACATTGAGGGGATGTCACTTTCATGATAAAATTACAAAAGATTCTGACTTCCATCTCACTAGCAGACTGCTTTCAATGGTGATTTTTGAGGAAGCCTCTTATTGTGTTGGGGAGGACTATGTGCCAAGAAACTGATGAGGCAATTTGCACATCCTAAGCTGTGAATTTGTGGAATAGCAATCAGACTCATGCGACTGGACCATGATGTCTGCGGAGAGATGCAGCAGGATATGAGGTTAGAATGACAGACTATGGCTACATTGTGACAGGCCCTCAATAGCCATCTAAGGACTATGAACTATATTGGGAGGCAATAGGGAGCCATTGAGAATCTTGGAGCATAAGAGTACCTTTATTAGATAGAGTTGTTCTACCAAAGATTAATCTAATGCTGTATGCACGACACATTGAAGGGGGAGAAATTAGAGACAGCTTTCCAGGGGGAGGTCGTGAGGTCCTGAATTCTGACCCTCTGACCAAAGATACAGACAGCAGCCTGGAAGATGCTGTAATAGAATTCTCATTGGTGTTGAAAGTTCTCTCAACACTCCCCAGTTTGTGAGGCAGAAACTCTATCAAGCATTTATTTGACATCTACCTCATTTACACTCCACACACAGTGACAAACTCATATTAGAGCAGAAAATAATCAAAAGCCTGACATTGTGAAAATGAAAGGAAATGTTCCCAAGATGAGGAAAGGAGCTGGTAGGGCTGAGTATTTTCTCAGCTTCCCGGAGAAGACCCATTTATAAACCTTAACAAGGGTGCCAGGGTTCCCAGGCTCGGCCTTCTTTACCTTTCCATGTCCTGGCTCCTCACATAAGAACCCCAGATCCCTAGGCATCCTTGAAGGAGAACTTAAGGGTGTTCAAAGCCATTCCAATATTTGAAAAAAACACATAGATATCCTTGCAGTTACTCACAATAATTGGCACAGTGAGCGAGGATGCCAGATCCCTTTCGTTGGGGCTAGAAGTACAAGCAGTACGTGTGGCAGTTCTGGATGATCAATGAAAATTCCTGGCTGGATCTGTGGTTTTAATTAACTAAAATGGAAAAATGAATTAATTGCCACTTCAAAATTAGACCATGTTTAGTGGTGGTAGCTTCATGTAATGGTCAGTATAGCAAAATGAAGTTGCCGTGTTGTTGGTCTGCTGTGTGCTCTTGATAACGGATTCCTCAGTGAGACTCAATTTTTTCTTCCCAGCAGGATGGGGCCAATAATCATTGCCTTTCAGTGTTGTTATTTGGATTAAAGACGTAATGTATGCAAGGATCCTGGCACTCAATAAATGGTGGCTATTTAAAAAATACTTGAACAGGATATTTATACAATATTCTGGCAAAAGGAGATTGGACCAAGAGGGGATCTGTCCGTGGTCCTGAAAGGTTGATGGCCACTGCTTTTGCTCTTTATGCCAGGAGCACTGGTTCAGCTGACTTCCTTTCTCACGTGGACTTTTTCTTCAGCCAAGCTTTCTTATATTTTTCTAACCCTGATGTGATTACCCTTCTATCTTTTTGCTGCAGTGATCTTTTAAAGGCACAGATCTATTAGTCTCATGCCCTTGACAAGGTCCAAACCTCTTCCAAGGCCTCTGAGACCCCCACCCCTGCAAAATAGAGTACCTACCTGCTTCTCCATCCTCCCCTCCCCTGAATTTCCATCATATACTCATATGTTCAAACCTGAGGAGGAGGTCGTGGGAATCTCCAATTTATAGCCAGTTGGCCATAAATACTGGAGACCTGGACTTAAGAGTAGAATCTTAAATCAGGGCAATCATATGAGGTCAGTGTAGGAAAAATCTCACACATTCTGATGACCAGAGTTGTTATGTGTTGAGTGTGTACCTATTATATGCAGTTATTATTTAAAGAACAAGTGATTAATAAAGGATATTCTGTAAGAGCATTTGATCAGACTGATCCAAGATGGCCAAATAGAAACAGCTCTGGAGTACAGTTCCCAGTGAGAACAATGCAGAGGATGAGTGAATACTGCATTTCCAAATGAATTATTACTGTCCACAGACCAGGAGATTCCCAGTCTGAAAAGCACCACAAGTTTCCAGCACGTCTGTTTCAGCTGGTGCAGCTGGTCTCCGCACAAAAACTCACAGAAATCTGGGCAGCCATTTCAACTGGTTCCTGGAATGCCTGGAAGACAGAGCCGCCCATTCAACTGAAAAAAGGGAGGCTGAAATGGGAAGCCAGGTGATCTGGCTTGGCAGGACCCACCCCCACAAAGACCAGCAATCTGAAATGCTCTGGACTGAGAGTTTTGCAGCAAGTACAGCTGGTCCCGGGGCAGTTCAGCTCTGTTGGGGGAAGAGCATCTGCCATCACCAAGGCAGTCCACCACTACCAAGGCAGTCTACCATTACCGAGGCAGTTCATCAATACTGAGGCAGTCTGACATTACAGAGGCAGTCTGTCATTACTGAGGCAGTTCTAACTATACCTCTATAAACAAAACCACAAGGAAATTCATGCAGCAGCTGAGCAGAGACCATAGCAGCTCAGCAACACCTCTGCTGGCAGGCTGTGATTAGGCTACCTCCTTGCTAGGCAGGGCAGCTCTGAAAAAAGGCAGCAGCACATCAGGAACTTATAAATAAAGACACACCTTCCCAGGACAGAGCACCTGGGAAAAAAGGCAGTTATGAGTTCCACTGCAGCAGACTTAAATGTACCTGCCCGGCAGCTCTGAACATAACAATGGAGCTCACAGCTCAGCATTTGAGCTTCTATGAGGTACAGACTGTCTCCTCAAGCAGCTTCCTGACCCCTGTATATCCAAGGCTGACATCTGGCAGGTATCCTTCTGGAACAAAGATAACAGAAGAAACTGGCAGCAAACCTTACTGTTCTGCAGCCACCACAGACGATCCCCAGGCAACCAGGGTCTGGAGTGGACCTCCAGCAGTCCTACAGCAGAGGGTCCTGACTGTTAGAAGGAAAACTAAAAAACAGAAAGAAATAACTTCATTATCAACCAAAAGGACATCCACTCAGAGACCCCATTGGAAAATCACCAACTACAAAGACCACAGGTAGATAAATCCACAAAGATGGGAAGAAACCAGCACAAAAAGGATGATAACACCCAAAACCAGAATTCCTCTCCTCCTCCAAGGGATCACAACTCATCACCAGCAAAAGAACAAAGCTGGAGGGAGAATAAGTCTGATGAATTGACAGAAACAGGCTTCAGAAGGTGGGTAATAACAAACTTCTCTGAGCTAAAAGCACATGTTCTAACCCAATGCAAAGAAACTAAGAACTTTGAAAAAAGGTTTGACAAAATGCTAATGGGAATAAACAGCTTAGAGAAGAATATAAATGACTTAATGGAGCTAAAAAACACAACATGAGAACTTCACGAAGTATATACAAGTTTCAATAGCCGAATCGACCAAGCAGAAGAAAGGATATCAGAGATTGAAGAGCAACTCAATGAAATAAAATGAGAAGGCAAGATTAGAGAAAAAAGAGTGAAAGAAATGAACAAAGCCTCCAGGAAATATGGAATTATGTGAAAAGACCTTATCTACGTTTGATAGGTATACCTGAATGTGACAGAGAATGAATCCAAGCTGGAAAGCACTCTTCAGGATATTATTCATGAGAACTTCCCCAGCAAAACAGGCCAATATTCAAGTCCAGGAAATACAGAGAACACTGCAAAGATATTCCTAAAGAAGAGCAACCCCAAGGCACATAATCGTCAGATTCACCAGGGTTGAAATGAAGGAAAAAAATGCTAAGGGCAGCCAGAGAGAAAGGTCGGGTTACCCACGAAGGAAAGCCCATCAGACACAGTGGATCTCTTGCAGAAACCCTACAAGCCAGAAGAAAGTGGGGACCAATATTCAACATCCTTAAAGAAAAGAACTTTCAACCCAGAATTTCATATCCAGCCAAACTAAACTTCATAAGCAAAGGAGAAATAAAATCCTTTACAAACAAGCAATTGCTGAGAGATTTCGTCACCACCAGGTCTGCCTTACAAGAGCTCCTGAAAGAAACATAGAAAGGAACAACCAGTACCAGCCACTCTAAAAACATTCCAGATGGTAAAAAGCATTGACACAATGAAGAAACTGCATCAATTAATGGGCAAAACAACCAGCTAGCATCAAAATGGCAGGATCAAAATCACACATAACAAATTTAACCTTAAATGTAAATGGGCTAAATGCCCCAATCAAAAGACACAGACTGGCAAATTGGATAAAAAGTCAAAAACCATCAGTGTGCTGTATGCAGGAAACCCATTTCACATGCAAGGACAAACATAGGCTCAAAATAAAGGGATGGAGGAAGATTTACCAAGCAAATAGAGAGAGAGAGAGAAAAAAAGGCAGGAGTTGCAATCCTAGTCTCTGATAAAATAGACTTTAAACCAATAAAGATCAAAAGAGACAAAGAAGGGCATTACATAATGGTAAAAGGATCAATGCAACAAGAAGAGCTAATGATCCTAAATATATACGCACCCAATACAGGAGCACCCATATGCATAAAGCAAGTTCTTATGACCTACAAAGAGACTTAGACTCCCACACAATAATAGTGGGAGACTTCAACACTCCACCGTCAGTATTAGATCAATGAGACAGAAAATTAACAAGGATATCCAGGACTTGAACTCAGATCAGGACCAAGAAAACCTAACAGACATATACAGAACTCTCCACCCAAATCCACAGAATATACATTCTTCCCAGCACCGTATCACACCTACTCTAAAACTGATCACATGATTGGAAGTAAATCACTCCTCAGCAAATGCCAAATGCAAAAGAACAGAAATCATAATAAACAGTCTCTCAGACCACAGTGCAATCAAATTAGAACTCAAGATTAAGAAACTAACCGAGAACCGCACAACTTCATGGAAGCTGAACAACAGGCTCTTGGATGTTGACTGGATAAACAATGAAATGAAGGCAGAAATAAAGTTGTTCTTCAAAACCAACAAGAATGAAGCCACAACGTACCAGAATCTCTGATTCTGACACATTTAAAGCAGTGTCTAGAGGAAAATTTATAGCAATAAAGGCCTACATGAGAAGGAAGGAAGATCTGAAACCAACACCCTATCATCAAATTTGAAAGAGCTAGAGGAGCAAGATGAAAAAAACTAAAAAGCTAGCAGAAGACAAGAAATAACTAAGATCAGAGCAGAACTGAAGGAGATAGAGACACACACACACACAAAAAAACCCTTCAAAAAATCAGTAAATCCAGGAGCTGGTTTTTTGAAAAGATCAACAGAATAGACAAACCACTAGCCAGATTAATAAAAAAGAAAAGAGAGAAGAATCAAATAGATGCAATAAAAAACGGTAAATGGGGACATCACCACCAATTCCACAGAAGTAGAAACTACCATCAGAGATTACTACAAAGAACTCTATGCACACAAACCAGTAAACCTGGAAGAAATGGATAAATTCCTGGACACTTGCACCCTCCGAAGCCTAAACCAGGAAGAAGTTGAAACCCCTAAATAGACCAATAAAAAGGGCTGAAGTTGAGGCAACAATTAATAGCCTACCAACCACAAAAAGCCCAGCTCCAGAAGGGTTCACAGCCGAATTCTACCAGATGTACAAAGAGGAGTTGGTACCACTCCTTCCGAAACTATTCCAAACAACCAAAAAAGAGGGAATCCTTCCCAAATCATTTTATGAGACCAACATCATCCTGATACCAAAACCCAGCAGAGACTCAACAAAAAAAGAAAACTTCAGGCCAATATCCATGATGAGCATAGATGCAAAAATCTTCAATAAAATGCTGGCAAACCAGTTGCAACAGGACATCAAAAAGCTTATCTATCATGATCAAGTATGCATCATCCTGGGGATGCAAGGCTGGTTCAACATACACAGGTCTGTAAATGTAATCCACCACATAAACAGAACCAAAAACAAAAACCACATGATTATCTCAACAGATGCAGAGAAGGCCTTCAGCAAAATTCAACGGCCCTTTATGCTGAAAACTCTCAATAAACTAGTGTTTACAGAATGTATCTCAAAATAATAAAAGCTATTTACGACAAACCCACAGCCAATATCGTACTGAATGGGCAAAAACTGGAAACACTTCCTTTGAAATCTGGCACTAGACAAGGATGCCCTCTCTCAACACTCGTGTTCAATATAGTATTGGAAGTTCTAGCCAGAGCAATCAGGCAAGAAAAAGAAATAAAGGGTATTAAATTAGGAAAGGAGGAAGTCAAATTGTCTCTATTTGCAGATGACATGATTGTATATTTAGAAGACTCTGTAGTCTCAGCCCAAAATATCCTTAAACTGATAAGCAACTTCAGCAAAGTCTCGGGATACAAAATCAATGTGCAAAAATCACAAGCATTCGTATACATGAATAACAGACTTAAACAGAGCCAAATCAAGAATGAACTTGAGCCAAATTGTGAATGAACATTCACAATTGCTATAAAGAGAATAAATTACCTGGGAATACAACTAACAAAGGATGTAAAGGACCTCTTCAAGGAGAACTACAAACCACTGCTCAAGGAAATAAGAGAGGACACAAACAGATGGAGGAACATTCCACGCTCATGATTAGGAAGAATCAATATTGTCAAGATGGCCATACTGCCCAGAGCAATTTATAGATTGAATGCTATCTCTGTTAAGCTACCAATGACCTTCTTCACAGAAGTGGAAAAAAACCACCTTAAACTTCATATGAAACCAAAAGAGCGCCCACATAGCCAAGGCAACCCTAAGCAAAAGAACAAAGCTGAAGGTATCACGCTACCTGTCTTCAAACTATACTACAAGCCTACAGTAATCAAAACAGTATAATGCTGGTACCAAAACAGAGATATAGACCAATGGAACAGAACGGAGGCCTTGGAGGCAATGCCACACATCTACAACCATCTGATGTTTGACAAACCTGACAAAAACAAGCAATGGGGAAGGATTCCCTGTTTAGTAAATGGTGTTGGGAAAACTGGCTAGCCATGTGCAGAAAGCAGAAACTGGACCTCTTTCTGACACCTTACACTAAAATTAACTCCAGATGGATTAAAGACTTAAACATAAGGCCTAACACCATAAAAACCCTAGAAGAAAACCTAGGCAAAACCATTCAGGACGTAGGCATAGGTAAGGACTTCATGACTAAAACAAAAGCATTGGCAACAAAAGTCAAAACAGACAAATGGGATCTAATTAAACTACAGAGCTTCTGTACAGGAAAAATAAAAATCATTAGATTGAACCGGCAACCAACAGAATGGAGAAAAATTTTTGCAATCTACCCATCTGACAAAGGGCTAATATCCAGAATCTACAAAGAACTAAAACAGATTTACAAGAAGAAAACAAGCCCATTCAAAAGTGGGCAAAGGACATGAAAGACACTTTTCAAAAGAAGACATTTATGTGGCCAATAAACATATGAAAAAATGCTCATCATCACTGGTCATGAGTGAAATGCAAATCA
This sequence comes from Cebus imitator, assembly GCF_001604975.1. Taxonomy (NCBI): domain Eukaryota; kingdom Metazoa; phylum Chordata; class Mammalia; order Primates; family Cebidae; genus Cebus; species Cebus imitator. The sequence continues at coordinate 7,619,336 of NW_016107367.1, read as the reverse complement.
AAACTACATTGAGATACCATCTCACGCCAGTTAGAATGGTGATCATTAAAAAATCTGGAGACAACAGATGCTGGAGAGGATGTGAACAAATAGGAATATTTTTACACTGTTGGTGGGAGTGTAAATTAGTAGTTCAACCATTGTGGAAGACAGTGTGGCAATTCCTCAAGGACCTAGAAATAGAAATTCCATTTGACCCAGCAATCCCATTACTGGTTATATATCCAAAGGATTATAAATTGTTCTATTATAAAGACACATGCACACGTATGTTCACCACAGCACTGTTTATAATAGCAAAGACCTGGAACCAACCCAAATGCCCATCGATGACAGACTGGACAAGGAAAATGTGGCACATATACACGATGAAATACTATGCAGCCATAAAAAATGATGAGTTCATGTCTGTTGTAGGGACATGGACGAATCTGGAAAACATCATTCTCAGCAAACTGACACAAGAACAGAAAACCAAATACCGTATGTTCTCACTCATAGGCAGGTGTTGAACAATGAGAACACATGGACACAGGGAGGGGAGCATCACACACTGGGGTCTGTTCGAGGGGAATAGGGGAGGGACAGCAGAGGATAGGGAGGTTGGGGAGGGATAACGGAGAGAAATACCAGAGATGATGGGGAATTGAGGCAGCAAACCACATTGCCATGTATGTACCTATGCAACAGTCCTGCATGTTTTGCACATATACCCCACAATCTAAAGTGCAATAAAATATATATATGTGTATATGTGTGTGTGTGTGTGTGTGTGTATATATATATATATATACACATATATATATACATATATATATATATGTATATATATATAAAGAAAAATGTCTTAATAACAAGGAAAGCATTTCATGAGGGATACGTTGACTTAGCTGGATACTAGGCAGTGCATAAACCATAACAACAACAGAGGTCAGTGGGACACAAAATAACAAAATCAAAGTAGTACCACCAGGCTTGGGAAAGAGCACAGGGCCTGAAGTAAGAGGGTCTGAGTCTGAGTTCAGGCCTCATTCCATCAGTTCCCAGGTATGGGACCAAGAGCAACCACCTAACTATACCAAGTCTGTTTCCAAATGTGAAAACTTGCAATAAAAAATACCATTTTTGATCTATACCAGAGTGAGCATGTTTGGGTAGATGTTACTTACTAAATAAGACACAAAAGTTGAAAGCTAATTATTGGTATAAGATGCTGTGCAAAAATAGTTGAGCTAAAGAAGATAACTCACCAGCCTTTCCCTGCTAATCTGCAGACAGAGACACTATCTTCCCCCAAGGGCCAAATAAGAAATATATGCCTGTTTTTGATTTCTCTTTCTCAACCTCCTCACCAAGATCTACCATTCTACCATGTCAATTCTTCTCCAATATGTCTCCTTCTATTCTAAAACTCCACTTCTGCTTTGAGTGGGATTGTCACCATCTTTAGCATGGACCCTTGCAGTATATAGTCATCTTATCCAGGCTTTCCCAAGTTTTCATGCATGAAGAGTTGGCTCTCTGTATCTACGAGTTCACACCTGAGACTTCAACCAACAGCAGACTGAAAATATTTTTAAAAACAACAAAAGTAACACCACAACAATACAAATATAAAACCAACAGTAGAACAACTATTTGCATAGCATTTGCATTGTCTTAGGTATGTCTGATAAGCAATCTAGAGATGATTTAAAATATACTGGAGGATGTGCATAGGCTCTCTGCAAATACCATGCCATTTTATATAAAGGACCTGAACATTTGTGGATTCTGGTATCCTCTGGGACCCTGGAACCAATCCCTTGTGGATACCGAGGGATGACGGTACACATCACCTGGGATCTTGTTAAAATGTAGACTCTCAATCAGCCATTGCTCAGGCTGTGTCCTGAGAGTCTGCCTCCTTAACAAGGAGGGCCAATACTGCTGTTCCGTGAATGACACAGTGAACAGAAAGGCTCTAACGGTGTCCCTGAATGTAGTCTTACACCTGCTATGCAACCCATTATCTTCACAGTCCCCAGGGTGATCTTTCCAAGGCATGAAAATGACAATGTTGTTCCCATGCTTAAGACCTGCAGTGAGGAGGCAGATTCAACATCAGGATTCTCAAACCTGGCTGCAGGTTTCAATCACTTGGGAAGCTTTCACTAACCAACCAGCCAGACAGACAGTGCCCAAACCCCAGGCCAGATAAATTAAACAAAAACACCTACAGGTGGGCCCCAGATCCAGCTATTTTTAAATGACCAACTTCCCAGGTGGGCTTAATGTACAGCCAGAGTTAAGAATTCCTGACCAACAAGGATAATTTCAGCCCAAAAACTTAAGACTCCCCACATAATTTAACACTCACAATAAACCCAAATAGATTTTCTTGTTCCCAAGGTGAAGAAACTGTGGCCCCAGAAGATTGAGTGCCTCACCCCAGGTCATCCAGTCTGTAAGTGCTCCTCGTGTGAGACCTGAGACCCAACGTTCTCCACCACGTGAGGGCTGGAAGAAAAGGTGAAAGTATGATGTACAGGGGCCCCCAGTGCATCATTTCACAAACACATTTGCAATTGTTTTCAGCATGTCTTCTATTTATTCCCCAAACCCCATGGCCTTTGATGAATTCTGGAGAAGAGAAATTGCCTGGCATTTTCAATCAAGTGCTCTGATACTTGAACACAGCAGTGGATGGAAGGTGAGAGCACCTTATCAGTCACTGTGTCCCAACGGCTGTCAGAGCTCTTTCCTCTCTGCCAACAGTGTGGGCTGGGTTCCCTGGCTCGCAGAATGGTGAGTGATGCTTCCACAAGGAGATGTGACATCTCAAAGTGTCAGATGCACCTGTTGCAGCTGTCAGCTTTTATGGCCTGTGATATTTATCAGAAGGAAACAATTAAGTCCCCCAAAACCTGGAATCTCCCTTGGGAGCTCATGGGGGTAGTGACAAAAATGTATCTGAGAGAGGCATCTGGGCTGAGAACCTGCCTTAGGACCTCCTTCTGTGGGACACAAGGGGTATTTTACAGGCATGATTCTGTTCAATGCTGAATGCAACGCCAGGAGCTCTGGGCTGGATCCTTGCATTGCAGATGACAAAGCTGAGGCTCAGAGAGATGATGTGATTTGCCCAAGGCCATGCAGATGGGACAGGCATGGCCAGAATTAGCCTGAAGTCAGATGCCAAATCTGTGGCCTTTCCAAAGTTAGGCTCCTGGCATCCAGCATGGAGCCCCACGTGGCAAAGGCACTCGATAAACACTTGTTGAGTGAATGAGTGAATGAACGAATGAATGTCTCATGCCATTCTGCCTTGAAAGACAGGCTCCATCAGCATCTGGGACAAGCAATGCCACTTTTCCTTGCCTCTGTTTTTCAAGAGTAAAATATGAGTTATTTAGGATTGGTGTGGGGATGGCTGGTAGAAATTTATTTTCATTTCTTCTGCCTTGGGTGGGTTTAACTTGCTGATACTGAGTTCAGGTTCAAGGGAAATGGGTCCCAGGGACAGAGGTCCAGGAGCTCTTAGGTTCAGGCAAGTCCCTTCCCTGCTCTGGGCCTTTGCGTTCCTCATCTATGAAACTGGGAGAGTCGGATGAGGTGGACATTGAAATCCTACACCTTACGGATGTTCTTGGATCCAGCAAACCCAGTAATGCTTACTGATGGACAAGCAGTAAAAGTTTTGAGGGTTTTCTCCCCATGCCCTTGTTCATCCCCATCAGAGTACCTCTGCTTGAACTGGGCTGTGAGCAGCATGAAGGAGGCAACTGGTGTTCAGCTCCTTCCGTGGCCCTGTAGGCATCATCTGCCTCCTGCCCTGGGCATGCTCTTTCCTTCCCCTTGGCAAAGTTCTCCTTTGCCAAGCTTCCAGCCTGGCATTCAGGGCCCCATGTGTCTGGGCCAATCTTCCCCTTCAGCGGCATCTTTCATGGCTCCTTTTCCTGCCCTTCATGGCCCAGCCAGCTTAAGCCACCTGTTCCCCAAGGTGCCCTACCCATTCCCACCTCTCTGCCTCTGCTTGGGCTGCTTGGGCTGTGCCATCTACCTGGAGTGCCATTTTCCCCGCTTCACCTAGAGAGACCCTCCTCATCAAACACCTCCTTCCACCAAGTTCCCCAAATGCTGCCTGTTCCCACGGCGCTTTGTTCTACATTTGTATTTCATTCATGTCTTCACTCACTCTTTTGCTGATTTTCTGCTCATCCTTTTAGGGAGTTTATAGAGCACTTGCTGAGTGCCAGGCACTGTGCTATGTACTTATCATATGTCACCTACTCTCTTCAACTACCTGGGAGGCAGGTTTCAAAGTTACCCAAATTTCACAGATGAATAAACGGAGACACAGAAATCAAAGCCACCCAGTACATCCATAGCAGAGTGTGTATTTAGACCATGTGGTTTGACCCCAGCTCCCAAGCCAGCCTCTCTATCTAGTGTCTCTTCTGCCAGACCCTGGGCTACTGCAGGACAGGGGCTGTCTATTCTTGCACCCAACATTCATGCAACATGCGTCCATTGAGTACCTACTATGTGTCAGATGCTATGATGGACACTGCAGTTCTATAGGTGCGATGGGGTCTCTCACTCTTGTAGGGTGCCCGGCTTGGGGCTTGGCTTCATGAAGTATCCTTTGAGACTCCTTGCTGAATGGCATGGCTGGTAACACTAGGTGAAGGGCAGGGTTCAGAGCAAGGTCTGAGGGCAGATCCTTTGATAACTGCACTGGAAGCAGGACACTGATGGGGGCATATGGGTGCTTAGAAACAGGGGTACATACTCACTGAAGGTCACTGAAACAGGTAGAGCTGGTACTCACTGAAGGTCAGGGAAAGCCGAGTTGAGAATGAAGGATGACAAGCCTCACTGCTTCAGATTGGCCCAGGGCTGCTCCCAATGCTTGGATTCAGACTACAAGTTCCGCCTGCCACAGAAACAGGGCCAAGACGGTGTGCATGGGTGGCCAGAGCCAGCCACCTGTCACCTCCACTTAGGGGCCAGCCCCCCTAACAGAGTAAAACTCTGGAGGGCAGATGATCTGGAGAGGTGGACATGGTGCCAGGCTCTCTGCTTCAGGCTTGGTTTCATTTGTGCATCAGAAAGAGTTGCTGTCTGGCTGTTGCATCTTGCAGGCTGGTTTCCTTTGAAGCTTCAGGTAAGAGCTCCAGAAATTTCCATTGCTCCTTGCCCTAATTAAGCAGAAGCCCTGCAATTTGGCTTAATGTAGCATTCATTTGCTCACCTTGTTTTGTGCTGAGTATGGCATTGGGCACATGAAGACATGAATGAAGGATGAGGAAAACAGGGGCAGGGCCCTGGAGAGGGAGAGACACCTGTGTGCAGCTTGCTATTCCCAGGCAGGCAGGGCCACAATGCTGTCATTGATGAACAAGGTGGCACAGGATGACCTCAAAGAATGAGGGGTCCGCTGCATTTAAGGAAAGCTTCTCAGAGAAGGTGAAATTTGAACTGGGCTGGGAAAAGTGGAGGTTTTGACAGCCTGAGAAGGAAATATTAAGGTAATTTCAAACAGTAGTGTGCACTTTATTCTAATGAAAGGACTCAGATGCCTCTGGTCTGATGGTGGCTCTCATGAAGCAAGTGACACAAAACCATCTTGCTGACTTGAATCTTCCCCCTTCCTGGGTTTCCTGTCACAAGAAATGCTCCTGACTCTCACCCATTCAGTCACCCAACCACCTTTCACCTCCTCATTCAATGAATCTTCCAGGCTTGGCCAGCTTAGCTTTATAATGACTCTCAAATGTTCTGTTTCTCTCTGTTTGCAGCCCCATTGACTGCTCACACCACCAGTGATCCTTCACCAGGCCACTACGACACCCTGTCAGTTCTAGGCAGAGCTCATTTTGCTTTCCTCTGGGTTCCCCAAAACACTTTGAGCTTATTTTTCTTATTGACATCATCGCGTGGCATTTCACGATATTTTGTCTGTGGGCGCCTCATTCCTTTATCCCAAGCACAGCAGCTGTCACATAATAGATGCTCAGTTAGCGCCCGTTGAAATGTCGGGTTGGAGCTGCCTCTGCTTGTCAGTCCACAGGGTATTGGCTTTCAAGATTAGACTGATGGGGACCTAGCTAAAAGTTGGAGCTCAGGAACCAGGGGCTTTGTTCAGTTAATCTGTCTTTCAAGAGAGACAGTCCTATCAGGCTCCATTGGCCTTAAAGGTGGGCATTTCCAGGGGCTGCTGAGGACTGGGCAGCAGTATTCTGAAAGGAGCCAGGAGAAGTCAGCATAGTTAGAAATTCCAACTGCAGGCAAGAGGGGAGACGTGAAGATGGTGGTTGGAAGCAGGGCAGGTATAGTACCATTCCCATAAAATAGAGATCCATGAGCTTTGTATTAGTCCATTTTTGCATTGCTATATAGAAATACCTGAGACTGGGTAATTTGCAAAGAAAATAAGTATAATTGACTCATGATTCTGAAGGCCGTACAGGAAGTATAGTGGCTTTTACTTCTGGGGAGGCCTCAGGAAGCTTCTAATCATAGCAGAAGGTAAAGGGGGTGCAGGTGCCTCATGGCTAGAGCAGGAGCAAGAGAGCAAGAGGGTAGGTGCTGCACTCTTTAAATGATCAGGTCTATGAGAACTTAACTCACTATCATGAGGACAGTACCAAGAGGGGTGGTGTTAAACCATTCACGAGAAATCAGCCCCCATGATCAATCAAAGCACCCCCTCCAGGCCCCACCCCCAACACTAGGGATTACATTTTAATATGAGATTTGGGCAGAGACACACATCCAGACTCTGTCAGTCTGTAACCACAGGGATTTATTCACTTCCTAGAGTCTCTGCTACTTTGCAAAACTGAGGAAGACCAGCCAGGTTTGGGAGGGTTTGCAGGCTTCCCAGATTTCTGGAATGGCAGACAGCACTTGCACTATGAAAAGATTTCATTGAGTCCAGAGACCCAAGCAGGGATTCCAGCTGTGCTGTGACCTGGCTGTGACCTCTATAGCAAGACTCCCCCTCTGACCCAGACCACTCTCCTGCACTCACTATGGATCCCCAAATATGCCGGTCAGACGTGTGGGTGAGAACAGTTTTTCTGTGGTTTCCGTCCCCTCCAGGCAGCAGCTGATAGGAGCAGAAGCCATGGTCAAGCTAGCATGGGTTTGATGTTAGCCAAGTGGAGAGAGAGGAGCCAGCCTGCTGCTCTGGTCTGACTGCCCATGCTCTGCTCCTGCCCTCTCCAGCTGCCCTGCTCACCCATGCCCTGCAAAAGCACACAGCTGGCCCCAGCCTGCCATGGTCCTGCCCTGCTCTCCATCTCTTCAGCCATGACTTTACCCCGTGCTGTCTTTCTTCAAATATATTCCATGGGTACTTTGGGCCCAATAGCCTTGCCCTCTTAGTGGAGTCCAATGGGACATACTGCAAGCAGTGGAAATTTCCACCTGCATAAAGAGTCCCCCCAACTCCCCTCTCTTCAGTGTGCCATGTAAGCCTGCAGCACCAAGGGAGCATTTGCTACGTGATGAGAAGCAGTGATCACCTACTGATGCCAGACCCTGGCATACAGCCAGGCCCGCTCCGCCTAGAAATAACCACGCCTCTATCCCCATGAGGGGTGGCAGCTCCCATCCCCATCCCAGTGATGATCTCTTAGGGGAAGCAATTTTTAAATGTTTTGTGAGACTCAGAATTTATTTAAACTCATAGGCAGGAGTTCTGGGTAGACTCTTGCTTGGAGGAGTGATGCCATCTGAAAGCATCTGGGGGATAGACTCATGGAAGGAGCTGGGGGTCTCTGCATACCTGTGCCATCTTCAAGGTTGTAAAGGGAGGCATAGGGCCTGTGCAGTTGTTCAGAATGCAAGAGAGAAATGGAGAGAGGGGAGCAAATAGAGTCAGGAAGATAGACTGACTGACTTAGTTATACTTTAGAATTGTGGTAAAACAGCATAGAACCTAGAACTAAAGCAGGGATTAGGAACTGGTTCTGCTACTCACTGGCAGTTTGACATTGAGAGAAGTTGCTCCCCTCTAATTTACACAATGGGAATGATAGTCATCGCTCAAGTTTGCTGGGAGGGTTAATTTACAGAAGGTAAATGAATGTGCTTGTCAGACTGGAAAATCCTGCACGCTGAGAAGCCAGTTCAGGGAGCAGTGGGACATCAGCATGGCGGATGGGGACTTCGGGCATCAGGCTTAACCTTGAGTCCAGTGCACCTTCTTGGTCAGATCTGCAGCTGGACAAAAGGGCTAAGCAAGAAGATGAGAGGAGAGATCAGAGAGGCTGAGGTCCTGAGAGGGGGAGCCTGTAGATACATTGGTGTCAGGGCAGAGCCAGTGGTCCAGGATTCACGGCTTCCATTATCCCTGCAGAGAACAGACCCTGAGGACTGGCTTGATGCCATTCCTGCTGCACCAAAGGATAAGCAGAGTTGGGCTAAAGGGCATTTGGAATAAGCACCCAGGAGAGGCCTGAAGACTGTGTAGGCAGTGAGTCAAAGCACAAAGTTCCCAGGCTTTAATTATCCTGTTTCTCCAGTGTCCCATGCATCCACTTGTCCCAGACCTCCTACCCCAGTCTGCCTTAGTTCAGTCCCCATCATATTTCCCATGAAGCTGATATGGGTTGATGTGTGTTCCCTCCAAATCTCATATTGAAATGTTATTCCCCATGTTAGAGGTGGGGCGTGGTGGGAGGTGTTTGGATTGTGGGGATGAGACCTTCTGGATGGCTTAGCACCATCCCCTTGGTGATGAGTGAATGCTTTCTCTGGGTTCATGCAAGAGGGTTGCTTAAGGAGCGTGTTCCTCCCCTGCCCCTTGCTCCTGCTCTCATCCTGTGAGGCATCCGCTCCACCTTTACCTTCTGCTGTGATTGGAAGCTTTCTGGGGCCCTCACGAGAAGCAGATGCTGGCACAATGCTTCCTGTACAACATGCAGAATTGTAAGCCAATTTAACCTCTTTTCTTTATAAATTACCCAATCTCAAGTATTTCCTTAGAGCAAACAAAAATGGCCTAATGCAGAAGCGTGATAACAGCTCCATCACGGTCCCCCGGCCTGCAGCCTCCACTACTCCATTCATTTCCAACGGCTTTCAGCTGGGCCATGTTAAAGCACATCTCAGTATGTCTTTACCTGGCTTGAAAATTCTCAAATTGGTTTCCTCACAGATACTACCTAGAGCAGTTTCCCAAATAATCTTCCAGGGTACACTAATTTCTGCAAAATATTAGTGGTGTTCCTTGGTAGAAGGGCTCCATGCCCAAATTGTATTGGGACTGCTGGGCACAGGAACAAAGGCAAGCTTCCACACAGCTGGACTTCTCAGCGCCCCTACCATGGTACCATGAAACCCCCAGAAGGGAAGAATGAGCCACTGTTCTCCAGCTTACTGGGAACACCTTCTTCCTCTCTCTTTTGTGGAAGCAGAATTCCATCAAACACCGTGTGGGGAAATGTGGCCTAAAGAATGAAGTCAAAATTCCTTAGGCCAGCATTCACGATATCCTGTGTTAGCGCCTAGGATCATGGAGAATCGAGTTAATTGTATCAGAATGTGATTTCTGCAACCACAGAAGCCTCCAGTGAGAGTAAATGGACTTGAAGCAGGAGAGATCTTGTGCCGCAATCTTGGGGATGGTGCCGTAGGTGGGAATAGGTGGATTCATGAGGGCCAGGTAGCCTGGAGACTCTGTGCTTAAAGAAGGATCTGCTTAGAAAGGAAGCTTCTGCGTGAACACTTTAAAGGGAGACTGTTGGCATGAATATAGCACTAGTATCTGCCCTACTCATCTGAGAAATGGCCATCATAAATAAAGGTAGAGGACATAAGAGTGGGAACAATCTTTGGAAGTCACGTAGTTTGGTGGTCTCATATTAGTGTTCCTAACGGTCACCTGTAAGTATGGTACGTGTTAGACATGCTGCCCCCACACCCCCTCAACACACACATGTTGGAAATTTTAGGACAGCAGATCTGAAATGGAACTTGGGAATCTAAATTTAAAACAGGTTCCCCAGAGGATTTGAATGAGTATGGTCTTTATATGATATTCCCATATATGTTGATCCAATCAATATTGGCTAATAGATATTGATCCATTCTTTGTTTCATACGGATAATGAAGCTGAGGCCCATGCAATCCATGAGGGGCCAGGCCATGGGTTGAGGTGCCTTCTAACTTTCCAGCAGGTCTCCCTCCACTTTACCAGGTCTGAATGAGCTGGAAGTCATCCCTGGGAGAAACAGGTTTTAGAGAGACAAGGAGCAAGTTATGTACTCTCTGGAGGGCTAATCTGGAAGTTTAATTCCATAAACACAGGAAGCAAATACAGAAGAGCCTAAGGGGGTGGCAGCCATGGTAATTTTAACCAGCTGGTTAGAGTACAAAGAAGCATTCAGGGTGAGAGAATTATGCTAGGTCAAGGAATAAAGCCTTCCGTGGAGAAAGGGTGGCGATGACATGCTTCTGGGGAGGCCCAGCCGTGCTCCAGAATGTTCTCACCTAGAATAGTTGAAGAGTCAGTCAGTATAGCTACAAGTATGTTTCAAGTGTTAGTGCTTTAGGTCAGGAGTGGAGTCTGGGACAGGGACTCAGAGACATGATGCATTGAGGGATAATGGGACTGGGAGAAGTAGGATGGGACGTGGTGGGAGGAAACAAGCAATGATGTGGCCTCCACTGAAGTCCAGCTTCCTCTGGTCCCACGGAGAACTCAGGAACAGGGCGTCAGTTTAAAAGTGATATCTTGCATTATGCCCTGAGGTTCAGCAGTTATTGGCTCTGCTGAGCTGTTCCCACGTCGAGGCAAGGGCTGGACTGCTGTACTCTCACATCGGTCTGGTAATGGCTACAGGCTGCTCCTGCTGGGGAGTGGGGTGGGAGCTACCCTTTCAGAGGAGGTGGCCTCCTTCAGCTGAGAACAGTTCTTCAGAGAAGGGACAGCTGCGACTTGCTAGCTGCCAATACTCAGAGCAGGTGGGAGCTGGAGGCATGGCAGAGTAGAGGGGATTTGGCGGGGCGCACACAGCATCCATCTCCACCCAACTGCTTTGTACCCTGTGGAGGGGAAAACTGAGGTCCTGGGAGAACAAATGACTTGCTGAGGGTCACATGGCTCAGTTCCTGAGTTTGGAGCTCTGCTGTCACTGTGTCCCTTATTTTCATCCACAGATCCTCGAAGACAAAGGGTGTCGCTGGTAGAATCTGTTTCTTTGTCCTTTCTCAGTAGAGCCAACAACTGCTGAACTTCAAGGCATGCTGCAAAATTTCTCTTTAAAACTGGTGCCATATTGATTTTTTTCAGGACCTTGTCCTTGCTGCATCTATCCTATACACTGTAATGAATTGCTTTCTTCTGCTTGTGCCTGGGGGTGACTTTATTGTAGAAAGGGCTATTTTAAAAAGAAAACAGACAGCAATGTCCTCTTCAATATGTTTCCCCGATGGATAAAAATGCATGCTCAAATGAACACGATGTTGGAATCATAGAATTTAGCGCCGGAAAGGGGATATCAGAGACAATCTGGGGATCAGTGGGGTGGAGGGAGGACATTTCAGCATCCGTGATGCAGCGCCACTCACTCTTCTTCACACACCTTTTCCTTGTCAGGTTTTGACTACAAGTCTGCAGGTTTGCAGTGGCCAATTTCTCCCCCGCCCCCACTTTATTAACCAGACACATGGCAGCAGAGTAGGCAATAAAACAACATCCCAGGATTTCCTGTGATGTCACTGGTAGCCTATTAGAGCTTCTGATTACTGCAAGATAATCTGAGCCAACACCTGAGCCAATATCATTCCATCCAAAGCAAAGAAGCTTGACATTTTAATTAACCTGTGTGGCCTGGCCATGGACACGTGTGGAATTCTCAGGGGTGTTTTGAAATGTGAAAACAGTTCTTGGATCTCAGTTTTGACCTTCAAATGCCTCTGGCGGTCTAGGGAGGCTCACTTGGGACTCTGAGTATTTTCAGATTGTAGATGGGAAAGCTGAAGCCAGAGTGGGGAAGTGATTTTCCCAAGGCCACGTAGCAAAGAAGATAAAAACCTGAAACTTAAGGTCAGACATTTCCTTGAGACATCAAAGGTTAGAGCCCATGAGATAATGAGTGAAAACATGCATAGTAAACTGTAAAGCTGCCTACATATGTATGTGGTAGGCCTCCTTGACTCCATTCTTTTGAAAAATTGCCTAGATAAGCAGCAGGACTGAGAAGTCATCAGAAACATGAAAATGCCAGGACTTACAGTTTTTTTGTTTTTGTTTTTGTTTTTTGTTTGTTTGTTTGTTTTGAGATGGAGTCTTGCTCAGGATGGAGTGCAGAGGCATAATCTCAGCTCACTGCAACCTCTGACTCCTGGGTTCAAGTGATTCTCTTGCCTCAGCCTCCTGAGTACCTGGGATTACAGGTATGCACCACCACGCCTGGCTAATTTTTGTATTTTTAGTAGGGACAGAGTTTCACCATGTTGGCCAGGATGGTCTCAAATCTCTTGACCTCCTGATCCACCTGCCTTGGCCTCCCAAAGTGCTGGGATTACAGACGTGAGCCACCACGTCTGGCCAGGACTTACAGTTTTAATAAGGAAAGGCAAGACATTTTTCTGTGGCTCTCTTGAAGGTGATCTCTCCTGTACTGACTGACGATCATTCTCCATTTTTATAGCAATCTGGTGGTGATATCACAGCAAATAAATTTAAGTGACATGTTCACTTCAATTGCAGGCTTTCAACTCTAAGTGCTGTATTTTTTTCCCCTAAAGATGTGGCACACAGCTGATTCACCTGTATTCCTGAGTCATATTTATAGGGTGAAAGCTTTCTTGGCAGCAACACGAATCAGTTCATGATCTTCAAGATTCATTGGAAAAGCTGGGTGCATGTGGCTCTTTCTATCTGGAAGGGCTGAAGTCATTATCCTTCTCCATTGATATGGGGTTCACTGCCACGTCGGCTCAGGTTGCCCACCTGATATGCTGTTCTCATTAAGGAGAGTTGCCTCCATAAGCTCCAAGACTGCTCGGAAGATGTGGGGTCATTGGAAAGGTATTGCTGAATTGCTTCCTTTGGCCTTCTCCTGCTGATCCTGAAATTCCATTAGAGTGTTCCAGTTCAACTTCATTCATTGACATCCAAGCTGTAAGGGACCTGAGAAAATATCTAAATTAACATCTTCATTGCACAAATGAGAAAACAGAGGCTTCCACTAGGGACCGTGTGTCCCCTGTGGTCACACAGCTAATGACAGAGCCAGAACTAGGACCTAGGATTGTTGGCTCCGCCCGGAGAGCTGATTCTGCCACATCCTGTTCTCTCACTTGAACAGCATCTGAGAGAGTGCTTCTCAGGCTCTGGTGTGGACAACACAGCCACACATTCATTCCTTCAGCTCACACTTTATCAAATCCTATCACATGTGAGGCACTGTTCTGTGTTGGGAGCAGAGTGATGAACATGATAAAGGGTTTGATTTTATGAGCTTCTACTCTAGGGAGAGAGATGAACTGATAAACTAATAAACAAGTAAGCAATCATAATATCAAAGACTTAGAAGCACTATTTTAAAAACAGAAAGCCACACAAGGACTTAGTAGGAGAGAGATGGTTCTAGGGAGGTACTTTGGTGAGATTGTCCAAGAAACACATCTCTATAGAGATGGCATTTGAGCCGAGACAAAATAATAAAGAAAGTCATCTGAAGAGCTCCCTGGGCAGGATGAAGAGTGATGCAAAGGCCCTGGGGTCAGAATTAGCTTGATGTATTCAAAAACAGAAAGAAGATCCATGTGACTGTAGTAGAAGGAATAAGATGAGAGTCTTAGAACATGAGTTTACAGAAATTGGCATGGGCTAGGTCTCCTAACAGAATCTTTTTAAAAATTGACTTGTAATAGTTATACTTATTTATTAAGCACAAAGTGATATTTTGATACATATAAATGCATCATGATCAAATCAGGGTAATTGGCATGTACATCACTTCAAACATTTATCATCTCTTTGTGTTGGGAACGTTCTGAATCCTCTCTTCCAACTATTTTGAAAAATATAATACACTTTTGACAAAGGCGTGAAGTACATATTTTTGGGAAAGAAGAGTCTCTTTGATAAATGGTGCTGAGAAAATTGGAGACTCATGGACAGAAGAATAAAATCAGATGCCCACCTCTAATATAGAATCTTGTGGCTCATGATAGAGCATTTAGGTTTTATTTATCATTGATTGAAATGATCTGATTAGCAGTTGTTAAAAGTCACTCTCATTGTTGCCAGGAGATTTTCATATAAGGAGTTTGGTAAGGAGGTTTTACAGCAGTCCAGGTGACCATGGAGGCAGTAATGAACTTGGAAAAATGACATGTGCTCAGATTCTGAGTGTATCTTGAGTGCAGAGCTAATGTTCTTGCTAATGGATAGGATGAGGGTATGAAGGAAAGAAAGGAGATAAAGTTGCATTTTTTTTTTAAGACAAAGTTTTGCTCTTGTTGCCCAGGCTGAAGTACAATGGTGCAATCTCGGCTCACTGCAATCTCTACCTCCTGGGTTCCAGCGATTCTCCTGCTTCAGCCTTCTGAGTAGCTGAGATTACAGGCACCTGCCACCACACTCAGCTAACTTTTTTGTATTTTTACTAGAGACAGTGTTTCACCATGGTGGTCAGGCTGGTCTTGAACTCCTGACCTCAGGTGATCCTCCTGCCTTGGCCTCCCAAAGTGCTGGGATTACAGGCGTGAGCCACTGCACCCGGCCAGTTGCATTCTTTAATTGAATAAATGGAATGCCACTTACTGAGGTGAAGACATATGTGGAAGAAATGTTTATGTGGGAAGGGGAGGTGGATGAAATTATGAGCTCTGTTTTGGATGTGTTAAGTTTGAAATACTTAGTCAACAACCAAGTGGAGACAAAAGTAGGCAATTAATATATGGGCCTGGAGTTCAGAAAAGACATTACGGTTAAAAAACAAAGTTTTAAAAATTTTTTACAGTTTGGGGCTTAGCAAACTACAGTCTGCAGGTCAAATCTATCTGCTGGCTATTTCTTGTAAATAAAGTTTTATTGGAACACAGCCACATTCACCCACATATTGTCTGTAGCTGCTTTTGCAGTACAGTAGCAGCAGTTGAGAGAACATCTGAGTCAGAAAACCTAAAATAGTTACTAGTCTGGCCCTTTATGGGAAGTTTACTGACCACTGTAATAGTTAATATTTTAAGCTGTGAAAGTAGATAATAGTACATAATAAGTGAGAGTGTAGACAAGAAAAAAATGACAAAGGACTGAGTCCTGGGGCATTTCATCATTTAGAGGCTGGGAAGAGAGTGGGGACCATCAAAGGAGATAGAATGGAGTGACTGGCAGGATGGGATAAAACAAGGATAATGTGGTGTCCTGAAGTGATCAGTTGTTAGAGGCTGTTGATAAGCAGAGAGAAATGAGGTCTAAGATTCAGCCTCGGGGCTTGGCAAGATAGCAGGCATCTGTGACCATGAAAAGGGCTACTGTATTGTAGTGGTGGGAATAGCAGCTCAACTCAAATAGCATTAGGAAAAAATGAGAGGTGAGGAAATAGAGACAGTGGGAGCAGATTCCTCTTGAGTAATTTTGCTACAAAAGGGAGCATAGAAATGAGGGTTTGGCTAGAAAGGGATGTGGGGATCTAGAGAACTGTTCATAATTTGGGAGACATTATGGCATAGTTCAGAGCTAATGGAAATGGAGGGAGAAACTGATGACAGAGGAGAGACAATGAATGTTGGAAGAAACAAAGTTCTTGACTAGAAAACAGTGTTCAAGAACCCAGGCTTGGGCTGGATAGGACAGCCTTAGATGGGATCAGTTCAACGTTTGTGTCTACTTCAAAATTCATGTTGAAACTTAATCCCCAGTGCAACAGTATTAAAAAGTGAGGCCTTTTAGAAGGTGATTAGGTCATGATGGCTGTTCTCTCAAGGGTGAGATAAGGATCTTATAAAAGGGCTTGAGAGAATGAGTTTTCCCTTTCATTCCTTCTACCATGTGAGGACACAGCATTCATCCCCTCTGGAGGAAGCAGCATTTAAGGCACCATCTTGGAAGCAGGGAACAGAGCCTCGCCAGATGCTAAACCTACTGGCACCTTGATCTTAGTCTTTGCAGACTCCAGAACTGTAAGCAATAGATTTCTGTTCTTTGTAAATTACTCAGTCTCAGCAGGAATGGACTAAGACAACCAGGAATAATTCTTTCATTGTAACAGAATAAAAGCAATATGTTGGTTGATTTGAGGTGGAAAAATTAAGAAGTTTTTTTTTTTTTCTTTTTGCTTCTATACTGTTTTCTTAGGGAAATAGTAGGTGAAACCCAATTCTACATATATACCCAAAAGACATTAAAACATACATCCAATCAAAGCTTATACATGAATATTCATAGCAGAAGTATTCATATGAGTCAAAAAGTGGAAAAAACCCAAATGTCTATGAACCGATGAATGACAAAATATCATGTGGTATATCCATACATGGGAATATTCCTAAGCACTAAAAAGGAATAAAATATGGATACATGCCACAACATAGATGAACCGTAAAAACATTATGCTAAGTGAAAGAAGCCAGTCACCACCAAAGACCACATAAGATTCCACTTATGAAATGTGTAGAACAGGCAAATCTATAAGGACAGAAAATAGATTAGCAGTTGCCTAAAGTTGGGATGGAGGTTGGGGAAAAATGGGAAGTGATCATTAATAGGTATGAGATTCTCTTTTGAGTGATGAAATGTTTTAAAACTGATTGTGGTGGTGGTTGTACAGCAGCTCTAGCAAACTAATATAGGTTACAAGGGTAAAGACATTCATCTGGCTGAAGGAGAAACAAATTCTTCCCTAAGTCTTTCAAAAACTTGGACCCATGGAGGCCAGATGACTAGAAGGGATATTACCTAAGGCTTCAAGAGATTTGCAAACATTGTAGTTGCTCACCCACACTCATCTAATTTTCGACAAAGCTAACAAAAACAAGCAATGAGGAAAGGATTCTCTATTCAATGAATGATGTGGGGATAACTGGCTAGCCATATGCAGAAGATTGAAACTGGATTCCTACCTTTCACCATATACAAAAACCAACTCAAGACGAATCAAACACTTAAATGTAAAATCTAAAACTATAAAGACCCTGAAAGAAAATCTAGGAAATACCATTCTGGACATCAGCCTAGGCAAAGACTTCATGCAACAAACACAATTGCAACAAAAACAAAAATTGACAAGTGAGACCTAAATAAACTAAAGAGGTTCTGCACAGCAAAAGAAACTTATGAACAGAGTAAACAGCCTACAGAATGAGAGAAAATATTTGCAAACTATGCATCTGACAAAGTTCTAATATCTAGAATATACAAGGAGCTCAAACAAATCAACAAGAAAAAAAACAACCCATTTAAAGAAATGAGCAAAGGGCATGAACAGACACTTGTCAAAAGAAGACATATGTGTGGCCAACGAGCAGATTAAAAGAACGCTCAACATCACTATCATTAAGAAAATGCAAATCGAAACCATAATGAGGTACCATCTCATACCAGTTAGAATGGTTATTATTACTATTATTATTGTTTTAGGCCCAGGGGTACACATGAAGGTTTGTTACATAGGTGAACTCAGGTCAGGGGGGTTTGTTGTGCAGACTGTTTCATCACCCAGGTATTAAGCCTAGTACCCAATAGTTATCTTTTTTGCTCCTCTCCCTCCTCCCAGTGTCAATTGTTCCCTTTTTGTGTTCATGAGTTTTCATCATTTATCTCCCACTTATAAGTGAGAACATGTGGTATTTGGTTTTCCGTTCCTGCATTAGTTTACTAAGGATAATGGCCTCCAGCTCCATCCATGTTCCTGCAAAATACATGATCCTGTTCTTTTTTATGACTGCATGGTATTCCATGGTATATATGTATCAAATTTTCTTTATCTAATCTGTCATTGATGGACATTTAGGTTGATTCCATGTCTTTGCTATTGTGAATAGTGCTGCAAGGAACATTCACGTGCCTGTGTCCTTCTGGTAAAACCATTTATATTCCTCTGGGTATATACTGAGTAATGAGATTGCTGAGTTAAATGGTAGTTGTGCTTTTAGCTCTTTGAGGAATCACCATATTCTTTTCCACAATGGTTTAACTAATTTACACCTCACCAACAGATGCTGGTGAGGTTGCAGAGAAAAGGAATGTTTATACACTGCTGGTGGGAATGTAAATTGGTTCATCCATTATGGAAAGCAGTCTGGAGATTTTTCAAAGATCTTAAAATAGAACTACCATTCGACCCAGCAATCCCATTACTGGTGTATACCCAGAGGAATTTAAATTGCTCTACCATAAAGATGCATGCATGCATATGTTCACCACAGCACTATTCACAATAGCAAAGACATGGAATCAATGTAGATGCCATCAGTGATAGACTAGGTAAAGAAAATGTGATGCATATATACCATGGGATAATATGCAGCTATTAAAAAATGAGATCATGGCCTTTGCAGCAACATGGATGGATTTTGTAGGACATAACCCTAAGTGAATTGATACAGGAACAGAAACCCAAGTGCTGAATGTTCTCTATTATAAGTGGGAGCTAAACATTGAGCATACATGGATACAAAGAAGGGAGTAATACAAACTTGTGCCTATTTGAGGGTGGAGAGTGGGAGGAGGGTGAGGATTGAAAAACTACTGGGTATTACGCTGATTACCTGGGTGACAAAATTATCTGTACACCAAAACTCCATGACATGCAATTTACCCATGTAACAAACCTGCACATGTACCCCTTCAAACTAAAATAAAAGTTGGAGAGAAAAAAATAATAATTGCACTTGCTAAGGGTTACAGGGTCCAGAAGAGCCTTTGAAATGGAGGTGGAAGATTTCACAGGTTTATGTGTGTGTCTCTCTCTCTGTGTGTATATGTGTGTGTGTGTGTGCATGCTCATGTGCATATTTGTGTGGCAGAGCATTATAGGAACAAAGTCATGCAGACAGAAGAGCATGAAAGGGGTTTGGGAGCAGTGAGAGTTTGAGTTCGGTAGCAGCACAGAGAAGATTGGTGGGATTATGCTGGGGAGGCAAGCTGGGATTATGTTTTAGATACTGCTCCAGTGGGTGGCCCCATTTTTCAGGGCTAGATGAAGATAAGGAAAGTGGGAGCCACTGTTTTCCCCACAAGTTTCTTGGAGGAGAGGATGGACCAGTTAGTGGTTGTCCTGGAAGTCACGAGTCCAGAGCCCATGTGTGACATATAGACAGAGAAGTTACTTGGGGGCAGGTGGGAATATCAATGAGGAAGGAACCTTCCACCCTAAGGGTGTGGAAAACTTGAGAGGTTGGGTCCACACAAAGAGGGTCTACTTTGGAAATGGGTACATTAGGAAGGCACAGATGGAAGAGATAAACTAATGAAATTAGTATCTGCTGAGTAGCTTCTGTGTCCCAAACACTACCAGGCCTTTCAGGCCAGTAAAAATGATGCCATTACCCCTATCTTCCACATAAGAAATAGACTCAGAGAGAGGTAGTCACATGCCAAAGGCAAACAGCTAGTGGCCAGGCTGAGCATGAATCCGAATTTCCCTGCCTCATTTTTACACTCCACCATACCGCAGCAGTAATTTTGGAAGGACAGATTGCCTGACCAGATGGGCCACCTGCTCAGTTGTTGTTGACCACATTCCACCCACCCCTCTGTCGTAACCATGCCTTGTTCACCCAACTAGAGGAGCTTAGATACCATCTATGCCTCCTTGGGTTCTTAAAGACCACAAGAATAGCCACCCAAGAAGAAATGCTGATGCTTTGGCCTAAAGCGGGGCTTCAGCGGACTCAGAGACCTATGAGAATGTGTGTGACAGTGGGTTTATCATGTTCAAAGGGACACCTTTCTGATAACAAGTGGGGACAATTATTTTCAGCCAGGGCTCTTTCAAGAAAAGGTGGACAGTACACTTCATGTGCCCTTCAGCTAAAAGCATTTTACTTTAACCTTCAGCTACAGAAACCCTGTGGAATATGACATTGACTACCTGCTGTGTATCAGGGGCTCTACACATATTATCTTGTGTTGTGATGGAAGCACAGGGATGGTGCATTGCCAGCCACTGAAGCCAACTTAGCAGAAGCATAAGAGCCCTTGTCATATGGGTGAGAACCAGGGCAGTCATCCCCAGAGTCTGCTGGGTAGACAGAATGGGTTTCCTCTATTGGTGTACTCCCTGCAGCCACAGAGAGAGCATTTCTGGGACACTTGCTACTGTTTAAATATGTCCCCCAAATTTCATGTGTTCCATACTTAATCCCCACATTTATATGTTGATGGCATTTGGAGGTGGAGCCTTTGGGAGGTAATTATGATTAGATAAGGTCATCAGGGTGGGGCCCCCATGATGGGACTTGTAGCCTTCTAAGAAGAGGAAGAGGGACCTGAGCTGGCATGCTCTTGCAATCTTACCATGTGATGCCCTTTGTGATGCTATGACATGATAAGAAGGCCCTCACCAGATGCAGCTCCTCGGCCTTGGATTTCCCAGCATCCAGAACTATAAAAGCATTTTTTTTTCATAAATTATCCATCCTTGAGTATTCAGTCATAGCAACAGAAAACAGATTAAGACAACACTGATCTGCATGCCTGGAGAGGGGCAGAACATCTGAGCTTCCCACGTCATCACAGCCTCTGCCAAGCCTCCCTTTTAGTTTCTGCTTTTTTGGCAATTTCAAGCCATCTCCCCATGGGCTCAGTGGTTGCCTTTCTCCATTCTGAGAGGATTCTGACTGTGAATTCAGCACAAAATCAAAGCCTGTTCACCTTGATTTTTCTCTTTCCTTTACTAGGGAACTTTCAGTTTCATTAGAGCAGCTTTGAGCAATCGATACTCTTCCACCAGCAAGATTTTGTGTGCACAATGATCCCACTGGGACAAGTGTCCAAATAGCCCTTCTTTTCTGAGCTAGTGATTCACTGCAGGTGGATTCAAGGAAATTGATGAGCACATCACCACATGTATGAGGGTCCAGGACTTGCAGATTAGTTAGCTCATGTCCTGCTAGTCTGGAGTGCAGCCCTATTAACTCTTCCTTGGACACAGTCTCTAATGGCTTCCCGTCTTTCACTACCTGTCGCTCACCTGAAAGGCTCAGTGAGGCTGGGGCAGGCAGAATAGCAAAGGTCATTGCAGAATTAGGAAGTAAACATAAAAGATGCCAGAAAAAGGGGAGGGTAAGTCTAGAACCAAGAAGGCTTGTGGGGTCAGGGAGCTGGAAGGTGGCAGAGGAGCTGATTTTCTGAGCGTCTTCTACATACCAGACACTACCCTGAGCCTTTTAAGCTCAACATCACTAACAGTGTAATCCTTCTAAAGCATTAATTCTGCTCTCACTACTTCTCTGCTTAAACCCTTGGGGGGTATGTTGAAACCTGTAAAATAGAGATCTAAACCACTTCTTATGCCATAGAAGACTCCTCAGCTCCAGTTCCTGCCCAACCTTGTACCGTATTTCTTCCTCACATCTTGTAGTCATACACTGGCTGCACCTATGACTGACACTTGCACTTTCCCAATGACTTCCTGTCATGCCTCCAAGCCTCAGCATGTGCTGATCTCTTTGGTCATGATACCCTTTCTTCAGTGTTTTCATCTGTTAGATAAACAACCTGCATTTGCTCTTTAAATGTCTCTTTCTCTAGGCTGGACCTGATGGCTCATGCCTGTATTCCCAGCACTTTGGGAAGCAGAGGCGAGTGGATCACCTGAGGTCAGAAGTTCAAGACCAGCCTGGCCAACATGGTAAAATCCTGTCTCTACTAAAAATACAAAAATTAGCTGGGTGTAATGGCACACAACTGTAATCCCAGCTACTGGGGAGTCTGAGGCAGGAGAGTCCCTTGAATCCAGGAGGCAGAGGTTGCACTGAGCCAAGATCATGCCATTGCACCCCAGCCTGGGTGACAGAGTGAGACTCTGTCTCAAAAACTGATTAATTAATTAAATGTCTCTTCCTGTGGATACAGCCTTTTGTCTTCCCCAGGCTTGGGCAGCTGTCCTCTAACTGAGTTCTCATATGTCCCATTGCAAGCCCTATCCTAGACACATTTCACCACATAGTAGTTATCTGTTGCCCCACTGGGCAGTGAGCTCCTTCAGGATCAGGTCTGTATCCCTGAATCCCCAGCACCCTGCATGATACTGAGCATGTGGTTGACCCTCTGAATACGTCTGTTGTGTGAATAAATGTCTGAGACCATTTGCAGATAGGCTGACAGGATACCAAATTTCTTTCAAAAGAGTGTCAGAAAGCTTCTAGTAGCTAGTTACCTTTTGATACCCAAGGATGCAACTGTAGAACTTTGGGTCCTTTAAAACCAATAAAGTCAAAAGAACACTTTAGTGGGTGAAGACATAGAGGGACACACATTTCCAGCAAGTACAGGAGAGGAAACAAAATCACCAGAAGGTCTGACTTCTGAGCTGTTCACACCTGGGCAATTCAGAAGGCAGAAAAATGCTCCGGGCAAAGCCAGGCGTTTATTCTGCCAAATTCAAGCCAGCATTGATAATATAATGGCTTTAAAATGGTTTTGTATTCCTGGCATGGCCTTCCTCACCTGTACAAGCCCAGAATGCCCTGCCCCCTAGCATATAGACATTCATTCACTCATCCATAATTTTTTTTTCATTTATTCATTGAGCACAGAATCTATTAAGTGCCAGCTCTGTGCCAGGCTTTATACTAGTGTCTGGTAATTAAGAGATTGTCAGAGAAAATGAACCTACTAAGGGATGGGAAAAGTAGATGGTCTCTCTGTTACAATGAGTGATATAGTAAACAGCACAGAGGAGGGACCCTGATCTAGCCAGGGGTTCAAGGAAGGCTCAAACTTGACAAATGAGGAAAGAAGGCTTTACTAGCAGAAGGAACAGTGGGGCCAAGTCCTGGGGGCAGGAGAAAGAATTGCATATTGGTAGGACTCCAGGTTGTTTATCACTGATGAATAATGATGCCAGAGAGGATGCAGGGCTGAATCTAGGGGGGTCGTGAGTAACAAGTCAATAGTTGTCATGTTAACCTTTGGATGATACAAGCCACTAAGTAAGTAAGGACAGGATCTGATTTGCAGTGATTGCCAGGCTACTGTTTGGAGGACAAAATGAGGTTGGAAGTACAAGGTAAGGGGCAGAGAGTAACTGTGATCAGTGAAAGACCTTGCTTCAGTTCTGGTGCTGATGTATTTGAGGACCACTTCCTCTACTACCTGACTCAATGCAACATTCAGATCTTCCTTCCTCTCATGGGGTGTTCACAGGTTCAGAGGCATCACATTTTTTTATTAGGTGGCTTGTGCCTTTTATATGGTCTGAGGGGATGTGCTGAAGACTATTTTTATGCCCACTTGTCACCAGCCTAATGTCTATTACACCCTCAAAATTCTATGGGCTTCATAGTAGGTATAAAATACCAGCTTCAGGGGCCTTGGAGACTATCTAACCAAAGCTCTGTGCTGACCATAACTGCCTTTGTCTCTTTCATTTTAGCTTATTTGGGAATGACTTGAAAAGTACCATGACTATAACCCTTCCCAGAAGCATAGGGACCAGCCCCACCCTTCCTCTCCTGCTTCCTCTCCCTCAGCATGCATTTATCTAAGAATGTCTTAATTTTTCCTTTGTTCTTGAAGAATTTTATTGCTAGATATAAAATTACTGGTTGACATTTTTTTTTTCTTCAGGACTTTAAATATGTCATCCCACTGCTTTCTGGCCTCCTTGGTTTCTGATGAAAAATCAGCTGTTAATCATATTGAGGATCCTTTGTGCACAGTGAGTTGGTTCTCTCTTATGGCTTTCAAAATTCCTTTTGTGGTTTTGGGTTTCTACAATTTGAATATAATATGTCTTGGTGTGACTTTCTTAGAATTTATGTTGTTTGGAATTCATTGAACTTTATGAGTGTGTAGATTCATATCTTTTATCAGGTTTGGAACTTTTTTTGAGATAAGGAGTCTCATATCAAAAAAAAGTGAGATTAGCTTTGTTTTTTTTTTCAGTCTCACTCCGTCACCCAGGCTGGAGTGCAGTGGCACAATCATAGCTCACTGCAACCTTGAACTCCTGGGTTCAAGCAATCCTTCTGCCTCAGTCTCCTGAGTAGCTAGGATTATAGGTATATGCCACCACACTCAGCTCATTTTTGTAAAAAATTTTAGTAGAAATGAAATCTTGCTATGTTGAGCAGGCTGGAGGTTTGGGAAGTTTTTAGCCGCTATTTTTTCTCCTTTTCCTACTGGGATTCCTGTGGTACATGTATTTGTGCAATTGATGGTGTTCCACAGGTGCCTCAGGCTCTGTTCATTTGTCTTTATTCTGTTTTCTTTCTGTTCCCCAAATGGGATCATTTCCATTGCCTTGTCTTCAAGTTATCTTATCCTTTATTCTTCTTGCTTAAATCTACTGTTAAAGTTCTTCAGTGAATTTTCTCTTTCAACTATTGTGCTTTTCAACCAGAATTTCTGTTTGGTTTCTTTTTATAATGTCTATCTCTTTACTGATATTTTCACTTTGTTCATACAGTCCTTTTCTAATTTCCTTTAGTGCTTTGTTCATGGTTTTCTTCAGCTCATAGAACACATTTAATACAGCTGATTTAGTGTATTTGACTAGTTATATCTGATCTTCCTCAGAGATGGTTTCTGTTAAGTTTTTTTTTTTTCCTGTGATTAGATCATACACTTCTGTTTCTTTATAGGTTTTGTGGGTTTTTTTTTTTCCTTGAGAACTAGAAACTCTGAGTATTATCATGTGGTAACTCTGGAAATATGATTTTGCCCTCTTCAGAGATTGCTGATTTTTGCTTCTTGATGGCTAGCATTATCTGTTTGTGACTTTTCCAATTTATTTTTGCAAAGTGCATATTCTTTGTTGTGTCTGGTCACTGAACTTTATGTTCTGTTTTCTTTGCAGTCAACTGGTGGCCTAACAAAGATTTTGTTAAAGGTCTGGCTCTAAAATGATGGGAGACAAGGTTTTATCTCTTTAAATCTTCTAATAGATGCCACCAGGGGAAGTCACTAATGACAAGAGGGCTATGTATCTATAGCAGTCTCTCAAGCCACGACCAAACCAACCAAAATGTACAACCTCAAACTTTTGGAGGACAAGTCTCACTGCCTACCCTCTCATGGCCAGCTGTGCCAAGAACATGAGCTTCTATGCCCACAGGTGTAGTGGGGCTGAAAAATGGAGGAAAGGACTTGGTTTGCCCATGCTACTCACTTCTGAAGGATCAGCATCTTCTTCCTTTATCAAGCATTCTATTGGGTGTCATTAATATCCTCAAGTTCCAGAATTCCAGAAGAGTTTATTTCATTTACCCTTTTCAGCTTAATGTTTGCTTTGAGGGAAGGACTGGTCTATAGATCTCTTTGTACCATGATTTTGGGTGATATCATGATATGACTTGGAATAGCTTTCTGATTTCCCCTATCTGGGAGGAAGGCATTTGGAGTTTGGTAGAGTGTCAGTGGGCAGTTCAGGTCTCAAAGAATAGAAGCAGGGACTTGACCACTTCGGATTGGCTCCAGGCTTGGATTCAGACTGAGAGGGGTGAATTGGGGTTCTCTTTAATGCTACTCAGCTTACCTCCTTTGGGCATGATGAAATAGCAACTGACATCTATTGAGTGCTGACATTTTTTCATTAAAGCCTCACCAGTCTTGAATAAGAAATTTTACTGTTCTCATTTCATAAATGAAATGACAGAGGCTTAGAGAGGTGATGTAATATTTCCCATAGCATATAGTTAGTAGTGATGGGGCCAGGATTAGAACCTACGTCTGTGCGAGTTCACAACTTAATCCCTCTAAACCTATCATGCTTTGGATGGTGAGTCCATGTAGTATCCCTGCCTAGAAACAGGAATGTAGTGTTTGATTAGTCCTTCACCTGGGTTGTACCTCTTGGAGGATAAGTCAATTGGACCTTAGTTTCTTCATCTCTGCAGTGGGAGCTCAAGGTGGTTCATTTCTGAGATTCTATGGAATTCAAAGAAAACTGAGACCAAAAAAAGGCCTGTAAAGCTCAAGTTAAGGGCTTCCTAGGACTCAGAGAAATGAGCTGGGTCCAGCTTGGCTGGAGTAGGGCATATTCCTTCCACAGAGGACCAGTCCTTCTCAGCAACACCAGGCTGACCCTTTCTCTGCTGAGGTGCCAGCTGGCTGAAGAAGCTGCTAATCCCTGCTCAGCATCCTGGCAGGATAGGGGGCCAAGGACCCAGGGTTGGAAGGAGCTGCATTTTCCTTCAAGGAGGACTTAATTACACCCACACCTTGGGCACTGCAAGGTCATCTTGTCTCTGTCTTGTTCCAAACATGGCCAAAGACTAGCCTTGGCTAAACATGGCTTATCTTTGGAGAACACTTGATGCTCAGCAGAAATTAGAGCGATTTTTTTTCTTTGACACTGTCAACCCCGCAACTTTTTGCTGCCTACCTGCATGTCGGCTGCCAGCCTGTGCTTGCTGACATTGCAGATCTGATGCTTCAGACCAGGGTTCACCATTTGCTGTGGGGAGTCAGGCTGTATCTCCTGTCTCTCACCCAGGTAAAATCCTTTCTAGTGGCATAGGAAAAATGCAAGAAAGGTCCTTCCTCATCATAACTAACACCAGGCACCAGTTGGATGCTTGAGGCAGGTAAACTCCATCCTGATCCACACTCAACACTTCCCTGCCTTCATTCAGGTTGTTCTTTGTCCTCTTTCATGTTATCCAATCAAAGAGCAGAGAGCTACATTTTCTTCTTCTCTTGCCTTCCTTCCAAGCTGAGTTCAAACCAGCAGACACACAAGGGTCCTTGCTGTGTGTCAGGCACCACGGCACAAAGATGAAAGAGTTGGTCCCTGGCCTCAGGAGCTCATAATAAATGTCAACCGATTGGCTGAGGCCAGAAGAGCTCTGAAGACCCAAAATCAGAGGGGTTATGGAAGGTCCTCCATTCAACAAATCAGTGACGGATGGAACTTTCCCTTATTGGGAATGAACGAGGGATGATCCAGGGATAAGGCATGCAGCGTGCATGTTGCTGTCTGTGGTGTCAGAGAGTCAGGGTCCTCCAGAGAAACAGAACCAATTGTTTCTCTCTCTCTCTCTCTCTCTCTCTCTCTCTCTCTGTGTGTGTGTGTGTGTGTGTGTGTGTGTGTGTGTGTGTGTGTTGCAGAGAGAGAGAGAGAGAGAGAGAGAGAGAGAGAAATATTTATGACATATAGCAATTTACTAACATGATTACAGAAGCCGACAATCCCAAGATCTGTACTCTGCAAGCTGGAGACACTGGAGAGCTGATGAATAGTTCCAGTCCTAAAGCGGGCAAACTCAAGACCCAGAAAGAGGTGATGTTTCAGTTCAAGTCTGAAGCAGAAAAACCTGATGTCCCAGCTCAAAGGCAGGAAGGCAAAAGAAATTCCTTCTAACTCAGTCTGTTTGTTCTATTCCAGAGGGCAATGTGCGGGCAATCTGCGTTACTCACTTTACCAATTCAAATGTTAATCTCATCCAGAAACACCCTCACAGACATACCCAGTGTAATGTTTGACTAAATGTCTGGGCACCCTGTGGCCCAGCCAAGTTAACACATAAAATTGGCTATCACAGGGAGAATCTTTCACTGGTTTCTGTATGCTGAGTCTCACCATCCCACAGGGTGATTCATTATCTGATGGGGAGAAGGTAGCAGAGACAGTCATAGTGCAGACTCTGGAGCCACGATCAGCATTTGTGCCCTGGATTTAGCACTTTCTCTCTGTGTGAACTTGGTCACTTTGCTTAACCTTCTGTGTCTAAGTTATCCCACCAGCAAGATGGAGCTGTTAATAGAAACCATGTCGTGGTGTTGTATCAGAAGAAAGTAACTGTGTAAAGCACTGAGCACAGTGTCTGGTGGGTAATACCTGCTCAAGACTTGTGCGTTACTGTCATTATTGTTATTATGGACTTTTTGCCTCTTCCCCCAGAGTGTGTGCTAACTCAGCACAGAGAAAAAGGCGCGGAGTTTGGATCCAGAGAGACCAAGGCTGGCTCCATCCCACACATCTAGAGCAAATCGCCAAGGTTTTCCATGCCTTGTGCTCCCTGCGTCTAAGTGGGGAGGATGTGACCTTACTAGATCACTGCAAGTGTTAGAGAAAGCATTCATCCAGCCTGCCTGAGCTACTCAACAGTAGCTGGTTTCTTTCCTACCCCGTATGGCAGAGACTGCATCTGTCTTTCATTAGCATCCCCAGTGAGAACCACACTCGTAGTAAGTGCTCATAAGCAGTGGTTTGAATGCAGTGGCTTTGCCAGATGAGAAAACATGGCCCTACCTATTCCCAGACACCCTTTCTAGAGATCAGGTCCAACAGGTACTCAGTATCACATTGTCTCCACACAGTCTTCTAAGAGGACAGTCTGTCCCAGGTACTTATAAAACTCCTGCTGCTGCCAGGTCAAAGTGAGCTGATGGAAGGCAAGAGAGATGGCTGGTGGGAGAAGAGCAAGGCTGTTTCTCAACTCTGGGACAAGGGGAAGTGAACAGGCAGAATCGCACTTGGGAGTGATTCAGAATAAATTGCCACTGTGTCTCCTGAGCCATCACCCCACTGACCAATGGTCTTCCTTATGTCAATTTAGTGTTTTCCATTTGTAAAGTACCCAGACATCACCACATCCCTGCGAGACAAGCCAGGCAGGGGCAATTATTCTCATTTTTCAGAAGAGGAAACTGAAGCTTTGAGTAAAGGGATCAGTCCAGGTCATATAGCTCTTCTCTTCTCAGGTTGGTGTTTTTCTCCACAGAGGCAAAACTAGAGTCCTTTCAGAGTATCCCTGATGGCTGGCCAGGCGGAAAGCACAGCCCGCAGCTGTGTCTCAGGCTGGGAAGCATCCCTGGGTGGCTGGAGATGCAGGATTTCTTCAACAGTAAATCGAGTCTATGTCACTGTGACAGGGGCTGTGCTTCTGATTCTCAAGGCAGCCCAAATGGTCAATCAGGACACAGGTCTTTCTCTCCAGCCCTTGTCAGGGGGGGGCCAAAGTCTCTCCCTTCTCTTCTCCTCATCCTTCTCCTGCTCCTTGTCCTTCTTTATCTGCTCCTTTTCTTTCTTCTTTTTCCATAATCGCTTCTCTTGACCAGATTGCAACCTGCAGCTTCACATTTTAATGGACTGGCCTTGGGATAAAGTCATCAATAGTCTAAGAAACCACTTCAGGGGTTTTTCTTTCTTAGTCTCTTTTTAAGTCAGGTGTTTTTAACCTGATGCCATGGACAGTGATTGACTCTGAAAAATAGAGAATATTTGAATTCATATTAATTATTTGTGCTTTTTTAATGTGAATTGGGGATGAAGGGAATAGCATTCATCAAATTCTCAGCATGGTATAAACACAGAAAGAGTCCTTATTAAGGGCTTATTGACTCAGACTTAACACACGATGATAACAAAATGGTATGATGTGGGCTTCCTGATCCATGGAAAAATGGCAGCGACTAAGCAAGAAGAACCCTGCACACAGCAAGGTCTAAGCCAAGCTGTCTGATGTCTGTGGGCATGACAGATGAAGAGTCACTGTTTGTCTTTTTTAATTATTTGGTTCAAGCTGAGTGACTCTGTTTATGGAGAAGTGACATTAAAGAAGAGTCTATCAGCCTGCAATCCCAGCATTTGGGGTGCCCAAGGCAAGCAGATCATTGAGGTCAGGAGTTTGAGAACAGTCTGACCAACATGGCGAAACCATCTCTACTAAAAATACAAAAATTAGTTCAGTATAATGGCACACACCTGTAATTCTAGCTACTCAGGAGGCTGAGACAAGAGAATACCTTGCACCCAGGAGCCTGAGGTTACAGTGAGCCGAGATTGCACCACTGCATTCCAGCCTGTGTGACAGAGTGAGACTGACTCAA
>NW_016107367.1:7572790-7589326 GCF_001604975.1 Cebus imitator | reverse complement strand
CATCTCTCATTGCCCTCAACTGATTTACAAAGAAGAGGTGACAAATTTTATTCTTGCAGAAATATCACATATCTGGAGCAGAAACTTCTTGACAGAAGTTTATTTTCCTTTTCTAGAGAGCTTCTCAGCAAAAAGAATGGGATAAACTGAAGCTTTGAGAATTTAGTTGGACAAAAGAAAGAACTTCCTGGATTCAATGAAATTGCAGTGTAATTTGGCCAAGAATCCATCTTTGGATTGAGCTGATGGCCAGGAAACTTAGAAGTCATTGGTCAGCCTGGAGTTCAGTACAGAGGCTGATGCCTGTTGGAATCCTTTTCCTATCATCATTTCCCAGTCCTGTCCACACAAAGAATCATAATAAGTATGATCATTAGGTGATACCAACATATGGGGCTGTGGGTTTGATTACCTGAAGTCCTGTGTTCTACTGGAAAGAGGTCAGGCTTTGAAGTCATTATAAAGACTTGGGTTTATTTCTTGGCTGTACTGCTCGTTGGTTGCTTGATTTGAGGCAACTTTCTTTACCCTCTAAACTTCTCATTCCTTGAGCAGAAAATGAGGATGAAGACTCTTGCTTATCATTTGGTTGTGATGATTAAATGAGATGATGTACAAAAAGGGCTCAGCCTGGGGCCCGATGTGTTGATTCTCTTTCTCCCCATGAAAACATGTTTATCTAAAGGTCCGGTTAGAGGGAACCCAGGCTTCTCAGAACAGGAATCTCAAGGCAAGAAGGAAGAGTCCAAGCATAAACAAAGAAGTTGTGACAAAACTCAAGCACTGAGCCCTACTCAGGGCCTTATTGGTTACCATTTTACCCACAGGCCTAACTAACTACTTCATGACTTAGTTTTCCAGCTTCTAGTTGATTAGAAGTTGAATTAGAATTGGGTTAATATTCAGCTCTCTTTCATCTTTGAAAAAAAAAAAAGAATTGGGTTCATAAAAAGAGAAACTATTATATTCATACGTAACATTAACAAGAAAAGATACTGAAAAAATATTTAAAAAGTCAACCCGATTATAACTAGCAAGGGTAGTATGTTAGCCCAGGGCTGCCCTAACGAAGTCCTATACAATGAGAGGTTTAACCAACAGAAATTTATTCTCACAGTCCTGGAGGCTACAAGTTGGAAATTACGGTATAGGCAGGATTGGTTCCTTCTGAGGGCTGTGGGGGAGAATCTGTTCATGCCCCTTTCCTAGCTTAGGGTGATCTGCTGTCAGCCTTTCAAGCCATGATAGGAATTTCTTGGTTTGTAGATGCATCACCCAGATTTCTGCCTTCATCTCCACCTGGCGTTCTCCTTGTGTGTGTGTCTGTCTCTAAGCTTCCCCTTTTTATAAGGACACCAGCCTTATAAAAGGCTACTTTGCCCAGGGATGCCTGGGATGTATGGCCAAACCCCCAGGAATGACTCGTGGTCAGCAATGGACTGATACGGGGTATAACCACCCAGCCCTCCTGCCTCTGCCAGGACAACTTTTGGGGTGTATCTGAAGCTCCAGAGCTCCCCACGGGGTCAGGAGGCCAGACTCCCCCTAAACCACACATTTGCCTAGCTTGTCCCCTTCCTGTATTTCACATTTCTGACTCCTTTACAGGTTTCTCCTGATAACACTTCCTCTTTAAATTGCTCACACAAGAATCTCTGTCTCAGGCTCCATTTCTAGGGAACCTGAACTCAGACAGGATGCCATGCAGGAGTCACTGGTTGCCTTTCCATCTGGCAGTGTTTTCTCTTTCAGAGGTGACGCTCTAACTAATCTGACTCTAAGATCTTTGCACAGTTCTTTACTTTGCCCTGAATATTCTTCCCGCCGATCATCAGCAGGCTGACTCCTTGTCAGTCAGAGCTCTGTTTAAATGTCACCTGCATAGAGAAGCCCTCCCTAACCATGCGATGTAAAGTGGCCATTTAAATTCCCCACATAGCTCTTCGCATACTTTGCTTCTTGTGATCCCTTTGTGTATTATCTCATCCCTCTTCCGTCCCCTGTGGTAAGTGAGCTTCGCTTTTCATCTCTGTGGTAGCACATTTGGGCTGAACAGTCTCTGAGGTCCTTCCTGCTTTGACGCTTCACTTTCTAAGGGCTGGGATCAAACGGGAAGCGTTAACATTCCATTAGCAACAGCAGACGAGTGATAGCATGACATTTCCATGGCTGCCTCCTGCGTGACCCAGTGCAGACTCCTTTCCTTCCTGAGTCGGTGTCCTCACCTGCTGCACAAAGGCAGGACAAAATGACCTCCAGCTGCAGTCCTACAATCCTGATGACATTTGATGTCTGTCGATTCTGGAACCTGGGGACACACTGTGCCAGGATTGCTTGTGTTGAATCTTCTTTGTTTTCTGTGCTTCCTTAAAACAGTTACAGTCGGCTGATGTGAAGGCTTGCAAATGCCTTTTCATTATTTTGGGGAATATGCCTGAATTCGTTTTATTACCGTTAGGCCTGTGTCCCTCAAACCTCATCCTTTCCAATCACAGATGCTGAAAAGAAACCTGTTTCTCTTTTCCATCCATAGGTGCATGGGACAAATGAGACACAGTCCCTACACCAAGGTGCTCAGTCTCTCAAGCAACTGTAATTATAGCACATTGCATTCATTCATTCTTTCCTCCATTAATTCACATATTTATTCAACAAATATTTAGTGAATGACTATTATCTAGGCTCCGAGGACTCAACAGTGAACAAGATAAACTGCCTGTCCTCATGGAGCTTACATTCTCATGTTACCTGCCATCACAAAGGTACTTCAGGGTGCTCTCAAGCACTGAAGAGGAGGTAACTGGCTCTCTCTGCTCAGGTAGACCTTGGAAGCCTTTTTGGAGGAGGGAACACTTGGGCTGGGTTTTGAAGAATAAATAGTTTTCCAGACAAAGAAGGGGTTCATGAAGGCATTGTTGTGACTGAGTTGGAAGGGCACTGGCAGGGAGACTAGGGGAGGAGGCCAGAGTGGTGGACCGGGCAGAGCCGGATTGTGAAGACCATGTGAATCATGTCAGATAGTTGCACTTTATCCTAAAGATAGTGGGGAGTCACTGAAGGTTCTTGAGCATGGGAAAGATATGACTTGAGAAGTGTCTTGGCACTCGGGCAGCATGGCTAAGGATATTCATTTCCTACGGTGGCTGTAACCAACCACTGCAGACTGGGTGACATAAAACAACAGAAGATAATTTTCTCACAACCCTGGAAGCTGGAAGGCTGAAATCCAGGTGTTGGGCAGGGTTGGCTCTCTCTGGAAGCTCGGAAGGAGAGTCTGCTTCATGTGTCTCTCCTGGCTCCTGGGAGTTACTGGCAAGGCTCAGCATTCCTTGGCTTGTGGCTGCCTCACTCTTATCTCTGCTTCTCGTGCTCCTCTCTGGCAGGTCTCTGTTGTTATGAAAGTACACAGCCTTCTGCTCTCTCTGTCTTTTCTCTTCTCATATGGACACTAGTCAAATTGAATTAAGGGCCTGCCCCATTCCAATACGACCTCATTTTAACTAAGTACATCTGCAATGACCCCATTCCCAAATAAAGCCTCACTCGCAGGTACTGGGGTTAGCACTGCAACACATCTTTTGCGAGCACGCAGTCAGTAGGAATGAAGCCACAGAGGCAGGGGAGCCAGCATGAGGTGAACCCTCTGCCCGTAACAGCACCTGTGTCACCAGGTGAGGGACTTGTGGGCAGAGATGTGGGTTTGGGGTACTTTCATAGCCCTCTATATGGGACTGAAAACCATCAGTTGTCCATAACAAAGAATGGGGCAAATAACTGATGAGGCTATGGGAGACTAAATCCCACCCTCCAGTCACTCCCAAGGCAATCACTGCCTTCTCTGTGGGTGGTTCCTCCCCTCTCATAGTGCACGTTGCCACTGGGAGCAACTCGAAGAGCATCTCTGTGCTTTTACCTTTTAAATTATGTGCATAACCCATGCCCGGGACAGCCATGCTCAGTGCTCAGCCACTTAGCACCCAGAGGTGCCGCAACTCAAGCCTACACCTCTAAGCAGGGCCCCCGGCAGAAGTTGTGCAGACTGCAAACCTGTGTGGAGCCTGAAGATCTGTGGTTTCCTCTGGAGCCCTCTCTCCTGTGGTAGATGTGGAATCTCTGCCCTCCCCACACTCCCATGCCCCCAGTGATATCTCCTGAGGTGTGGGCTGGGCAACACAAAGCCTGTTTGTAATGTTGTTAGGGTTTTTTTACTGCTGGTATCAGAGGGGGCTGTTGTAGATTCTTTTTGTATTTCACCTGATCCAAATTGGGCAAAAGAACAAAAAAACCTTCCCCTTCTCTGAATTCCCACAGCTCTTGATTCTCATGTTCATTCTTGTATTCAGTCATCCATGCACTCATTCATTTGATACCTTCAGCAAATATTTAATGAGCACCTATTCAGTGCCAAGCTGTAAACAAAACAGAGCAAAAGCCCTGTCTCACAGAGCTAATATTTGACAATTATGGGATGAGTATCTTCTATGTGCCAGGCACAAGGAAGACACCTGCCCTTCCTTTTGCCAAGTAACATGTCAGTGATTAAAAGCTGTGGAATTCAACAGCCTGATTTCAAATACACAGTCAGTTGCATATAAGCGAGGTGAGCTGTGGCCATGTGTCATAATCTCCCAGAGCCTCTGTTTCTCTCTCTGAACCGACAACAATAATATCTTCCCCTGGACAGTTATCATAAGATCAAGTGAAACGATGCATGAAATGTGCGCCATAAAGTCATGAGTATATAAAAAATGTTCAGTGAACATTCACCATTATTATAGTGGATACTGTTATTACTAAACATTACAGGTACAAGATAATGTGGGTTATCTCTCTCTACCTGGTTGTATGTGCACATCAGCTCATCTTCAGAGTTGAGAGCTTGCAACAAAAACATGGGTAAGGTAATACTAAAAACGACTCAAACAAGAAACAGAAAAAAAGGGACAGATTAAAAAACAAAACCCAAGACCCCAAAAGCATAGGAGGAAGAGAGAAAAATGATGGAAAGGCTATTCCCATAGCTGATTATCAACTAGCCTGCCTTCTACCACAGCAGAAAGAGTCTGGGCAAAGAGCAAGACAGGCTCTGATGTTTGTAAAGGAAGCACAAGCTGTTAAGTGGGCAATAGATGCTTCTGATGTTGAGATCAGCGTGGGATTCGTCCCACAGGTCTTTTTACGAGAGACCTCGGATAACATATGGGATGATGCTCTTCAAAGCATTTGCACCAAAAAACTGCAGGGCTGCTCTTGTTGGAAGGCTGAGGGAACCTGTTAAATCCCTTCTCTCCCCTCTGGATGTGTAACCAATTGAGAATGTACACAGGGAGCCAGGTGAGGCTCAGTATCAGTGTTGTTCTTGATGATGCTGTATTGGGAAGGTTCCCCAGTCTTCATTCACCATACCAGAAAGTCTGGAGCAAGGCAGGCTTCCCCAATTAGGGAGTCCTGGCTGGGCAGGGGGATCATCCTAGAGGCAGCCTGGGCCTCACGGACCCCACAATAGGCACACTGGCAGGACTTGGGCTGGTGCAGCCAGAGAGCCGTCTCTTTCAGGTCTCTCACTTACCATAGGTCTCAGATTCATACCCTCAGTGTCATCTCCAAACAAGGTATATGAGTTTGCTAGGGCAGCCATAACAAAGTAACACAGACTGCATGGCTTAAACAACAGAGATTTATTTACTCACAGTCCTGGAGGGTGGAAGTCTGAAATCAAGGTGTTGGCAAGGGTTCTTCTGAGGTCTCACCCTTTGGCTTGCAGATGGTTGTCCTCCCCCGTCGTCCTCACGTGGTCTTCTCTCTGCGCATGTCTGTGTCCTAATCTTCTTTTCTTATAAGAACACCAGTTATATTGGATTAGGGCCTACTCTGATGACCTCAATATAACTTAATTGCCTCTTTGAAGACCCTATCTCCAGATACAGTCACATTCTGAGGTACTAGGAGTTAGGACTTCAACATATGAATTTTGGAAGAGACACAATTCAGCCTAGAACACAAGGTTAGGCAGACAGTCCGGGAAATATTCTCGGAGAATATAAAAATGTTCATCTTGCTGCATTCTTTTAAAAACCATTTATTCTTTTGAATATGTGACACATGCACACGGCACAAATTTGAAATGCTACAAAAGAATATGGAGAGAAGCATCATTTTCCTTCCTGCCTGACCCCAGTCTCCGTGGAAGCCATGTGACTAGTGTTTTGTGTTTGACTCTCCAACGAGAGTCTTTGCACATATGTGTGCTCACACAGAGCACACTCTCTGTTTGGCACCTTGCTTTTTTAACTGCAAGTGTATCTTTGAGGAGACTTACTTGCCTAAGGACAAAAAAAGCAGGTGTGCTTTCCTCTATTCATCCTGTTAAGTACAATTAAAACCCTAGGCATTGTATTCAAGATAAACATATGAAGATCCTGCAAGATACAGAGGAGAAGGAAAAAGGCTAGAGACCTCAGAACCCAAGGAATTGCATGGTGGTGGGTTCCTTGGGTTTTGTTTTTTTCTCATATGTCCCAGAATTGGATGTGAAGAAGCTGGCACTCCCAGAAACATGAACAGGAGCAGACAAAATCAAAAGGTCAAACAAAATCTGCTCCCAATAACTACTCTACATTAACCAACACTTTACACACAAAAACTTGAAGCCCCTATCCTCACTCATGCCAGAAAAGGACAAAAGAAGAGTCTAGATGTTCAATCTCATGATGTTTTAACAAGGAACTCCCATACCCCTACTGATGTCAGAGATGGCCAATTAGGAAGCCAGGAATTTCATTCTACCAGCTGACAATGAGGCCTTCTTCCCAACAATATCACTAGAGAACAAGTGGGGAGCCTGGACTTTCACTCTCATCCAGCGAGACGGAGAGCCCCCTTCTCAAGTATAAACAAAGCCAAATGTGAACTCAGGGCTTCTATCTCTGCCTAAAAATGAAAAGGCAATGTCCCCACTTCTCCTGCTAGAGCAGTCACTAAAAATAGCTAAAACACTCAGGTTCATAGCCTCATTACATAAAACTAAAATGTTCAGATATTAAAATAAAATCACTTCTCATATTATAAGCCAGGAAGATCACAAACTGAATGAGAAAAGACTATCAATAGAACCAACATTGAGATGTCAGAGATATTAGAATTATCTGGCAAAGATTTTCAAGCCTCATGATAAAAATGCTTCAACAAACCATCATAAACAGGCTTGTAACAAATGAAAAGGTAGAAAGTTTCAGCAAAGAAATACAAAAACAAGCCAAAAATTGAAAGATATAAAGAAGAACTAAAAGATAAACTTAGAATTGAAAAATGCGACAACCAAAATAAAAAGTTCAGTGGATGGGCTGAACGGCAGAATGGAGGGGATAGAGCGAATAATCAATGAGCTGGAAGATAGAACAATAGGAATTACTCAATCTGAACAACATACGAAAAACAGACTGTAAAATCATAAACAGAGCCTCATGGACCAGTGGAACTACAACAAAGAGCTAACATTTGTATCACAGGGGGCCCTAAAGGAGAGAGAAGAATTGTGCTGAAAAAGTAGTTAAAGAAATAATAATAGCTAAAACTCCTCAAAGTTGGCAAGACGTACAAACCTACAAATTCAAAATGCTAAGCAAATCTCAAACAGGATAAGCCCAAAGAAATCCACACCCAGACACATCATAGTTAAATTTCTGAAAACCAAAAGCATGAAAAAAATCTTTAAAAACAGCCAGAGAAAGACAGTATGTTACCTATAAGAGAAAAACAAATAGAATAACAGTGAATTTCTCATTAGAAAATATGGAGACCAGAAGGAAGTAGCACAATATTTTCAAGTGCTGAGAGCAAAGCACTGTCAATCCAGAATCCTACATCTAGTGAAAATATTCTTCAGGAATAAATGAGAAATTAAGACATTTTCAGTTGAGGGAAAATGAAGAGAATTTGTCATCAGTAGACCTGCCTTAAATAATGGCTAAAGACACTTCTCTAAACAGAAAGGAAACAGTAAAAAAAGAAATCTTGGAACATTGGAGGGAAGAAAGAAATGGCTAAGTGAAAATATGGGTAAATACGATAGGTGGTCTTTCTCTTCTTTGGTTTTCTGAACTGTGTTTGATGTTTGAAGCAAAAACTCTAGCATTGTCTGACGTCGTTCTAAATGTATGTAGAAGAAATAATTAAGAAAACCATTGATCTAGTTTGCTGTGTCTCTCCACCCAAATCTTATGTCTAATTATAATCTGCACATGATAAGGGAGAAACCTGGTGGGAGGCGATTGGATCATGAGTGTAGTTCCCCCATGTTGCCTTTGTGATATCGATATTGAAGGAGTTCTTATGAGAGCTGATGGTTTAAAAGCGGCAGTTTCCCCTGTGCATTCTCTTTCTCCTGCCACCTTGTGAAGAAGGTGCCTGCTTCTCCTTCACCTTCTGCCATGACTGTAAGTTTCCTGAGGCCTCCCCAGCCATGCAGAACTCTGAGTCAGTTAAACCTCTTTTTTTTTTTTTTAATAAATTACCTAGTCTCAGGTATTTCTTTATAGCAGTGTGAAAATGGACTAATACAATTATATTATACATGGGGGAGAGTAAAGGGTCATTAAGGGACGTGAGGTATCATTCTTTATTCAAACTCCAAAAATGATAAGAGTAGAGTGTAATAAATTATGTATATAAAGTAATATCTGGAGCAGTCACTGAAACAAACCTACACAAAGAGATGCGCTAAAAAACACTATAGATAAATCAAAACTCTAAATCTTTGTAAATCTAAAAAACGTCCACATAACCCACCAAAAGACAAGAACAAAACAGAGAGAACAAACAGAAAAATAAGACTTAAGGCCTATCATGTAAATAATTACACTCAATATATAATAAACTGCCTAAACACATTAATTCAAAGACAGAGATTAATAACATGACTCAACTATATTCTTCTTACAAGAAATTCACTTCAAGCATAATGATAAAGGCAAGTTAAAAGTAAAATGATGGAAAAAATATATATTCATGCAAATATTAATCAAAGGAAAGCAGGAGTAGCTATGTTAATGTAAGGTAAAGTAGACTTCAAAGAAAATTATCTGAGCTAGCAAGGGATATTATACAATGATAAGTCAATTTACCAAGAAGAAATAGTAATTCTAAATGATGATGTTTCAAGCAACAGAGCTGTAAAATGTGTGAAGCAAAAACTGATAGAACTGAAATAAGAAAGAGACAATTCATAGTTATAGTTGAAGAATTCAACAACATTTGTGAACAATTCATAGAACTGGAAATAAAACCCTCAGGAATATGCAAAAACTCAACACAGTCAACTAATAGAATCTAATTGGCATTTGTAGAACACATCACCCAACAAAAGCAAAATATGCATCTTCTTCACATGCTTAAAGAACATATACCAAGATCGACCATAGCCTGAGCTATAAAATAAACCTCAACAAATTTAAAAGAAATAAAAATATACAGAGTATGTTCTTCAACCCAACGGAATTAAACTGGAAGTAAATTACAGAAAGATAACAGATAAAATCTCTAAACATTTAGAAACTAAACAACATACCTCTAAACAATTCATTGTTCAAAAAGGAAGTTTTAAAGAAAATGAAAAATTACATTAAAAAGAATGGAAGTGAAAATACAACCTAAAAAATTTGTTGAATGCAGCTAAAGCAGTGTTGAGAGGGACATATTTATCAGAGAATTCACACTCTAGAAAAGAAGAAAAGTCTCAAATCAATTATCTAAGCTCCAACCTCAAGAAACTAGAAAAATAAGACCGAAATAATCCCAAAGTAAGGAAAAAGAATAAAATAATAAACAAAATAACAACAATCAATAAAACAGAAAACAATAGAGAAAAACTAATAAACAGCTGGTTCTTTGAAAAGATCCATAAAATTGACAAACCAGTAGCAAGACTGACCAAACAAAAAATTAAAACAAAAACAAAGATGACACAAATTAGCAATAATAGGAATGAAACAGAAAATGTCACTGTAGACCCTGTAGGCATCAAAAGGATAAGAAGAAAATATTTTGAACTCTGCACACATAAATTTTAAAACTCAGGTTTAACAGACTAATTCCTCAAAAACCCACAAATAACCACTATTTACCCAATATGAAAAAAATAATTTGGGTATACCTATAAATATTAAGGAAATTATAATTTTAAAACTGCCCCCCAACATCTCCAGATGTTTCCCTGAAGATGAAATATCTGGATGTTTCCGTAGAGAATGCTATTAAAGATTTAAAGAAGAATTAATACCAATTCTATATAAAACTTTTCCTAAAAACAGAAGAGAAGGGAGCACTTCTCAATTCATTTAACAAAGCTGGTATTCAAACTGAAGAAATACCTAATGTAGGTGACAGGGGAATGGATGCGGCAAACCACCATGGCACGTGTATACCTATGTAACAGAAGTACATGATCTGCACATGTACCCCAGAACTTAAAGTATAATTTTTAAAAAAAGTTGAACTGATGAAAGTTTACCTCATGTCTGCCATTTATTAATTGTGTCTTTCAGAGTGATTTAGATAGACTCAAACTAGACAGAAAAATAAAGAAATTGCTTATCTGACTACCCAGGAAATCTAGAGGGAGGGCAAGCTTCAGGAGTGGTTGGTTCAATGGCTCAGTGTCATCAGAGACTCCACATCTTCCATTGCTGCTTCACACTGGCTTCATCCTAAGGGTGGCTCCCTTCATACTCATTAGATTGCTTCGTAGAAACCGAGGTTACACACAGAACAACATCATTAGCTCAGGAGACCCTCCCCTGCCCAAGTCATGTGCTCATCCATGGACAAGCAGCATAGCTACCAAACAACACGTGTTGCTTGTTGGAGGTGATGAGACTGAGTCCTGGAGCCAGGGATGTGGTCACCTTTCCCTGTGGGGACAGAAAATTACATGGATAAAATTGGGATTCTATTAGGAAATAGAAAGGTGGAAATGATGCCAAGTGGACATTCCAAAGTTTGACCAGCTAAAACAGTAAGCAACTTTTAAAAAAATTATTATACTTTAAGTTCTGGGGTACATGTGCAGAATGTGCAGGTTTGTTACATAGGTATACGTGTGCCTTGGTGGTTTGCTGCATCTATCACCCCATCAGCTACATTAGGTATTTCTCCTAGCGACTTTTATTTAATCTCCTGAGATTTAGTTTTATCATTTGTAAATAAAAAGTAAATCAATCCTACAATCTCTCACTGGGCTTTTTAAATGATTGCATGAGATCGTATATATAAAGTGCACTGCCCTGGACCTGGAATGTAGAAGGTATTGAATAAATGCATAGATATTTTTATTCTTTAGGGTACTGAACTGTGATTTCCAGAGCAGTTAGAGTTCTTAATTTCCACACAGGGAAACTCAGGCTCAGAGACACTGTGTTCATGGTCTGCACAGCTGGTAGAATGCATCTCACACCGGACTGCTAGACCCATGGCTCCTGGTGCTGTGGTTCGTGTCCTCCAGTTGCCCCTCCTTTCAGGGGGTCCAAGGGGAGAATGTGAAGCTCCTAGTGGGTGGCGGATGGCTGCAGCAGCAGGCAGGGAGGTCACAGAAGGCCCTTTCTTGTTTTGGCCTCAGTGGTCCACCGAGGAGGCGCCAACAGCCTCCCTCAGCAGCTCAGAGCATATGAGCCCCAGGAGTCCCAGGCTGCCCAGACCTGCTTACTCAGATGGGCTTCCCAATCCTTCCAACGCCTGCCCAAGAAACAAAATGTCCACATAAGCATCTTGCTATTGCCTTCATGTTCTGCTCAGGAAGTGGCCCTCAGGGAGCAAACTCCAATAAACCACCTTCAGAAAATGGAGCTGGCGACTAGGGGAGAGGCCAGCCCATGGCCCTGGAGAATATGCTGATGCTGGGTTTCCTCCTGCAGTGACAGCATCAATCAGATGCTCCCACAAAAGGAAGCTGAATTCATCTAATTACAGATTCCCTTCTGAGGGCCTGCTTCCCACTGCAGGCTAAGCCTGCCATTTTGGGAACTTGACCCTTTCCTTATTACCTGCAGCCCTTTCTCACCCTGGGAAATAATCTTGGCTTTGATTTGCCATCTACACACAGGGAGGCATGCTGGGGTGGAGAAAGAATGCAGGAACTCAGACTGGGGTCAAATCTTAGTTCTGCTACTTCCCAGCTGTATGACTGCAGCCAAGTTACTTAACCTCGAGCCTCAGTTTTCTTGTCTCTACAATGAGCACAAAAATTCTACCTACTTCTACCTAAGTTATTTCACATTGTTCCTGGCACATGGTAAGGGCTCATTAAATAGCTTTTTTTTTTAAAAAAAAAAGAAGGAAGTTCCATATTTGCTCTTATAATTTATATGTGTGTTAGGAAAGTCCACTATCTATGCAGCAAGCATTTATTGAATGCCTTCTATGGACCAAGAATTGTACTAGTCACTGGAGATGTTATGAGAAAACAGTTATTGAGTCTTGTTGGGGA
The DNA here is from genome assembly GCF_001604975.1 of Cebus imitator. Lineage (NCBI taxonomy): Eukaryota > Metazoa > Chordata > Mammalia > Primates > Cebidae > Cebus > Cebus imitator. The sequence continues at coordinate 7,576,848 of NW_016107367.1, read as the reverse complement.
GACAAGCATTATTCAAATAAACACAAAGATGTTTACTTTATTAAACAAATGTGTATATATGCACCTAAGTGCTGTATAATTGTTAACTCATCTGATCCTTATAAAAATCACATGAGGCAAGTACTATTCATTCCCCCACAAAAAAGAAAATGAGGGCATAGATGGATTAACTTGCCCAAGGTCTCCTGTATCAACTAGGTATAGCCACATAATAATCCAGTACCAAAAGTTAGTGCCTTAAAACAACCATGTATTGATTCTCACAAGCTGTTGGCTGAGTATCAGCTCTGATCCAGGCTGGGATCAGCAAGGTGGTTCTCCTGTTCTTATCTCTGTGCCCACGGCCAGTGGGGGCTTGGCTCTGCTCCACATGCCTCTTGTCCTCTTCTGAAAGCAGCAGGCCAGTGCAGGCGTGTCCTTTTTATAGGGATGGCAGAAGTACAAGAGAGCAAGCAGTAGGTTCGGAGCTGGTACCCTGTCATTTCCCCCCTAATTCCACTGATTAAAGCAAAGCAAGTGGTCAAACACAGGGAAGATAGCAAGCCCTGCCCACAGAGTACAGCAAACTGGCATGGTAAGGGTAAGCAGGGATGGGTAAGGAACCAGGGCAATGATGCAGCCCCACACATCACCTGTCTGGTAGGTGGTGGGGCCAGGTGTGCGCTGGGAGTCTTGATCCAGTGTCCTGCTCTCATGCATTAAACTGGGCTGCCTCTCGCATGTGTACAAATGAGATAAATGCTGGGAAAGACAAGCATGGGGTGCCATGAGTATAAGTCACAGAGGGGTGCTGGTGTCTGGGTAGCCCGGATAAGGTCTTTCTGAGGAAGTCATGTTTGACAGAAGGATGCGTCCAGGTTAATGCAGCAGAGACCACACTTGTGCCAAGGCTGCAAGGTGGAGGAAGGGGAGGGAGGGCCTTTGCAATGCCCCCTGTCCACCCTTTGAAGCCCAACCCCTCCAAATATGTCCTCTCATCTAATGAGCCTGCACTCTGCCTGGCCACACAGGACTGCTGCCCTTCCAGAGACAACTCTGGGCCTGCTCTCTTCCATTGGTCTATGCTCCTTCTTGGAATCCCCTTCTTCCTCCAAGGCCAGGCTCAAAGGCCCTCTTTGTGGAGCAGCCTGCCCTGATCCTCCAGGCAGAATTCCCCCCTGACTACCATGAGCCACCCCATCAGCCACAGATTCTGACCACACAATCTGCCTCACACAGCTTTGTAGTGATTTGCTTCATGGAATAACACAAAAGATAGTCATTGAGTACATACTGGTTGGACTTCCACACTGGACTCTTAGCCTCTTGAAGGAGGGCGCATACACACACGCGCGCGCGCACACACACACAGACACAGACACACACACACACACACACACACACACACACACACACACACACATACAAGGAGGTGATGTGAAGAAGAAGGTGGAGATTGGAGCGATGTGACCACAAGCCAAGGCATGCCTGCCGCCACCAGAAACTGGGGGAAGCAAGAAACAGGTTCTTTCTTGATTTTGGACTCGGCTTCCTGAATTTGAGAGAATAAATTTTGTTGTTTTAAGCCACTCAGCTTGGAGTGAATTGTTACAACAACCACAGAAAACTAATATACCCCTCTTTGTCCATTAAAGGAAGAAAATTCCACCAACATTTCAGCCTTCTTGGAGGAGTTGGGGAAAGTGCCCAGCCTCAGCTTCACCCCACTCAGGCAGAATGACTAAAAGGATGGGCCTGTCTTATCCATGGGCACTTCAGAAGCAAAAATAAATCAGACTCTGCTCTCTCTTCCCAGCCCTGCGGACCCCTGCCTGCCCTCAGGGGAGCTATGGCTGGTTCCTCTTTCCTGTCCCAGAAAGCTAAGACTTTGTTTATCCAATTTCAGTGACTCCTGAGAGATTCCCCAGCTCTGTAATCAGAAACACCTGTGGTGGTGTGGCCTTGGGGACACCTGGTCTTTGCAATTCCAAACCCAAATTCATGGAAGCAAATGGTCAGGTCAGATCACCCTGTCACTAGAGAAGGGAAGAGGCGGGAAAACCAAAGCCACATGCTATGGCAAAGATCCCAGGAGAGTGGTTTGTCAGCCTACGCAGACCCATACCTCATGCATGAGGCTAGCCATGGAGACCCATGTGCAGAGGACTCTGTTCCCTGTTTTGGGAGCTCATGGATTAATAAGGCATTGCCCAAGCATCATTCAGTCATCCATCAAACATGCCTGGCAAGTCTCCTCTGTGCTGAGGACTGTACCAGCCGAGGCCAAGGGAGGCAGTGGTTAGAGCAGGCTCTGGTGCCACACTTGCTGGGGACACAGTTCTGCTGTGGCAGCCTTCGGTTTCATGTCTCAAAATCAGGACAATAATAGCACCTGCCACTGGAGGTTGGGGTGGGATTGGTTGCTTACACCCCCTCATTCAGCCACTTCCCCTCCAGTGTTCCTGCCAATGGATTCTGTGCACAGAGCACTGAACCAAGGGAGGCAAATATCTGCTTTGTTATCTTTGTAAGGCACAGGGCTTCTTGGAACACCAAAAGTGGCTTGGTCCCCAGGTCAAAATGCAAGTCTTCCCCAGGAGCTAAAGAGAGCAGGGCCTATAGAGGGGCCTTCCTGGCTGCCCTGCCTGCTTGCTGGTGGAGATGCTGGACCCAAAGGGCAGAGGCCTGGCTTTCAGGTGAGCATGGGTTCTTATTCCAGGCACACTGTGTGACCTTGGACATGTTGCTTAACCTCTCTGAGCCTCAGCTTTCTCATCTCGAAAAAGATCATTATGTGGGTTTCCCTGTGTGGCTGTGATGGCAAAACTGAAGAGAGGCTCTCTGTGGTGGCCCTGTCCTCAGTGTCCCCCACAAACCGGTGCACTGCAATTCTCCCTGCCCTCTCTCTCCTGAGACAGAGTCTGAGCGAAGGACTGTGTCCCAGGCTGGGAGGGCAGGGGTGCTCCTGAAGCTCGTCCCTCCACCCCACCACCTGCCTCTTTCCTACCATGCCCCAGTTCTGACCCTGCTCTTTCTGTTTCAGGTCTTTCCCTTCTGCTCCTCTGCAGCTCCTGGCTGGGCCCCTTCATCTTGTAAACACTGCAGTGAGAGCCCTAACAGCCCCACTGGCTCCCTGGAGAGGGAACAGTCACTGAATAAGAAAATGTCTATTAAGGCTGGGCTGGAGCTCCCATCACTCACATGGCATCAGCTGCATTCAGCAAATGGGCTTAGACTGTGCTCACAGCCTTAATGGGAGACTGGGGCAGAAATACAGCAAACAGGAGCTTTGCGACAGCCTGGGGGCAGAGGGGGAGCTCAAGGAGCTCTGCTACTTGCTATGTTTGTGATCCTGGGCACCTCCCTATGTCTCTGCACGTCAATACTCTCATGTGGGAAATGGAGCAAGCCCCTTCACTCTGCAGCATTGATGTGAGGCTTTGACCACAAGCTTAAAAATCCTTAATTTTATTCCTTGAAGACTCTGCATTCAGCAAGATCCTTTGTCCTGAGAGTGACTGAGAGGCTGCACCGGGGCCCTGGGCCTGCAGCCTAAAGGAATGACAGCTCAGTCCTGCCCTTTCCTTCAGGGTACATGGTGGGAATCCACTAGCACAGCCAGCTTCAGCCTCACCACCTAGAAGTCTCTAGGTCCTGTGCTGTGCTGGAGCAGGCCAGGGAATAGTGCCTCCCCTCCCCCCCCCCCCCCCCCCCCCCCTCCCCTGCTCTCCTCTTCCCAGGGTGCAGCACACAGCAAGCCCCTCCCCCAGGGTGCTCCTCCTCCCCCATGGCCTGTTGTGAGGGGTTATTGTTGTTTTTATCCCACCTCCCTCAGCCATCTTCCCTGTGGGCTAGTCAGCAAACATGTCCTAAGTCTGGGGTCACTCTAATGTCCTCAAATCCCAATTTTCAGGGAAGTTACTTCTCCCCTTAAGCCCACAGTTCCTTAGCCAGAGGCCCTCCAGGGTAAGACCACAGGAAGCAAGTCCCCAGCCAGGGGATCCAGGTACCAGCTGTCCTGACTGCAGGGTGTCACCTCTCACTCCAGCTGCTGCTCTGACCTGTCACCCCTCACTCCA
>NW_016107367.1:7567868-7572565 GCF_001604975.1 Cebus imitator | reverse complement strand
CTCACTCCAGCTGCTGCTCTGACCTGTCACCCCTCACTCCAGCTGCTGCTCTGACCTGTCACCCCTCACTCCGGCTGCTGCTCTGACCTCCTCCTATCACCTCTGGATAGCTTTGAATGGTCTCCAGGGAGCTACACCTTCAATTTCCAGTCCAAATATGGACCAGAGGCACCACAAGCACAGCTAACTTAAGGCTGTTGAATTAAGAGACTTTTCTGAGTTTTGAGGGCAACATACAGAAATTTTTTTAAAAGAGGCATATAAATATCAGTATGGGATCTTGCTGTTTCTGATGTTCCTTGGCCTTGACTCTACTTGGAGGGAAAGAGGGGGGTGCCTCATGGACATTTCCTCTTTTTAGCCCCGAGTTGTACCAGGTGGTAGCATCCTTTGCTACAACCTTTGTTTTTTGTGTCCCCCACCACCATTCTCTAATTCTCTCACTGTATTTTGCCATTTGCCATTTGTGCCCCCCCTCGCCCCCCAATTCTCTAATTCTCTCATGGGATTCTACTAGAGGAAGCATTGGTTCATGGCAGCAATTGGGTTCCCTGTGAAGCTGTCCCAGAGAAGTTTAGCATGCAGGTTGTGTATTAGGGTTTGTCCCTGGGTTCAACTCCCACGGGAGGTAAGGGAAGGACTCAGGAGTGGATAGAGGGAGAAGGCAAGCAGTGATGTGGGCCCAAAGTGTCCATGCCCCTGGGGGTAAGGCCACTTGCAGTTGAGACAACCCTGAACGGGCTGACAGCATGCCCAGCAACTGGGCGACAGGTCCTTCCCTAAAGAGGGTTCCAGGCGATGCATCTCCCAGCCCATCACTGCTCACACCTTAATTATGCCCACGGTAATGACAGTCTTTGACATTTTTACACAGAGCAGTCACTGCATTGGGATTATTCAGCGCTGCTCCAGGAACACTGGGAAAACACTGTCCTTTCAATTATCTGCAGCACCAAAATGACCACAATATTGTGCCTTCTGGAACAAAGCTGTAGTCAGCCCCAAAGACAGAGTCTGGTTGCATTCCCAGAGCCACCAAGAGCTGGGAGATCAGAAGTATTTCTCTCTGAAGCTTTGCTGCCCCATGCTATGTCCATGCAGGCCTCCCAACCTACATTTACGTGGAGGCTCTGGTCACTGACAGGCTACCTCTTTTTGGTGGCATTTCCAGGCTTACACCCTATCCTTTTACCAGGGAAAAGGCAGAGGGTTTCTTTGTCAGTAATTTGCATACCTGTTAAATTTCATTAGCTCTAATTGGTCTGGCCTGGGTCATGTGCCCATTTCTGAACCAATCACTGTAGGCAGAGGAGAATGCCATACTCTGATTGACCAGCTAGCCATGTTGCTATGCCCATCCCGGGAGAGGAGGATGGAGAACAGAGTGAGAGTCAGAAAACTAAATCTGGGATTTAAGAACGGGGAGGGGTGGTTCTCCAAGGAAATCTGAGGTGCTGTCACTAAAATGAATGGAATGGATGCTGAGCAGGCAAATACAAGAGGAATCTCCTCAGTGGTTGAGGCTTTGCCGTCGTGAAGGCAGTTGGCTTGGAATGGATCCTCAGAACTAGGTGGCCCATCCCTCCGTCTCCCCATACCCTGATGAGTATTCTGGGGGTATCTTCAGGTCCTGTCTCAGCCCTGGCTTGGGATCTCCACGGTGTCTGTATTCAATTGGTGCTTCCAGAAGTTCATGCTCAATACCATGAACCTCCAAACATCGAGCAACTGCTCAGGGTTTCTGCAGTGTCTGCTAGATTTGAGTGAGCGTTAGGTCACTGATTCTGTTAACAGTCCATTTTAGGGTGCTAGCATTCATTCACAGGCACAGGATCCCACCAGCCTGGCCCACGGGACTTGTGATTAGGGAAACCCAGTTGCGCAGTCAGCAGCAAGGCCCTAATCATTGTTCGGGCAAGAGTCATCCCCTGTCTGAGCCTCAGTTTCCTTCTCTGCAAGACTAAATGGATGATCACTGTGCTCCCTCAGCTCTGAGATTGATGGGCCTCCCAGCTTGAGGGGGAGGAAGCTCATGCCTCTTGAATAGGTACTGTGTTGGCATGATCTCCATATGTAGCATCATACATTCTTCACAGTGACCATTGGAGAAAGGTATTTAATCTCCCATTTTCAGCTAAGAAAACAGAGAGAACAGTTTAGACAACTTGCCCTGGGGTTATAGAGCCAAGACATGAACTTGGTGTGTCTGATTCCTCATCAGGCAAGCACAGGCCAGCTCAGAGATGGGGCTCTGTCAACCATCTTCCCATAACTTCTCTCTCCCTCTCCCCACTAGAGACAGCTCCGGGAAGAGCTTCAAAGTGGGAGAGATTTAAGCCTCCTGTCCTCCTGGGCAGGCCCTATTCCTCTCTGGTGACAATTGCATTCTTGGCATTTCCATTTCCCTCCTGGAAAGCAGCCTTGTCTTATGTGTTCTCTCATACTTGCCCTCTTGTTTTTTAGTTATTTCTTGCAGAGTGACATTAATCCAGTTTGGGGGCAGTGATAGCTGAAAAACAGTCAATGTTAGGGCTGGAAATAGCCTAAGAAATCAGCAAATGCCAGCCTCTGCTTTTGCTTCTCTGCACCTGCTGGAGGGAGAGAGCCTTCATTATCACACATGTAATAAAAATAAATGTTTATTGACTGTTGACTGAGGACAGAATTCATGCTGGCTAGAACAGACCTTATCATTTAATTCAATACATTGTCATGCAGTTTAATCAGGGTGGGTAGGTGACCAGGCCAGGGTCCCACCAGCTGGGAAGTGGCACAGCAGGGACAGGAGAAGGTATTCAAGCTCCTAGCACATAGCATTACATCAGAGACTGCACAAGAGCCAAAGTCGAAGTCATAATTCTCTACCTCTTATTCCCACTCCCAGTCTCTTAGCATTTCAAACATAAGAAAACAGAAGATAGAAAAGGAAATCCAGCCATAAACTCCTGATTGAGAGAAACAAATGTCAATCCCAAGAACAGGGCAGTCCTTCTTCCCAGCTTTCAAAGTAACATTCCTGAATGGAACATTCATCAAAAGCCTGGAGAGTAGACAGATCAATTAGTTTGCCTCCCACACCCAACTTCCCCTTCTGACTTAATCAGCTTCACTCACTTCTTCTGCAAAGAGCAGTCATATGACCTCAACCCTGCCATAGCCAATTGGACCAAGCTTGACCACATGACTCAAGACTGGCTTGTTTGTGAGCTGGGCTGATTCAATGAAATGCTCAATCAGAGGAACTGAGTCACAGAGGTCAGAGGTGGTAGCCATTCAACAAGAAGACCTGGAAGGCTGTAGTTGGAGGTCGTGTCTGGCTAAGCCAGACTGAGTAGTTGGTCTGCAGAAACAAGAGGGTACACAGGCTGTGAGAGATGCCAGGCTGGAAGGCCATGAGGCCCTAGAGAGAAGGGGCTGGAAGAAGCCAGAGACTCTTCTGTGTTTCCTGAAGCTCTGTCCTTTAAGTAAGAAAGGTGCTAAATGCATTCAATGACTTTTCCATTTACTGGGGTTGGATAACTGGTGTATTAGTCCGTTTTCATACTGCTATAAAGAACTATCCAAGACTGCGTAATTGATAAAGGAAAGAGGTTTAATTGACTCCCAGTTCAGCATGGCTGGTGACGCCTCAGGAAACTTACAATCATGGCAGCAGGCAAAGGAGAAGAAAGATACTTTCTTCACCAGGCGGCAGGAAGAAGTACCGAGCAAAGGGGGAGGAGCTCCCTACAAAACCATTAGATCTCGTGAGAACTCACTCACTACCACAAGAACAGCATGGGGGAAACCACCTTCTGATTCAACTACTCCCACCTGGTGCCTCCCTTGACACAGAGGAATATGGGGATTACAACTCAAATGAGACGGGTAGGGACACAAAGCCTAACCATATCAACAGGTTTTCGTTATAACCAAGAGAGCTCTGCCTGGGACAGCCTACCATGAGTCAGGTGTGAAAGCTGATCATATGAATTGGGTCATTCTTTTTTTTTTTTTTGAGACAGGGTCTTACTCCTGGAGACAGCATGGCAAAGAATGACAGATTCCTAAGAGGGGAAGAAGAAACAGCAAACAGAAGGGTCCTCGGACTGACCTTGGGAACACACAGACTTTCAGGGCATGAGAAAGTGGTCAGAGAGAAGCAGGGGACCTAAGGGAGTAGAGACCTTTGGAAGTCAAGGTAGGAGAAAATGTCAAGGAAGTAGAACAGACAACCAGGCCACCTGCTGCTAAGAGGCAACAAAGAAGAGTGTGGTGAAAAGCCTTTGCCTTTTACTCCGTGGAGTGAGGCTGACTCACCAGGACTTAGTTGTTATAAGATGAGGCATAGCCTACTGTTCTTTGATTATGCAATTTAATTAAGTACCTTTTGCTCCCCTTTACCTGTTTGGTTTGACAATCACATGCCATCCAAGACTCTATTTAAAAGATGCAGTGTGGGCTGGGCAAGGTGGCTCACGCCTGTAATCCCAGCACTTTCGGAGGCCGAGGTGGGTGGATCATGAGGTCAGGAGATGGGACCATCCTGGCTAACATGGTAAAAAATTAGCTGGTGTGGTAGCATGCATCTGTGGTACCAGCTACTCGGGAGGCTGAGGCAGGAGAATCGCTTGAACCTGGGAGGCAGAGGTTGCAGTGAGCTGAGATTGCGCCACTGAACTCCAGCCTGGGTGACAGAGCGAGACTCCATCTCAAAA
>NW_016107367.1:7521051-7567118 GCF_001604975.1 Cebus imitator | reverse complement strand
ATCTCGGCCCGTGATTGGTTATGGCAGCTACTGGCTGTTCTCTGCCGGCTTTCCAAGCACTGTGCTGTGTATCTTCACAATCTCTATCTCATGTAGTCCTGCGGGGGAAAATATAACCTTCTCTACTTTACAAATGACTGAACTGAGTTTCTGAGCTGTTAAGTAGAACAGGAACTCAATTTCGAACAGCCTTAACCAGCAATCTTTATCCTTCTGTCGCCTCTCTCTGAGCAGATTTTGTTTCATGTTACAATTGTTTTCAATTCCTAGGTTTAGAAGGCACAGTAGAGGGGGGTGAAAAGGATCAGAATGGGGCATTTGGAGATCCCCAACAGGGACCTGTTTTGTGGCTCTGGGGGAGTCACCTCATGTCCACATCCAGGGGCCTCATTTTCTTCCTCTGTGAAAATGAGGGGCTGGGTTAGTCCCATTGAGACTCCCCCTACTCAGCCTCGCAATGGTGCCAGGAAAGAGTTTACGTTCTTTGTAGCCTCACCCATTCCATTCTCCCACCCCTCCCTGACACCCTTGCACTGCTGCTGCAGCCATGACAAAGGTTGGAGGTTCCTGGACACCCCCGGCCCTTGCACCTGCTGCTGCCTCTGTTAGGGAGCGTTCCAGCTTTTCTGGTTGGCAAGCTTCTCTTCGTCCACTGAAGCCCGAGCTCAAGTGTCCCCTCCCCTTCACAGTCTCCCTGACCCTGAAAGGAAGGTCTAATAGAGCCATCTCCCCCTCTTATATGCATAAGAACCCAGTTCACAACTGTCTGTCAGAACACTCTGAAAGGTTAGGTCATTGTCTCCCTCCCTTCTCCATGACCCAGGGCAGGAGCTGGGCTGACTTGGGGCACCACTGCATTGCCACCCTCAGGCCCGGCACCTCACACATAATGCTTGCTACATGGTGATAGAATGAACGCAATTCCAAGGCAAACCTCATCTCTAGCAGCCTAAGATGGTATGAATTTAACTGTGCTCCTGGCAGAGCAGAAAATTCCTAAAACGAGAGATAATTTTTCCTTCCCCATCTATTTCTGTTTCTCTGTGTCATTAACTTTCACTCCTATGCTCCAACTCCTCGTCAGCTGACAAGCCATCTTGTGAGCTTAAATGAATGTCAGTCATAGCTGGGATTCCCTCTTCTCCTGAAACAAAGCCTCAATTAGCCTGTATTGGAACACGGAAGAGCCTGATACCTTTGTGGCTAAGAAGATTATTTTAATTTGGAGATCTAATCACCTAGCAAAGCCCCTGCACCTAAATATCTATCTAATTGGGAAGCCATGGTGTCTGAGGGCACTGTTGGTAACTTAAAGTGAGGAAATTCTGTTCAATGGAGATGTCATATGGAAACATATCAAAGCCATTAATTATCATTCAGAAGTATTTTGACTCACTCATCATTCATCTGTTTATTTATTCATATATTTACTCATTCAAGAGTTATTATAAACTGGGTACAAATCATTTTAACTTCACTCCTGAGAAAGGTACCACAATGGCTTATTGATCTAAGGTTACCAATTCATATAGCAATAGTCAATATTTATGGAGTGCTTATTGCGTACTGGGCACTATATTTAAAACTTTATCTGTATATGTTAATGTATTTAACCCTCCCAGCAACTCCACTAGATTGGTATCACTTTTTATCATCTTTATCTGGCAGATAAGAGAACTGAGGCACAAAGAGATTCTTAGCTTGCTTAGGACCACACATCTGGCAATCAGCACAGCTGGGCTGAGATCACCATATGCTCTTAGCCACAACATGCACCCTTAGAATGGAAGGGACCCAAAGGGGCAGTCATGTCCCCAAGGATCTGGGCAGAATCTAAGGAGCATCAGATAGGAGACAGAATCTGTAACTTCCATCCAAAACTATGCCTCTGGCCAAGTATGCCACCTGGGAAAGCACTTGGCCTTTTGGGTAACAGCGTGGTTTTGTTGTTCTTGCTAGTTTTAATTAACCTGCTAATATTTTTAAAGGAACTTGGATTAGAAGACAACTAGTGAAGCCAGTTGGGCTCTCCAGCCTCTACAATTCTGCAAACTAGATCATCCCTACCCCCTGCAAATTATCATCGGTACTGTCAAGGTAGCTGAGGCTTAACAGCTGAAATTGGCATCAGCAGAAGACATGCTGTGCTCTGGGCAGGCTGCTCTAGAGGGCACCTTGTTTCCTGGGGCTATAATGAAGATGTGGGTTCTGTGGCTCCAGCCTCTGATTAAACCATTTCCAGGAGGATGTGGGGAACAGAAGCCTGAGGCCATGATCTTGGAGGAGCCTGTTGAAAATGCACGTTTCATTTTTCACAGTGTGTCCCCTTCATCCTGTCCCCAGCTCCAACTGCTGGTACTAACACTGGTTAGACTCTCAAGGGTGGCTGCAGGGTCTCTCACACAGGGCAGAGGGATGCTGGCCAAGTGGGTTTCCAGTGCACATGAGACGCAGAGGAGAATAATGCACACGCAGAGCCAAGAGAACTGGGATGGACAGTGTCATTTTTCAGATCAAGTGGCAAGATATCAGGTCATTCAGCGTTAAGGACGAGGTCTTCATATATCCTAGTGCTGCCCCAGAGAGGCCGTGTGATAGGGAGGAGTGAGCCCAGCCCCTCACGGCAGTCACATGGGTTTAAATCCAAGTGCTGCCTCTTGTTAGCTATGTCCACAAGTGGACTATTGGCATCCATGAGCCTCAGTTTCCTCTTCTGTAAAATGGGGATCTCTCTCCCCTTTTCAGGGTTGTAGTGACAATTAGAAATGACATTATTCTGGCTGGGTGCAGTGGCTCACGCCTATGGTCCCAGCAATTTGGGATGCTGAGGCTTGCGGATTACAAGGTCAGGAGATGGAGGCCATCCTGGCCAACGTGGTAAAATCCCGTCTCTACTAAAAATACAAAAATTAGCTGGGCATGTTGGCACGCGCCTGTAGTCCCAGCTACTCCGGAGGCTGAGGCAGGACAATCCCTTGAACCCAGGAGGCAGAGGTTGCAGTGAGCTGAGATTACACCACTGCACTCCATCCAGCCTGGCAACAGAGTGAGACTCCATCTCAAAAAAAAAAAAAAAAAAAAGACATTTGTCAGATGCTCAACTCTCAACTCAGCACACAGATGCTCAATAAAGTGCAGGGTTTTTTGTTTGTTTGGTTGTTGTTTTTGAGACGGAGCCTTGGTTTGTTGCCCAGGATGGAGTGCAGTTGTGCAAACTCAGCTCACTGCAACCTCTGCCTCCCGGGTTCAAACGATTCTCCTGCCTCAGCCTCCCAAGTAGCTAGGACTACAGGTGCACACCACCAAGCCCAGTTAATTTATTTTTGTATTTTAGTAAAGACAGGGTTTCATCATGTTAGCCAGGATGGTCTCAAACTCCTGACCTCAGGTGATCTGCCCACCTTGGCCTTCCAAAGTCCTGGGATTACAGGCTTGAGCCACCGCGCCCAGCTCAGTAAAGTGCAGTTCTAAGACCACTGCAGCAAGTGCGAGTCATTTTGTTCAGCTGAAGTAGAGGCATGTAAAGGGGGATCGGAAAATGGGGCTGAAAACACAGTCAGGGACCATTCCCTTTTTCTTTCATTCATTCCATACGGACTTTTTAGGCCCCGACCTTGAGCCAGGGATAGACCCTTGTACATAGCAGACACAGTTCTTGCCCTCTGCCATTTTTCTTGAAGACATCTCTTCTTTGTGTTAAGGAAGTCCTCTTCTATTTCTGTTTTGCTAAGAGCCTTTTATTTTTTAATCATGAAAGGCTATGAATTTTATGAAATGTTTTTTCTCATCAATTGAGATGAATATGTATTTTCTTTTTTATTACGAACATTTTAAACTAAAATCTTAGATACGGAATTTGGGGTTAAAGAGGTTAGCCACTCACAGTGTTGAGACAGGTTACTAAACTGTTCTTTAGAATGATTTTAACCACTCATACCCCCCATCATGGTAGATAAGCATGCCAGCCTCAGCACACTGATAATCAGTTGTTTTCATCATTTCCATCTGACAGGTGAAACATGGAGGGTTTATTGGTTGAGTCCTTCTGAGAAGCAGATGTTCAGGTGGAATTAGGCATGGAGGAGTTAGTGAGAAAGGGGAGGAGCTGGAGAGGGTGAGAAGGGCCGTAAGATACAGCCCCAGTAAAAGAGGGGTGAGTAGACAGAGCATCAGGCTGCCCTGCTGTTCCAAGAAAGTTTCAGCCAGGCCAACTTGGACTCCAACCAAGTCACCCTCAGAGGAGTGTCTTGTCTCAGGAAGGGACCTGCATTCCTGTCCTTGGCTGTGAGCAGCCCTGGGAAGCATGGCCCTGGGGCAAATGTGGTGTGAATTCCAGGCAAGTTGAAGCTGCCCATCAATTGTGCCCCCACAGAAAGGGCACTCCTTTGTGGCCTCCTCCTCCTCCTTGTCCTCCTCCTCCTCTTCCTTTTACTTCACCTCTCCTTTCATCATGTCAGGGAAGGCTCTTCTTTCCCCTCACAGTTTAAAAAAATTATTCATGGCTGGGTGCCAGTGGCTCATGCCTGTAATCCCAGCACTTTGGGAGGCCAAGGCAGGTGGATCACCTGAGGTCAGGAGTTCAAGACCAGCCTGACCAATATGGTGAAACCCTGTCCCTACTAAAAATAGAAAAATTAGCTGAGCATGATGGCTTGTGCTTGTAGTCCCAGCTACTCGGGAGGCTGAGGCAGGAGGATTGATTGAACCTGGGAGGCAGAGGTTGCAGTGAGCCAAGATCATGCCACTGCATTCCAGCCTGGGCAACAGAGTGAGACTCCATCTCCACAAAAATATATTATCTTCTAAGTATAAATTAAACCATATGGATTCAATCGAATTAGATGGCCAGTCTGCAGAAAATGCAGGGATGGAGGCACATGTTCAGTGACACCACTGGACACGGTCAGTGGAACCCAGACAGCAGGAAACTGCGGACCAGTGACCTGACCTCTTCAACAGATAATTCACAAGAATGGAGAGAAAAGAGGGAAGTCGTGGGGTAGAAGGGACTTGAGAGCCATGTCAGATAACTTCACTAAATGAATCTCTCTCTCAAGAAAAGTGAAACAAGAAGGAAAGTTTGAAAACTGACTGAATATTTGCTATTAAAATATAGTTATTTGTTAGAGCGATGATGGAACTCCGATGATGTTCAAAGAAAGACGCCTCCGTCTTTTGGAGCCACATGCAGATATTTGCACATGAAGTGAAGTCTGGGATCTGTTCCAAAGTGACCTGAGATGCAGCCAAGCTTGTGGGGATACAGATGAAGTGGACTGGCCATGAGGGCTGTTTTAAATGGAGGGAGGTACATACATCCACAAGGGCCCATGATACGTTCTCTCCGTCTTTGTATATATGTAAGGTTTTCCGTAATAAAAAGATAAAAACTATAAACTACCAGAGACACACACACACACATGTACACACACACAGAAAACAAGAGAGGGCCCTGGAGTCTAAATTTCAGGGTTCAAATATCATCCCCACACTTTTTAGCTGGGTGGAGTTATCTAATCTTTGTGCTTCTGTTTCTTATCCATAAAATATGAGAACTATTATATCCTGTGTCATAGCCCTGTTATGAGGATTAAATGAGAAGAAACATGTCAAACACTCCTCTATGGAGAATCTGGCACATAAAAAGCACTGCATTGATCGATTTTACAAATGTTTATTGAGTGTCTTGAATGTGTCAGGCACTGTACCCAACACAGAGGCTGTCTAGTGTTTTCTTACGATTAATAACTAGCGTTGTTACCTTGTGATTTTATTTCCTACATTTCCATCTTTTTCCGTCTGGATTTCGTTTTTATATAAGGAAGGATGCAAGGAATTTTTTATTCAAATATTTTGCCAGTTATCCAACGTAATCATTAAACAGTCCTTTTTTCTCCACTAATATTCTCTTATTCATATTCTAAATTCACATGTCTGTTTCTGAACTCTCTCTGTTCTTTGCTGCTCTTCTACGAGTGTTTCTGTTTGATCACCTTTGCAAATCTGTTTTTAAAATTTGCCCAGTTTGGATGAAGAAAAATGAAGAAAAATATCAATTTAAAAAATGTTTAGTTTTTTTCTCACTTAAGAAAGGATAATTTTTTTACTTCCACTTTACTTAGAAAGGATTTTCGCCTTCTGGAAAGACCCTCACTAGGTCTTTCCAGAAAATATAGAGCACATTGTAGTGATCTGCTGAACTCAGGACAATACAAGAGTGATTCATCTTCGGGGCTGACCAGTGAGAAGGAAGGAGTTTTCTGGGCTTCTGCTGGTAATATTTAAATAACGTCATGGTTAGATCCATGGTCCCAGCCTTTTGCATCTTTGCCCAAGGCTTTTTCCACTTTTTATACGAATAGTTAAGTTCCTTTATTTATTTATTTTTTGCTTTTTGTATTAAAAATTTTGATTGACAAATAATAATTATATATACTTATGGAGTACAGTGTGACATTTGACCTATGTATATATTGTGGAATAATTAAATCATGCGAATTAACATGTCTGTCATCTCACATATTTATCATCTTTTGTGATGAGAACATTTGAATTTTGCTTTTTTTTTTTAGCAGTTTTGAAATATGCAGTGAGTTATTATCAACTATAGTCACCACATTGTGCACTAGATAGCAAAAACTTATTCCTCCTGTGTAACTGAAACTTTGGACCCTATAACTAATAACTCACTGTTGTCCCTTCTTCCATCCCTATCCCCTGGTGGCAAAGCAGTACATCAGAGCTGTGCATCACTGGATTGTTTTAATGAGTCTTTAAAAAAAACATGCAGCTCCAATTTCTGTGTATCTGTGCAAAGTGTCTTAAGTTTCCATGCATATCTATGACAACCAACTCTTATCTCTTCTGATACAACTGTAGAAGTGGGTAAGTTGACATTTATTGAGTGCCTATTATAAGCATGATACTTTATATATGCATCAGGAACCTCTTCCCCCTGGGCTGGCTAAACCTTTCTTGGTTGTGAGAAGGGGTAGGAAAGTAATTGAGGTGGCCACTCACTGCAGCTGTCAAAACCACAATAGTTACACAAACACACATGGGCCGCCAAGACTATGGAATCTACTCCCGCAGCCCAGGCCCCACTGTGATGAGACAGTCAGGAGGGCATTTGAGGTAATTAGGTTTAGGGGCAGGTAGCTTCTTTCCAGTTCACAACCATCGCATGCGGGAACCAACCGGCATTCCTGAGATGCTCTCAGTCATGCAGTCCAACTCTCTTCTGTCTGTTTGTCTGTCTGTCTGCCTCTCTCTCTTTCTCTCTCTCTTTCACTTTTACGACATAGTCAAGCCCTTCCAAATATGTTCTCCTGCCTCTGTACAATTTCCCTTTTCATCTTCTATCAAATGCTACCCAAGTCCCACTCCAGCACCTTTTCCAAAGAAGAGCACTTGCTCTGTCCCTGTCACTGTTTACTTAACCTGTGTGAGGAGGAATCCCTATACAAGGAAAGCAGGGTAGATGCCTGCACAGCTTGGTCTTAAGCAGATTTTCTTGTATCTTTGGTTGACATCAACTTAAAGTCCTGGCTAACATCATTTCTGAGGTCACAAGTACGCCAGTGCTCTGCAACCTCCTCCTCTCCCTTACCTTACCTGTGTTTCCTTATATCCCTAATTTTGTACTTTCTCTTCCTACTGCCACAACAAAAGAAATGTTTCCAAGTATACACATTCCATAATTCCACAAACCTTCTACTACTTTTCATAGCCTTCTGTAGCAGTGAAACAGCAAAAGAGCTGACATAACTGACTCCATTTTTTGTTTAAGGGTTCTTTATCCATTACTACACATAGGCAAGGGTAATTTTAGAGCACTGAGATAATATGCAAAGACAGCAATCGTGGTTTTTAAAACTAACTTTAGGGTTAAAGGGGAAGTATGTAAACAACTATGTCTTTTTAAAGGTGTATAGGAGCCATGTGAACAGACCAAAGACAAAAAAGTTCTTAGCCTCCTCAGATGCTTGCCGGTGCCCAGATGCCTGCAGTTGTTGGTCACCTCTTGATCCCAACCCTCTGCTGTTCCCCCTGCCCTTAACATAAAAAGAGCCTGAAATTTGTACTCACTGAGATGTTCTTTGCAACACTAGTCCACCATCTCCTTAAGTTGCCAGCTGTTGAATAAGCCTGCATTTCCTCTCATCAACTCTTGTCTCTGGTGTTTGGCTTTTGAGCATAGAGCAGCCTAACTTGGGTTCAGTTACACTTCTAATTTGAACCTACTGCATTTATTTTTTCCAATGCAGTAGTTTTTCTTCCTGCTCGGGAAGTAGGTTTCCTACCCAAAATGTGTATATTATTTTTGTGATCTCTTACAACCACGAGTCACTTTGCAAGATACGAAGGGAAAAAGGAGGCTTAGAGAGGTTAATTCAGTTACCAGAGTTGGTCACCGGATAAACAGCAGAATTCATGTGTACAGATATCTGGCACTAAAAGTCAGTATTTTCCACTCCAGTTGTCTGCCCCTACCTCCCCTACCCCCATCACACATGGCATCACATTTAGTAAAGGGATGCAAGCTAATGGCTTGGAATTTCTGGGCATGCAAATTCCAAAAACATGGCTTGAGTCTTATTCTTTATATTGGTGTTATCTGCATCAGATGTTTTGAGTCCTCTGAAAAAGCCCAGGGAAATTTGATCAAAGGAGCTTATCCCAAATGTGACTATTCAGTGAAGTCCTTGAAATGTGAAATAGAATTCTCTAATTGAAAAAAAAATTCACTCATTAAAGAGATTTTGAATTATGAATAGAGTCAGATAATGGATCTTATAAGGAGTTGTATGTATGACAGGATTTTCTTATTCATTCATTTTCTTAATGGAACTAAAATGCACATTGATTTTCTTCTTATCATTCTTTTAACAACTCTGGCTAAATGGGAACTGAGCAGATGAATGGTAAATGGAATGCACCAACCTGTCTCTGGGCTCATGAGACATAGTCAAGTTTATAGTTTTGAGAATATTCTTAGTATGTGACAGAAATTCATTAGGCAACTAAACAGAGCACAGTGGTTTGAGTGGGAAGAAAGCTGTCTTGCTCTGGAGGGCCAGCACTAACCAGCAACAACTCCTTTCTCTCTCCTGTTTCCTCCCTTCATAGAAAGCATAGTGACATGCAGCCTGAGAGATCAAAACATGCTTCCGTTTGAGCTGTGTGTGTGCCCAAGACATCAGAGCATGAGCCTGTGACTGTTTTATGAAAAACTTACTCTAGCACATTTGGCAAGTCACCCCATCTCAGTGTCCCTATCTCTATCAGTTTCCTGGGGCTGCTGTAGCAAATTTCCAAAAGCTGGGTGGCCTGAAACAGCAGAAATTAATTGTCTCATGGTTCTGGAGTCTAGAACTCCAAGATCAAGATGTGGGCAAGGCTTGTTCCTCCCAAGAGTTGTGAAGGGAAGGCTGCCCCATGTCTCTCTCCAGGCTTTCAGTGGTTGCTGACCATCCATCACTCCAGTCTCTGTGTCCATTTTCACATGGGCTTCTAACCTGTGTCTGGGTCTCTGCGTCCAGATTTCCCTCTTCTTCTAATAACACCAGTCATTGGACTGGGACCTATCCTAATTCAACATGACTTCATTTTAAATGAATTACATCACAAAGACCCTATTTTCTTTTTTTCTTTTTTAAAAATTTTTGTAGGTACATAGTAGATATATATATTTGGGGGGTTACATGAGAAGTTTTGATACAGGCATGCAATGTGAAATAAGCACATCATGGAGAATGGGCTATCCATCCCCTCAAGCATTTATCCTTTGATTTTCAAACAGTCCAGTTATAAACTTTAAGTTATTTAAAAATGTATGCTTGTTACTATTGACTGTGGTCACCCTGTTGTGCTATAAAATAGTAGGACTTTTTCATTCTAACTTTTTTTAGTACCCATTAACCATCCCACCTCCCTCTGCAATTCCCCCACTACCCTTCCCGGCTCTGGCAGCCGTTCTTCTACTCTTTATGTTCATGAGTTCAACTGTTTTGAGTTTTAGATCCCACAAGTAAGTGAGAACATGCAATGTTTGTCTTTCTGTACCTGGCTTATTTCACTTAACATCATGAACTCCAGTTCCATCCATGTTGTTGCAAATTAGAGGATCTCATTTTTTGTGTGTGATGGAATAGTACTCCATTGTGTATATGTACCACATTTTCTTTATCCATTCATCAGTTGATGGACTGATGGACATTTAGGTTGCTTCCAAATCTCAGCTACGGTGAACAGTGCTGCAGCAAACATGGGAGTGCAGATATCTCTTTGATACACTAATTTTCTTTTGGGGGAGTATATACCCAGCAGTGGGATTGCTGGATCATATGGTAGCTCTACTTTTAGTTTTTTGAGGAACCTCCAAACTGTTTTCCATGGTGGTTGTACTAATTCACATTCCCAGCAACAGTGAATGAGGGTTCCCTTTTCTCCACACCCTTACCAGCATTTGTTAATTGCCTGTCTTTTGGAAAGAAGCCATTTTAACTGGAGTGAGATGATATCTCGTAGCTTTGATTTGCATTTTTCTGATGATCACTGATGTTGAGCACCCTTACATATGCCTGTTTGCCATTTGTGAGTCTTCTTTTGAGAAACGTCTATTCACATCTTTTGCTAATTTTAAAAATCAGATCATTAGATTTTTTTTCCTATAGAGTTGTTTGAGCTCCTTATATATGCTGGTTATTAATCCCTTGTGAGATGGGTAGTTTGCAGATATTTTCTCCCATTGTGTGGATTGTTTCTTTACTTTGTTGATTGTTTCCTTTGCTGTGCAGAAGCTTTTTAACTTGTGATTTCATTTGTCCATTTTCACTTTGGTTCCCTGTGCTTGTGGAGTATTTCTCAATAAATTTTTGTCCAGACAATGTCCTAGGGATTTTCCCCAATGTTTTCTTGTAGTAGTTTCATAGTTTGAGGTCTTAGATTTCAGTCTTTAATTCGCTTTGGTTTGATTTTTGTATGTGGTGAGAGATAGGGGTCTAGTTCATTCTTCTGCATGTTACTTATTTTCAAATAAGGTCAGATTTATAGACACTGGAAAGGAGGACTCAAACATATCTTTTAGGGGGATGCCATTTAACCATCATAGTACCATCCTTAATTGGGGCTATTGGAAGAGGTGGTAATGTAACAGATGAATCCTATTCTGCCAAGTAGCCCGGCTATTTTATCCTTAGGTCTAATTACAACAAAACATGCTTAAGGACTGTCAGAATCAGCGGGAGAGAGGTTTTCAAAAATCTACACGTGGGACTCTTTAGGTGTACAGTGTCACACTGAGGCATGAACGCTGGAAAGGGCAGCCTTGGGATAATTAGAGTTTGACTTGGAGTTTGTTTAGCAGGAAGTGTCATATTTGTACTTAAGGTTAGAAGTGATAACCTCGCTGTCTAGTTTGAAATAAAAAAGGGTTCATCATTTTGGCTCAAGTGCTCGTGCTGACCTGACTGCTGAAAAGCATTTTTAAATAGCATAAGATAAAGGTCAAATACTTCATAATTCTCGAATGTCTGCCAAATGGGGCTGGAAAGATCCGTGATTCCATAGCACGCAGGGAAGGTGCTGAATGCTCTACCTACTGCTGTCCTACCTCAACCTCCCCAGTCACGGCTCCTTAGCTCTTGAATCCTCTGTCACAGAAAGCCCCCACCTTGTCAGATGGACTTCTTGGCATATCTTTATCTCCGTGCTTTGTTCTTGCTGTTGTTCCTTTAGCTGAAACTCTATTCCCTCCCAATATATTCCTCCGTCACTGGCCATCTTTCACTCCCTTCCTTCCCCATTTTTCCATGCAGGCCAAGCTCAAATGCTGCTGTTTCAGGATACCACTGTTCCAATCATTATTGACAGCAGGATCCTGATGTCACAGCCAGGGGAGGTCATTCAGCAATCAATCAAGTATTTTCAAACCCCAGTTATGTGGCAGACACAGTACTAGGTATAGCAGTGACCACAGAACCTGACCACCTCGTCATCTTTGCCTGGTGGATCTTCAAGTCTAGTAAGGACTCTAATGACACCTGAAAGAGTCCTTTTACTTCTGAATGCTATGAAGGTGCCATAGAAAAATTATTGATGTGAGCTGAACTCATGATATGGAATGTTATTTAATATAGAGTTTACCAAAAAATTAACTTTAGCCAATTTCATGTGACAGTTATTACATTGTATTTCCTCGATTATAAGATCCTGTCTTTTCAAATGTCAATGGTCTTGAAATCAAGCTGCAGCTTAAAATTGATTTTTAAAAGAACTTGTCCTCTGCAAATGTTGCCTCTGCCTGTCAGATGTTGTCACCTAATTTGAGTTATTTGACTTGGCAGCACCACCTAGAGTTGGATTTTATCTTAAACCGAATCCCTAATTGTCACTTGCAATGTCTTCAAAAAGATTACATTCTAGGGCTGTGTTAAAACAGAAGTTATTACAGGCAGAAGGACCTGAGTACAGATTTGTGGAAGGTGAATTTACTAAGAGTAAAACCAATATTTGTGGCCAGAGGGGTCCCGCACTTTCTCATTGTCTTGAAAAGCAACAACCTTTCCTCTGGGTGGTAAGGATGCTAATTCACAACCTATATAATGAAGCCTTTGTTTTGTTGTTGCGAAACACATGTAAAAGGATGGCATTGTCTGGTACCCCAAAACCTAAAATGCAATAAAAAAATAAAATAAATAAAAAATAAAATTAAAAAAAAAAAGGATGGCACTGGTCAGGCAATGCAGTTAGCTGGTGGCAAGAGAAATCGACTAATCCCTTAGAATGGATTAGAGAATGCTAAAGCTGGGAGAGTTAGTGTGACCTGCCCATGCTAATGAAGGACGGTGACTTAGGAGTCATGAGTCAGAATCTTGCTGATTTCCAAGAGAAGCTTTCTACCTTCCAGCAATAGAAACTCAATTAAGGAAAAAACACAATGTTGAGTTTAACCAAATAGGAAGCTCAGACAGAGTGCCAATGTTCTTCAATATGCTTTGAATTAAGGCATTAAAGAATGAAGGTCATGCACAGAAATTATGGAAAACAGCATGTCTCCACACTGCTCTGCATCAATGCCAATGGCCCAAGGTGAGTGAAACTTCAGACTCTGACTTATGTAAGCCCTGGGCTTAAATTTGAATTACAGAACTAGAGAAGAAGGTGGCATAAATGGGTGACATTGTAATCTAAATTTTCTTTAATGTACATTTAACAATGCTACTAAAAAAAAGGCTATTACTGAATTTAGGGATTTTTATAATAGTTAAAATTACAGTAATTCCACTTTGAGGGCATATATATTTATATATATCCAAATTCGTTGACATCAGGATTTTTAAGAGCTATCTGCACTCCCATGTTCATTGCAGCATATTCACAAGAGCCAAGGTTTGGAAACAACCTAAATATCCATTGATGGAGAAACGGACAAAGGAAATGTGGTATGTCCACACAATGGAATATTATTCAGCCTTTAAAAAGAATAAAATCTTGCCATGTGTGACCAAATAGATGAACCCGGAGGACATTATGCTAAGGGAAATAAGTCAGCCACAGAAGGACAAATACTGTGATTCCACTTGTACGAGGTGTCTAAGTAGTCAAACTCATAGAAGCAGAGAGTAAAAAATGATGGTTGCCAGGGAGAAATGGGGATTTGTTGATCGATGAGTATAAAGATGCAGTTATGTAAGATGAATGAGTTCTAGAGATGGGATATAGTGCCTATAGTTAACAATACTGTATTGTGTACTTAAAATTTAAGGGGGTAGATCTCATGTTAAGTATTCTTACCATAAGAAACAAAGACAAAAGGGCATGAGGACATTTTGGAGAGATGGATATGTTTATTACCTGATTATGGTAATGGCGTCAGGGATGCATGCATACATCCAAACTCATCCAGTTATACACGTTCCATATGTACAGTCTTTGTATATTAATTATACTTCAATAAAACTATTAAAAACAAACTGAATTAAATTAAAAACGGAAGTTTTTGTTGGATTATATTCATATTATCAGCATTTATCACTTAGGGATTTGCATTCGAGTGATGCGGCAGAAAGCCCAAATAGCAATGACATAAGCATTATAGGTTTATTGTTCTCATAAAAAGGTAAGTTCAGAAGTAGAGGGTGGCCAGCATTGGTTCAGGGCCAGTGACACTCTGATGTTCCAGTCTTGTTTGCATGGCTGCAATATGGTTCAGTAGTTCCAGCCAACACATCTGTGTTTCAGGCAGGAGGATGGAAGAAGAGAAAAGGTGCACCAGAGAAGAATTTTCTCCCTTTTGGGAGCTTTCTTAGAACCCAATTCCAAAATTTCTACCTACATCTCATTGACTGGAACTCTATGAAAGAGTAGCTGGGGAATGCAGGGGTTATTTTTAAGCTGGGTTTCTTGCTCTCTCCTGAAAATCGGGTTTTTTAAGCAAAGAAGTCAGAGATAGTGGATATCAGTGGACAACCAGCAGCATCATAGGGCCTTCTTATGACACTACAGAGAGTGTTTCTTTCTCTCCGTCTGTAATTGCTCAAAGGTCTCAATTCAGGAACAGTCTTCACAATTTGCGATTCATAGTTCCTAGTTTAATACTACACAGATGCACTCAGTGATAAAAGCACAAATTAGTTTGTCTTCCCCCATGTGCAAACTCTTCTGCCCTGCACACTCCATTGTGGTCGAGGGAAAGTTCATGTATCCCTGCATTTGGCAGGAAGGACAAAATTTTGAAAGCGTTTTAACTGAAAAAAAAAAAATCTTTCTCACTGCATGGAAATCAATGATTGAACAATCCCTGCTGGATTGCACCATCAAAGATCTCCACTGTCCCTGACACTTGGAGGTTTATCTTTAACTTTCCGTTTTGACTATTTATGGAATTGAACCAGTCTGTCCACCAAAATAGAAGTTGTATCATTTGGTCACTGAAGTTCCTACTGGCTTTACAATTGTATGATCCCCAGTGCTGACATTCACGGTTTCCTCTTATAGGTCTCTTTGTCTGTTCATCTCTCAGCATTTCTTTATATCTGTCTTGTGTGATAATTTTCACATTTATATCCACACTACTGTGGGCTGTTTGAGAGCAATGATCTTGGTTCTTTCATCCCAGCAGCATCCCTTCTGTGGGCATCTTGTGGATCCTTATTAATACTGGCTAAATAAATGGAATCTTCTTGTGGAGTTAGGTCCTTGCCTAAGGATGCTGTGGACTATGGAAAGCCTGTTCCCTCTCCATCATCTCCCACTGTGGTTTCTGCCCATCATGATGGTTAGGATGACAACACCAAGGGAATAATGACCACCATGGACCAAATTATAAACTAGGTAGCACACACTCTATCTAATCCTTCTGCAAACCTGGGGGCAGTGACAGTTAGAGAGGGAGCTGACTTCCAGAGAAGAGTCCCTAGCCCCTTGGCCAAGGTCACATAGTGAGCTCTTGGCAGAGCTGGCAAGCAAACCCAGATTTGACTTCAAAGCTCTGTTTGATTGAACCCAGGATAGCTCATCTTGTACTTTCATGGACTAGACATTGACTTGTAGTGCATTGTGGTTGTTGCAGAGGAAATGAGACATTCCTTCTGAACCCAGAGCTAGGAACAATGATGGCTTGAAAAGAGCATTCATATCTGTTGAAATGCACTTTTTAGCTACAATCTCATACCGTTTCCTAGAAAGAAATAGCTTGCATACTGTCAAATCTCCCAGAAAGATTTTCACATGTCTCCAAAGCTTAACAAATAAATATCGTCGTCTTATTTAACATGCTGATCCCATGTGTTTTCTGGCCACGGAAAATATCCAACTAAGGAAGGCTGGAGCATTTTAGTTCAAAGATGCCCGTCAAGGTCCCCAGTCTGTGTAAAGCACCTTCAGGGGAGTAGGAACCAGCCGAGTGATGTGCATCGTGGTGGATGTCCAGCACTTTACACTTCAGAAAACACCTTGCCTCCAATATCTCTGTCGTTTTGCTTCCTTTGAAAGGCAGAAAGTTCAAGTGAAGTAACAGTGGGTTAAACAACTTATCCGTGCCATAGACAGAGTAAGAGGCAGGTTTTGCTGCAACTCAGCTCCAGGACTCTGAGTCTCATGGTCTGTCCTCACTCCAGGCTGCTGTGGCTACAGAAAAAAATAAAAATTCATGGTCCTGTGCAACTGTCTTAGTTTCCTCAGTGAGCCACATACATACGGCAAACATAAAAGCATTTCTCATTTGAGCCTGGGCCGCCTAGAATCCCTGTGTGTGGACTGCCCAGGTGGGGTTCTGGGTACCTGTGTATATGCAGCTGACCTGGCCCTGGGCTGACCCGTCGCCATTCAGTAGAGCTGGGCCTGAGCAGAGCCCATTGGACCAGCTCAGGAAAATGAAGGCAAGGCTTCCGTTCTATGTCAGTCACTAACTCACAGCCCTTCTCTGTCTGTGTGTCTCTGTCTCCTTATCTGCAAAACAAAGGGTTTATAATCAATCCTGGCCAAGCTTCTTTCAGCTCTGACAACCCACAGTACTGGGACCTGATCTCAGGTCACGCTTTCCCGCAATGGGAGGGAGTCTGGCCTTCCAGGCTCTCTACCAAATGAAGATTCCGATCACAACACTCGTCTCTCATCTTCTTTCCTGTTTCCCCCCACTCTACTCATAGCGGAGCCTCTCTAGTCTTTATTTTGATGCTTTAGGAGGAAGTAAGAGAAAACCAGACTCAAACCATTTTTAATAAGAAAATGTAATGAGTTTATACATCTGAAAAGTCCAGCAGCTCGGGGGACACAACCAGGATCCTGTTTCTCTCAGTATCTCCAGGTTCCACTTGTTTGGTGTTTGCGTTCTTTTCAGGATGAGTTTCCTTCTTGGTTTCAAGATGGACCCTGCCTCCTGGGAAGGTGCGCTTCCTTGTTTGTCCTCAAAGGTGGGAGGTAGGGGTGCAGTGAGAAAGCATCTCCTTGTACCACCATCCAACAAAACCCTAGGCTTCTGGCCAGGCATGGTAGCTCATGCCTGTAATCCCAACACTTTGGTAGGCTGAAGCAGGAGAATTGCTTGGGCGCAGGAGGTCAAGGTTGTGTGATATTGTGCTGGCCTAGAGCCAGAACCCGAGCAAAACTATTTTATAAAATGCAAAACTGTTTTTAGATAAGTTGAAATGGCTGCCCCATTCTCCTCACAATAACTACTGTCCTTGGCCTCTGTAAATAGAACTGCCAGTTTGTTCTTCAAAACTATGTAAAGCTGCTTACCTTTTCTTATCAGTAACTGCCAGAATTGCTAGCCTTTGCTTACCGGCAATTGCCAGACTAAGCAGCCCAAGCTAGTTCCATCCTGGCTCCTGTGGCTTGTAATAAGTAACTAAGGTCTGTGATTTCCACCTTAACCAGATAATGTGTAAACAAATGTTTATCTTGACTTCTGTAAACCACTTAAGTAACAAACGGAATAACAAAAGTCCCCTGGCCCTTGGAATGTCCAGAGACCCCCACCCTCATCTCTGCCCCTCATCCCCATCCCCGCCCCCACCCCCACTCCCAAGGTGGTTTTTCGGGTATAAAAAATCGTGGCACCCTCCTGTTGCCACCACAGGTTGGAGAGACGTGAGTCCTCTGTGGTCGCCGGCATAATAAATGACCCTGCAATCTGGCATACTTTTGTCTTGTGATAACTTTCTACACTCGGTCAAATACAACAGTTGCAGTGAGTTGTGATCACACCGCTGTACTCCATCCAGCCTGGGTGACACAGCAAGACTTCGTCTTGACAAAAAAGTAAACAAATTAACAGGGTATGGTGATGTATAACTATAGTCCCAGCTACTGAGGGGGTTGATGTGGCAGGATCGCTTGAGCCCAGGAATTCAAGGTTGCAGTGAGTTATGATCGCAGCATGACACTCCAGCCTGAGCAACAGAGCGAGACCCTGTCTCTAAAACAAACAAAAACCTGGGCTTTCACCTAACTGGATCCATGTATGTCACATGCTCAGCCCTGAGCCTGAAGAGTAACTGTACTAATTAGTTTCAGCCAAAACCCTGTGCCTACCCTAGAGCCAGAGGTGAGCCTGCCTCACTGAAACACAAGCTCCGCTAAGGAGGGGGTTCAGCTAAACAACTGGCATTCCGGTGCCATCCAAAGAGAATGAGGATGGGTGGCTCTGGTCATCAGATGGGGCCTTGCAACAGTCCTTGGTTGATATAGTAGTACCAATACCAATCGGTACCTTGGGTGGCATATTAGTTTCTGATGGCTTCTGCTAAAAGAAATTACCACAACCTTGGTAGCTTTTAAAAAAAATTAATTTTCTTACAGTTCTGGAGGCCAGAGGTCCGAAATCACTTTCACTGGGCTGAAACCAAGGTGTTGGCAGGGCCATGCTCTGCTGCAGCAGCTCTAGGAGAGAAGCTGTGTCCTGGCCTTTTCCAGCTCCTAGGGCTGCATCCCTCGGGTCATGGTCCCTTCCTCCATCGTCAAAGCCAGCAGCATAGCACCTTCCAATCTCTGCTCCTGTGGTCACATCACCTCCTCTCTCTCTCTCTCTCCCTCTCTCTCTCTCTCTCCCCCCTCGGACCCTCCTTCTGTCCTCTAATGAGGCCCTTGTGACCACATTGAGCCCACAAGGCAATCTAGGATCATCTCCCATCCCCCATTCAAGATCCTGAACTCAATCTCATCTGTGAAGTTTCTTTTGCCATATGACCTTCACAGGTTCCAGGGATTGGGACCTGGACATCTTTGAGGCCATTGTTCCACGGCTCTCCTGCTGCCATGGGCATAATTACATGCACCTTCTTGGTGCTTCCTAAGCCTTTCTTCACACCTGTGCAATGGCATTTATCACATTTTCATCCTGTAATCCTGTATGTATTTACGGGTCTGCCCACTGGGCTGCGAGCGCCTTGGCACTGTGAACTTTCTATTTATTTCCCCAAAGCATAGCAGCATGGCTGGCTCAGAGCAAGTTCTCAATGAGTGAATAAATAAATCTCTTCACCCAAGCAATGTAATGCAAATTGAAAGCACAAGACCTGAGGGAGCCTGGAACCAAGGACAACTCAGAGACAGCATGGAGTTAACGCAAAGACCCTAAATCCCAGGCTCAAATCTCCAGGCCCCTTCTGCTGCTTCCACACTGAGAGAGTTAGCCAAGCACGTCTCATTTCCCGGAGCCTATTTTTAAAATCCCTCAGTACTAGCAAGCAACATTGTAGCTATAAATAGAAGCCATGGATTTTATGATCAGGGAAAATGAGTCCATCATATTATAAAAAAAATACCCACACACATTCACTATTTATAGCCCAAGGGTTTCCACAGCTGAGCTACTCACTGAAAACCCCTGGCTGATTTTCTTCCCAGCCGAACAGGGCTCATGGAAATGTAGCAGGCAGGGGGAAAGTATGTCATCCTAAATTGCGTTTATTTTTGAAAACCCACTTTCTAAAGAGAAGGGGATCATGCAAAATGTTTGAAACTGACAGGAGTCTTTTAGGGAATGAAAGAATCACATTGCTGGTTGTGAAGTAGCTCAGGGTTCGGAGGGTGGTGGAGGACCAACGCGAAGACATTCATTGTGAAACACACCAGCCAGGCCAGAATACTCAGGACCCAGTGAGTCCCTCCGAAATGGAAGCAATAGCCAGTCTGCATTGAGCCCTTACTGTATGCCATGCACTGTGCTAGGGACCTGCATGAATTATTTCCTTTCACCATTTCAACGGACACAATGTGCTAGTCCTATTATTATTAATCCCGTATTGCACGTGGATAAACCAAGCCACAGAGAGGTTGAGCATGTGAGATTGGAGAGGGAGCCAGCATCCTAAGCACAAGCCTAGACTGTCTGCACCATGGTTTCAGAGAGCACGGAGAAGGTGGGTGGAGACCTGCCTGCACATGTGCAGGCCTTTCATGGTATACGGGGCCTGGTCCATTTCCCTAGTCTTTCCTGTTGTTGCTACATAGGAGGCTTTTGCTCCAGCCAGAGTGAGTCACTTGCTGTTCCCTGAACCCATCCGTTCTTTTGTGGCACTGAAATCTTTGCTCAAGCTCATAGGGGTTCCTTGGAAACAGAGACTATGCTTTTCATTTCCTTATTTCTTGGTCTATAGGGGATGCTTAACACCTGTTAATGGAATAAATGGATGGATGGGTGGATGAATGTAAACAAATGTGTGAATACTATTTTCTACCTCTGAAATCCACCTGTTTTCCAAGACTCCTTCAGTGCTTCCTCACCTTCAACCTCACCTCTGTTGTAAAGTCTCTCCTGGACATTACCTCTAGTCTACGTCTGGTACAATTTCATCAAGCCTTTCCTGATCCCAGGTACTGCAGCCCAGTATATATTTTCTGTGTGTCTGCCTTCCCCACTAGGCTGCCCCACCTGAGAACAGAGACAATGTTTTGAATGTGGGTTGATTCCCAGTGCCCAGCATGAGCGTTAATGACTGAATGCACTGAAACGCTGTCTGGCCATATACGTGAATGAAGAAGCTCAGTGATGTATTCCCACGGGCATACCGAGAGCAAGGGGAAGAGCTAGGGCCAGGTCCCAGGGCCCAGGCTTCCAGTTGTCTGTTCTTTCCAACATGCCCCAGTGTAGATAAGAAGCTGGGGATTTCACTAGTTTTAGAATTTTTTCCAGGTCTCTAGAGTGCCACAGACCACACCAAGCAAGTAGAAGCCATCCCAAAGTGACCAAACCAGCATGCGTCTGCCCGTGATGCCAAACTCGATCACTCATCAGTGGCTTCTTCTCTGGAAGAACGGTATCCAGGGCATTGCTGGTTTCACCTTGTATCCTCAATAACTGGATTACAAAACAGGTGATGATGCCTTGAGAGGAGGGCGTTGACAGCAGGAAGATGGGAACAGATTTCAGAGCTGGGAGTGGTTTCAAGCAGCAACAAGAGCCTCAGACGAGAACCTGGATTATATTTTCAACTCTATTACTGATTTACTGGTCTCTCTGGGCCTCTCACATTTCCACAATATGAGGGAACCAGAATACATTTTCTCTAAGGCCCTTCCAAGTTCTCAAGCTCTGTGTGTTTATATGTCTAAAGCTCATTTGGAAGGACACGGATGACTCGAAGGCTAGTAAGGAAGACAGAACTTTTCCAGTAAAGTGACAAGTAGTAGGCTTATTTTCCAAGTGTTCAACGATCAACAGCAAATGTAACAAAAATAATAAGAAAGAAAAACTTTGAAAGGTTTCTTAGAAACAAACTTACTAGATTCAATGTGAAATTTAATCACTTGTAAGTAATACCCTAACCGTGATCCACCCCCATTACCTGCACATCCCCTGGAAGACCTTTGCTGCTTCTGATTTCCATGCCTTTCCCAAATGTTTTACAACTACTGGTATTTCAAAGGAAATCAAAAGAGAAGGATGTGATTGATGGAGAAGGTAAACTCAGCTCTTCCACAAGAAGCGTAACTGCTCAGTTTGAGTGACTTGGCTTTGAAAGTCATTCATTGCAAAGCAAGGAGCATTTGTTGCGAATCTAGTGTTTGGCATGGGGAAGGGGCAGATGGAAAGATGAATAGACTTTGAGGAGTTCAAAGTCTGCTGGCAAAGATGGACCCAACCCCACTTAGTGAGTTCTATAACAGTCCTCTCCCAGCTTCTTGTATGGAAGTACCATTTTTTACCATCTTTGCAGCTATCTCTTTTGTGGGTGTGTCAAATGAAAAAGGCGCATCTGCCCCCAGGTCTGTTAATAATAAATTTCACAGCAATAATACTGTTATTGCTAACAAGGACGATTAACATTTGTATCATGCTTTAATGCTTACAAACCACAGTCACAAGCAATGTGCCTTAAAACTGCAGAATTAGAAAAGTTTGAGTCAGGTAATATTTTTCAGCTGAAAATATTTATGTTCAATTTTCTACAACTAGCAAATTTGAGACATTATTAACTTTTTTCAAATATTGTAAAGAGAAGCCCTTGCAGGCCATTTCCAACTATGCCAAAATGCATGCTGACATCCTTCAAGTATTAAAAAGAGCAAGCAAAACATTTCAACTATTTTGACTATGTGAACCAAGCCAGTGGGGAATGCACATGACTCTGCAGAAGCAAAGAACATTATTCAGCAAAAAAGACATGCATTCTGCATAAGGCTGTAAAATAATTTTTTTCCTAGAGCATATTTTTAGATCATTGTACTGCAAGAATGCTGATTTCTTTCTAAAACAAATCGATTATCAAGAATCACTGAACTTCTGTTAAAAACAGCAACTTATCTAAATTTCATGTTTTGACAAGCATTAAGGAAAATTATGTAGCACTCACAGCCACAAGAGGAATGTGCTATATAGTTCTTATACTGTTGAGACTGTTAATCTTAAGACTGTTAATCATATCAAAACAAAGAATCACTCAGCTAATTTTTACTTGGTATACCAGATATTCTTATTGCAATACTTAATTCAGGGACTCAAACCATTGGCCATTCAAGGCTAAGGGTACAGAGGAGCCAGCATATGCAAGTCTCTCTCCATGGTCTTGAGTTACCCATCCTCTCCCATTAGGGTCTAGTTGTGTTTCTTTCCCGCTGAGAAGACCAGATGCAGAGTCAGGATTTAGAACTCTGTTCCAGCTCCATCACTACGTAACTAATTGTATAACCAAGGTCACACTGTTCACTTGTTCTCTCTCACCCTCAATTTCTTCAGAATGTAAAACGGGCACATTGAAAAGAGGGCTCTAAGCTCCAACATCCTATGATTTGGTGACTTAAGATTGCCAGAGTAGGGCAGGCATGGTGGCTCAAGCCTGTAATCCTAGCACTTTGGGAGGCCATGGCTGGCAGATTGCTTGAGCCAGGAGTTTCGGCAAAATCCAGGTTCCACAGAAATTAGCTGGGAATGGTGATGTGCGTCTGTGGTCCTAGCTGCTTGGGAGGCTGAGGAGGGAGGATCACCTGAGGCCCAGGTAGGTTGAGGCTGCAGTGAGCCAGGACTGCACCACTGCACTCCAGCCTGGGTGACACAGTGAGACCCTGTCTCAAAAAAAAAAAAAAGAAAAAGAAAAGAAAAGAAAAGAAACTACTAAAATATTTGAACAACTGGTAGGGTTCTCAATTTGATTTAACAAAGTATAATTAAGGGTCATCTCTCATATTTCATGTACTATGCTAGGTACTAAAAGTACAATTACATATTAGTTAGAAACTTTCTTTTTGGTTGAAATGCACAGAAAACATACTGGCTTATGTAGGGGAAAAGGGTAATAATGTCAGGTACTTTATTGGGTCATGAACCAAACTTGTAGGATTCCATCTGGGAGTCTGGAACAATTGGAGTGAGAACCTGCAACACTCTCAAATCTTTATGTTTTTTCTGCTTTATTCTTTTATTCCAAAATGACTTTTACCCAGAAGGTGTGTGGCAGACAGAGTTTCAGGTGGCCCCCAATTATCCCAGCCTCTCAGCACTCACAGCCTATGTAATTTCCTATTCGTTAAGTATGGGCATGCCTTGAGAGTTACCTCTCACCAATAAATATAGCACATGTAAAATGATGTAACTTCCGTGATTATGTTACCTAAGACTGTAACATGTTTCTTGCTAACGTGTTTTTACTTGCTGGCTTGGATGAAGCCCGTGGGCCCGTTAGGGAGGCCCCAACGACAAGGAATTGAGGGCGGCAGCCTCTGCCAACAGCCAGGTAGCAACTGAAGGCAGCCTCTGGCCAACATCAACCAACAACAAACTCAGATCCTCAGACACATGGGCAACAGCACCCAATACTGTCAACAGCCATGTGAACTCAGAAGGGGATCCTTCCTCATCTGAGCCTTGAGATGACAGGGGCATCAGCCCCCACCTTGATTATAGCTTTCAGATGAGGCCCTGGTGCAGAGGACCCAGCAAAGCTGTGCTCAGATTTGTGACCCACAGAAACTGTGAGATAACAAATGTACGTTTTTTAAGCCACTGAGTTTGTGGTAATTTGTTGTACAATAGGCAAACAACATGAAGGCCATGGCCACTAAAGTCCCTGAACCCATATCAGAACCCTGAGTGGATCTGAAAATGAGTTTTTCTCCTTTTCTGTTGAAAATTCCTAATGAAGAGCTCTGATCATCCCAGCTCATGTCAGGTGTCCACACTACTCACCACTGAGGCCAGGGGGGTGGAAATTAGCAGGAGGCAGCAGCCCCCATTCTGGCTGATCGAACTGGATAGAACATTTCCCATGGCAAGAGAAAAAGTGCAATTATGGGCAGGCCAAACAGTAGTTGCCCACAGCAAACGGTGAACACTGTACACATGTTCTTTGCCGGTGATGTAGAGGCAGGTGTAGATGAGTTAATTGCCTGTTAGAATCAGTTGTTTCTGTGCTGCCGTAAGGGAAGTACATATCTTGAAGAAGGATATTTACACAGACTCGAGAGTCAGGAAAAAGTATCCAGGGAAAGGGACGCCTAAGATAACAACTGAGAACTAAGAGTAATCGGGTAAATAAGGGACAACTATGAATGCCTCAGACACAGAGGACATCGTGTGAAAAAGCCCAGGTGCTGGAGAAAAAAAAAATGAAGTATCGGGCTGATTCCAAATATCTTTAATACACTCAGGTGACAGTGTGGAGAGTATGCTAGGGAAGTGCCAAGAAAGAGGCTGAAGAAATTTTCCAGGACTGGGACATAAAAGACCTGGTATTAGTCAGAATTCCTAGTGACATGTCACAGACTCCATTCTCTTAGGTGGCTCACAGGGTTAAGACACCGTGCAGTCAGAAACTATGCAGCCATGGTGATAGAACCAGAACATCATGGTTGCCCGTGCCCACTGCTGGCACCAAGCACCCCACACTGGATAACACAAGCTGTCCCAGAGAAGTTAGATTCCCTACCCTTCTGCCTGTCAGGAGACTATCTTCCAGGTCACCACTGGGTCTGCTGCCTCACGTAGCGCTTTGGCATCCAGCTGTCACAGGAGTGGTCTCATTGGAAGAAGCCAGGTCACTTGCCTGCCTCTGAGCTGCAAGGAAGGCTGGAATGTGTTATTGTGGATGCTGATTTTATTCCATCATGAGAATGTGGGAATCATATATGGGAACTGTCAAAGTGTAGAGAGGTTGTTTGACAGATAAAGACATTCACGAATGACAGCTGCCCATGAAAGGCTTCATGAGCCAACCTAGAATTTTACCTTTGTCTTGGGGGATGTCATCAGTGGGGTTTGAGTAAGGGCATGGCATGCTTACGCTTATAGTTTAGGAAGCTCACTTGTCATAGAGGGTGGAAGATGAATTGGAGGCAAGGAGGCCAGGTGGAAACCTGTTGAGGCGTTCAGGTGAGGAAGTACAAGTACCGGAAATAAAGTTGAGGCAAAGGGAATGGAGAGAAGGATAACTCTGGGTGGATCCTAGGAGGCACATAAAGAAGTACTTTCTCTTAAGTAGACAAAAATACTTAGTAAATTACCATTCTTTTCTGCACATCCTCCCCTCTACCCCATTTTAGCAACTCTTGGGGATATTCCTCTCCACCTAGGGTTAAATTTGAATTTTTAAATGGATTTTACTAAAGAAATATTGCAGTGGTGGACTATGTGGGAAACCTATCATTTGTAATATAGCTTCTCTGACAAGTGTCTTTTAAATATACACTGAGCGTGGAATCTTTCTTCAAATTAAATCTAATATAAAGTCAATAAGGGGAGTGTGGTGTCTTTGGGTTTAGAACTCTGTCCTCCTTTTCATTCCAAAATATCAGCCTGGAGGAAGCTCTGCAGAACCCTAGGCCCTCATAGTGCATGGTTTGAGAACATGTGCCCCTTGAAAGTGTGTATTGAACTTACACAAAATGTGGAACTGACTCTCAGTTGCTGTATCTGCTGCTGCATCAATTACCCTGTGGCATGTTGTACTTAATTAAGTACTAGGTAGATTCACTGGGGAGAGAGAGAAAAAGGAAGGTGGGAGCTACCAGAGAAGGTTTCTTGGAGGAAGGTGGCTGGTGCTGAGCCTCCAAGGATAAGAAAGGTGTGCCAAGGAGGAAGTAGCAATAGGAGTGCTTTGTGGAGGGCGGATGCTGGCAAGGGCACTTACTGGAATTAGATGGGTGGTGTGGTGGGCAGACTATAAGATGTCCCCACTGGTCCTTGTCTCCTGGGATTCACATACTGGTATAATCTCCTCTTCTTGAATGTGGGCAGGACCTGCTTTTAACAAATAGAATACAGCAATGGTAACGGGATATCACTTCTGTCATTAGGTTACATGAGATCATGGTTTCTGTCTTTCATGCAGCTCTCCCTTTTGTCTTCTTGCCTTGCACACTTTGATGAAGCAAGCTACAATACCAGAGAGGCCCAATGTGGCAAAGAATTGATGGTGGCTGCTAGCCAACAGTCATCTAGGAAGTGAGACCCTCAGTCCAGCACCCTCAAGGAGCTAAATTGTGTCAACAATATCCTGAGAAAAGGCCTGGAGTGGATACATCCCCTGTTGAGCCTTCAGATGAGTTCCCAGCTGTGGTTGACACACTGATTTCAGCGTTGAGAAAGACCCTGAGAAGAAAGCTCAACTGAGCTGTGCCCATATAACTGTGAGATCGTAAGTGTGCGTGTGTGTTGGTTTAAGTCACTAAGTGTTGTGAATGTGTTACACAGCCAAAGATAGCTGATGCAGTGACTTTGGGCATGTTCTTAACATTTCTGACCCTCGGCTTTCTACTCTGTACTTGTGGGGAATATGTGGACCACCTTTCAGGTTTGGTGGAGGGATTATATAAAACAAGATATGGAATGCCAGCATTCTGTAGGGCTAGTAGTAGATGTTCAATAAACAGCAGCTACAGCCAGCACTAACATCAACTATGCATAAGGGAGAAATAACCCTTAGTAGATTTTCACAATCTGTGCATGTTTGTCACTTACTGGAAGAACCAATATGGCCCTGTGAACCTCTCCCAGAAATCTAGCTCTGGAATAAGAGTGAAAGACAGACAAAATATCTCTAGGTGCTCTAAACCCCTCAGTTTCTAGGGTCGGTGCTGACCGTACATGCTTCTTGATCGCACTGCACCAAGGTCCAGGACCATGGCTGGATCTGTAATCCACATTCATGAGGTGGCTTTATGTCAGGGGAAAGAAGGACAACATTGTGCTAGTTTTTAAAGGTAGCATTCCCAACTTAATGTAAAAAAAAAAAAAAGCCTGCATTTTCTTTATCATTCCTCCATCATGTTCAACCCCCAACGAAGATTACAACCTTTAGATATTAGTCACTCTCCTACTGTAAGAGTTAAGATTAACAGGGTAAACAGGGTAACAGGCTTTGCCAGCAAAACTTGGCTGATCCAACAGATTTTAACTCTGTAGGACAGATTTTGCTGTATTTGTGCTTTCCCTTTTTTGTTCGTTCTTCCCCAGAGGAGTATTAACTCAAAGCCATCACGAGAGACCCATCGCTGCTTCCTGCTTTTTGTACTATCACGTTCATCTCTCTCTTTTGTGACTTCTCCAGCCATTTGATTAAAGACACACACACACACACACACACACACACACACACACACACACACCCCTCTTGAGGATGCCATCCACTTCTAAAATGGAAACAATTTGATTGGAAAATGGAGAGTGCATAAAGGCATTTTCATATCCACCCATTTCACCTTCATCTACCTTTCCCGGTCTACTGAAGCCAACAGCAGGACTTTGCTCTTTAAATGTAAAGGCTGCAATGAAATGCAGTTAGCGACCGAACTTTGAAAGGAATTAAGAAGACTGAAGTGGGTTGGCAGCTAACAGACAGGTACCCTCTGGACTTGTATTTTCAGTGATCTGGAAAAATGTAATGAACTCCAATGACGTTTTAACAAGGCTGCTGATACCTAAACCTTAACTGCTTAGAAAAAAAAAGGTAAGAGATGAAAGAACATATTTCTTTGTCCACAGTAGGTACGGTGACTGTTTTGGGTGAGTGAACTCTGAAAATAACAGTAATTTGACATACCTGCAATTTAGAAGGCAAAGAGGTAAGTCTGTCAGCCACTGCTTGTTTTGTTAGTCTGAAAAGTGAGCAATTGTTTCTTGAAAGTTCTGCATTTTTGTTCATTGATGTAACAGGTGTTGCATTTTATTAGCAATAGCCTTTGCCTAGTCATATATATGTATATTTTACTGTTAGCTTTAAATTAATGGCTTCTAACAACTGGAAATATTCATTAGCTAAGTTTGGATCTTTGAAGACTAAAAATAGCCTTTTTCAGTCACTGCTTTTTCATCTGAAAAATGGGAATCATGATGTGTGCTTGTGGTGGTTTTATTTTTAAGTTGAAATCATACACATGAAAGGGCCTGACACAGAATAGAGGCTCAATTAATGCTCGCGATGATGATGATGATGAAAAAACTAAGCAGAGATGTGTACATCTTCATTTTTCCTATGGAAAATATAATCTTTCTTTCATCAACGAAATGTCTTTAGACATTTTTCTAGATGGATTGTTAATATGGTCACCCTAGCAATTAAACATTCCTGTGTTTTATGAGATGTTTGTAAGTCATCCAAAGCCCCTCCTTCCTTACTCGTTTAGAGAAATCTAGTTCAAGGAACTCCAGCTGGATTTGGTTTTATGCAGCGCTTCGGACAGGCCAAGTCAGCCTCTGGCTGGTTTGTGAAAATAAATAGAAGTATTAGGAAGGATCTAGATTGAAAGACAAGATGAGGAGTCCTTTGCCTTCCTCATCATTCACTAAGAGACTCTCCTTCAACGTGACTGAGGCGCTCATGTGATGTTTTGCTTCAAACTCGGCAGATGATGTGGTTAACTGGGTGGGGGGTGGTGGCTCGAGAAATGGTCTCTGATCCCAGATCACCTCTGTGGCATGTCGTCTCTTAACTACCGTGGCTTCCCCGTCACTGGAGACTATTTGTCAGCTTTTAGAACAATTAACATTACGGAGAGTTGAGACTAAGAGGAAGAACGAGGGACTTTAACAACCTTTACATTGTTAGTAATTTTATGGCTATGTCTGTTTTATGGACAATCTCCCCAGCAGAACTGAATTACTACATTAATATGAATCCTTGGAATAAGGTAAAATGTGCTCGAGTGTACATGGAGCAATTAATTTAACAATGCTCTCCCATCTTACCTTGGGAGCTGAAACCAAGCATGCTGACATCGAGTAATTATAAATAAAATGTGTAAGAATGATCTTGTTTGTAATTAACTGGGGACAAGGCTATGACTATTGTGTCCCTGCACTGTAAGTTATCATGAAAACCATAACAACAACACAAGAACTCTCTCATTTAGGAATTCAACAATGTCCAAGCTTTGGCGGGGGCTGGGGAGAAATAAAACAAGGCTAAGGTTTATATGTCTTCTAGCCTGGTGGGGAGGCCAAAGAAGAAGGTTGGGCTAGAGAGGAGACCTCAGCACTGAGATTAGACAATCCACGTCACAGGCAAAAATGAGAATAGAAGATGAAAGAGTATTGGACTTAGGGTATCCCTGTGAAGGCATGAAATGACTGCGGCTTTTTTTTTTTTTTTTTGAGATGGAGTCTTGCTCTGTCACCCAGCTGGAGTGCAGTGGCGTGATGTCAGCTCACTGCAATCTCTGCCCCCAGGTTCGAGTGATTCTCTGCCTCAGCCTCCCAAGTAGCTGGGATTACAGGTGCCTGCCACCACACCTGGCTAATTTTTGTATTTGTAGTAGAGACGAGAGTTTCACCATCTTGGCCAGGCGGGTCTTGAACTCCTAACCTCGTGATCCACCCGCCTCGGCCTCTCAAAGTGCTGGGATTACAGGCGTGAGCCACCACGCCTGGCCCCGTCTGCAGAATTTTTATGGGATGCTTCTTTCATGTCTCACCAGGTGGACATCCCTGACATTTTCTGTGGTCTTTTAAAATTCTAAATAAACACAGCCACAACACCAAGATTTCTCCTCGCTGGAGAGCAAGCGTGAGTTTGGTTCAAATAGGTTTTGAGTATGATTAAGTGAATGAGAATGGATGCGTTAAGGCCTGAATAATATCGGAATGCTTCTCAGGTGAAAAGCTCTCAGGGGTATCTGCCTCTCAGCGGGGGATTCCTGCCAATGGCACCCAACCACCTTGATTATCTGTCACCTGCAAACAAAAACAGCAGCAAGAAAAATGTAAAATATAAAAATGTAAAACGAGTTTGTTGCTGCTATCTTACTTTGATGGGAGAAAAGAATGAAAACTCAAAGCAGTGAGGGATTTAGAAAAATCGGTTCCTGGAATTCACTGTGGTGTGGACTGGATCGGGCCACTTAGGATCAGGGAAGCAGTCTTTGTGCAAAGACAGTCGAAACAGGATTTAATCAATTTGGCCCGTGCCGATGCTATTCATAAGGGAACGTTACCCGTTTCTGGTTGGGAAATCTTTGCTTCTGCACTCAGGCTGTGGGTTACCAAATAGGAACATTTTCTGTTGTTTCCATCACATCACGGTGTTTGCAAGACAGCCTGAGATGGGAAAATTGAACCTGTTAGTATTCAATCTAGTTGAGAATAAGATAATGAAATAGCCACAGCCTTGTTTTTTCCTAAGAGATGATTTTTATTTATTTATTTTTCTGCGCGTGATCCTACTTGGAAAGAAAGCAAATTTCAGTTAATAGCATTGTGCAGTATTGTTGCTTTGTTAGAGAGATACACCACCGCCCGAGTACCTCTCGGCCTGCTTTTGGAATCTACCAGGTCCTCATCACAGTCTGGTCAAGCTAGGCAGGGCTGGGGTGACCGGTTCCTCAAGGACAGGTGATTTGTCCAGCTCAAGCTCTGGCAGCAAGTTTGCTGAATGATGTCCCCAGACACACCAACAGAAGCCCGACAAAACTAACTTTGCTGATGCCATACCTAATCCCTTTCACACACACAGTAATCGTGAGCCACATGGGTATAATGGTGGCCCAGAAATGATCCACGCAGTTCTTCATTAATGAGCTTATTCATCAATAAGTGCCCCTTTTCCAGTGGGGGAGGCTTGCGTGTAAAATTTCCAACAGATGTTCACCCTTGAGATTGCCTGAATTTGTACCTCATCTGTCTTGTCATGTTAGGCAGAGAAAGCTACTGCTCACTTTGATGGGCATCAGATACTGCCATGAAAAGCTATAGTCCTGAAAGCCTGCTGAGGCTGCTCCATAAATAGATTATTCATCTATGGTCGTAATAATTGTAACTGGCAGACAGCAAAGAAATTTGAATAATTGTCATTAACTGCTGGACCCTTACAATCTCAAAGAGACCTTACAGGTTACTCAGACTCTTTTCAACATGACTGCTTAACAAGACTTCAGCTTTTGCTTGAATGCCACAAGTGATGGGGAGCTCACTACTTACCAAGAGAGCCCATTTGTTATTTGGATTGCTGTGAGTCAGGAGTTGGCAAATTGTTTCTGTAAAGGGCTGGATACTAAATGGGCTTAGTGGGCCATTCAGTCTCTGTAGCAAGTACTCGTCTCTGTTCTTACAGCAGAAACAAGACAAAAACTAATGGGTGGGCACTAGAACCTTGTTTACAAAAGTGGTCAGTTAGTTAGATTTGACCCATGAACTGTGGTTTGCTGGCCACTCCTCTAAGTGTTAAGGTGTTCTTCCTTGTCTTGAAGAAAAGCAGTCATCTTCCTGGTGGCCTAGTTCCACTTCTTGGGGCCAACTGTAAGAGCTAATGAAGCTCTCTCCTTTAAGAAAACCCTGTAGCTATTTGAAATTGATAGTATCCTCTTTCCAAATGATCTCTTTTGTGTTCGCCACTTCTCTCAGCTCTTCCCAGTCGTCCTAATTTCAGTCTTTCACCACCTCCTTTCCAACCCGAAAGCCGATCCTAAACAAATGTTTGAGTCCTCCTCACTTCATTTCACCTGTGCTTTATGGCACTCTTCACTCAGGCCCTGCCACTGACGCAGGCTGTCCCATTCATGTGAATGCAAACGAGTCAAACTTCTGCTCAGCCCAGCAGCTGCAGCCTGCCCGGATAAGCCCAGCCAGTTACCCTCCTGGCCTCCCACTAACCAGGGGGCTTTGCTGGATACAGGCTGCCCCTCTCTGGGCTAGCATTTTCTTCCTTTGAAGCTGGAGATGCTGACAGAGCCAGGTGAGCTCAGGAAGATGGACATGCTTTGTGAACTGTAAAGAGCCATATGCAAGTATTAACAAATTTCAGGACAAGACCACCCAGGGGGAAGCCCCAGCTTCAAGTCACAGGGTCTATCAGGTATCAGCTTTGAGACAGGAATCCTCCAGACCAAACCCCCATGTATATGATGAGAGCCAATGAAATGTGGGAAATGAGAGGCTCTGAAAACCTCAGAGCACTATAAAAATAAAAGTCATTAACAGTAGAGATAATGATTTTTAGAAAGGAAGGATGCTTCTAATCTTTCCTGAGCCATTTCTAAGGAAGTCCTTTCTCCCTCTTGGTTCCTACTACCCCCAACCCCGTATCATACACTTACCTGACTGCACGACACATAGTGTTTCTTCTCTGAAAGGAACAACTGTTTGACCTTTCTCAGTGGGCTCTATTTTTCAGTATTTGAAAGTCTTTGCAAGTGCTGTTCCTGTACTTGAAATCTTTCTGCCCCCCAACCGCCAAACCATTTCCCTTTCATTTGACTGACTCCCACTGATGTTTCAGATTCATCTTAGAAGTCTCCCTCACCAGGAAGCCTTCCTCAGTCTCCTAGATCCAAGGAAGGGCTTCCCTTTGGTGCAACCCCCATGACTTAGTAAGTGCTCAGTTAAACACTTATTAAATGAATGACTGCACAAACGGATGAATAGATCCAATAGGCTAATATCTGCAAAAAGCTTGGAACAGATGTACTATTTATGTCTCTCATGCAAACAATACACTCATTACAGATTGCTGAGCCCTCTCACACAGAAGGACTGGTGAAGTGTACTGTGTACCTTGCCATGTCCCTGCAAAGTGTGGCGGTTGGTAGGGATCAGGACCCCATTGTCCTTTTGAATGATAGGAGGCGCCTCAGTCAAGCACAGCTACTGAGTCTTGGCTTGGGTGGCTGCCTGGAGGCTGGATCCTCTTTTCCAGCTAGCTGCTCCGCTGTTTCACACTCACCACCCCATGGGCCAGACTCAGCTGATGGCCTTGCCTGCTCCTTCAGGGAGGAAACCAGCACTAACAGGAGTCATGGACTCCCCTAGCTCCCTCTCTACTTGCCTCCCTAAGGGCAGTTCCTGCACAGTTTCAAGATGTTTCTTCCACCTGTGTCCTTCAGCATCCCTAGGGCTTGCTCCATCTCTTCAACTTCTTGTCTTCCTGCCTCGGGTCTCACTCAGCTCCTGCACACAAGAGCTGCTTGTTACCCTGCATATTCCTCCTGATTAGCTTGTTCTTGCTTCTGCATTATCACCTGCCCAATATTTATGCATCCTTGGGGACCCAACTCAGATGCCACCTCCTCTGGGCAGCCAGCTGCAGTCCCTGCAGACAGGTGTAGTCACTTTCCTCTACCCCTCCAAGAATAGTATTTGGTAACCTCTATAAGAAAGAGCGTATCAATTCACAACAACTGTGGGGGTCTAATGATAATAATAACTATCTTTTTATCAAGTGCTCACTCTGTTCCAGGAACTATGCTGGAGACTCATATACACATCTCGTTGGCAATCCTGTCTCAAGTAGCCACTAGCTATGTTATTATTGTTCTTTTCCTTCAGCCTGGCAGACCGCATAGGAAATTAGGAACATAGGCTGGGGGGTCAGGAAGACTGGGTTACAATTCCCCAAGTCCAGCATTTGCCAGCTGCATGACTTTAGGAAACTTACATAGCCTTTTCGAGCTTCCTTTCCTAAGCAAAGATAATGGACCTACTTTACAGAGTTTGGTGAGGTTAAAATGAGCTTTCCTAAATAAAACTCTTCGTACCTGGAGTTCCTGGTATGGGTTAAGCCCTCAATAAAAGCCCCTATGAGGACCCAGAAGACAGAGGACTTATCTAAGTCATTTTTGCATCTCTGGTGCCTAACACGGTGCCTGACTTCAGTGGATACTCCTTACAAATTTAGGGAGATATTCTTCCACTGTATTGCTGAGGAACAATCCCTGTGTGGCCATAGGGATCATAGGCTTCCTCAATCCTGGCTTTCCTGTGCACTCCCCACTTCCTATTACTTGAGAAAAAATGAAGAATGACTATGTAATGTAAGAGTCTTCCCTGCTGCCCTTTTCTCCAGCCATATATGCACCAATAAAAGATGTATGTGCCGGCTTTTGCTATCCCCAAACAACATTTTTCAAATCTCTGCAAACCCTGAATGAGACATTTCCTTGCAGGCTGCTTTGGTTCCTGGAATAGTTGGATGCCTGGAATCCAAGCTCTGAGGTTTCATTTATTGTAAGCACCGGACTCCCTGACCAAATTAGGTGTCAAACTCTACCTGCAGATTGGGAAATTGGGGCTGGAGAAAGAGCCGGCTGCCAATTTGGCACCAAGAAATAGTCCTTCTGGAGTATCTGGGGACCAGCTCTCAGTATGTAACCACCCATAATGACTGGTTGGGAGATTCAGATGTTACTCCCAGTTTCACTGGAAAATGTTGGAATGCACTGTCATACACAGGCTAGGATGCAAAGTGCTTTTCTCAGAAAAGTATGGCCTTTGGGCCCGGGCTTCTTGACACAGGTTTCTGTTTCAATGGACTTGCAGAGTTTTTCAACAGGAGTTACTGGCATCTCAGTAATAATAATTGGAGGACATGTCTTGTCACTAAGCCAACAAAAACCACTCAGGCTCTGGGGTTTCCCAAAGCCCCTCCTGGAGGGGCTCTTTCCTG
The DNA here is from genome assembly GCF_001604975.1 of Cebus imitator. NCBI lineage: Eukaryota > Metazoa > Chordata > Mammalia > Primates > Cebidae > Cebus > Cebus imitator. The sequence goes on along the minus strand of NW_016107367.1, from coordinate 7,532,307 downwards.
CAGAGATGCAGGGCTGGGGTGTGGGAGTTCCTGGGCAGGCCCGATTCCCCTAAATCTCTGCAGGGTCTGTCCTCTGCATCTTTCTTCCCACATCCAGACCAGAGAGGAAGACAGAAAGGCCAGCTAGGGAGGGTGTGGGTTGGTCTTTCAGGTGAGGTGGCAGGCGGGTCCTATTCTGTGGTAGGCAGCCTTTTGTAGGCAAGAGGATCTTCTGAGAAGTAGGGGCAGAAGGTTCCTTGCCCCACCCAGCGGGAGAAGGGGCCAGCGGGGGGCCCTGGAACCTGCTAACCAGGATGTCTGGGTTCTTCCCCCAGCTCTGCTTCTGAGGCACCCAGCGGATCCGGGCAATTTGCCCCCCTCGTTGGTAGAGGCCATGGTGGCTGCTTGCTCTGCCCACGTTTCCCGGCACTTGCCTCACTTCTCTGGACGGTGGGGGGTATTTTCGTGAGGTCCCAGAGAACCAATAGACAGGCTGCTTAGCTTCTAGAAAACCATGTTCACATTCATGGAAGGCTTTAGGTTCTAGTACTTAGCTTGGGGACAAATGCTCCATCTTACTGAAGACGGTAAAAATGTCCTGCGTACTGCAAGCAATTGGAGGGGCCTGGATTTGAACCCAAGTCAGTGTCAGAGGTCCCAAGTCCTAAAAGCGGAATGTGCCCCGAGGCAGGTTACAAGGCCCACAAAGCGGGCAACTGGACATGGGGGTGGGATGGGAGGCGCCAAAGGGCGGCAGAGGTTGGGGGTGTCGTGGTTTGACCACGCTGTAACTACCTCCAGATAGAAGGAACTGGGAGTGGGAAACGGAGCAACCTGGGCTTCCATGATGAAGAGGCAGCGCAGGAGCAAAATGTCCAGGAAGGAGGGAGGGAGACCAGAGGAGGGAGGAGGCGCCTCTTCCACCCGCGTCCCCAGGTCCCCATGTATGCCACGTGGGAGGAGCGCGTCCCGCACACCCACGCGCCCACAGCCACATTCGCCACGGCTCCTGCCCGGGCCGGGCTCCCCGCGCGCCTGTGGGTGCCAAGCCTCCACGGGCCACGTCGCCGCCACCTGCTGCTGCATCCCCACTGCGGGGACAGGAGCATCTCGGTGTCTCCCTTGGTCCCCTCGCCCCGCGCAGGCCTCCAGGGCCAGGCGGAAGCCACGTCTTCCCCGGCCCCCTCCCCAAAGCAGAGAGGGAGGCGGAGGGAGGAGCTCGGCCGGCAGCCGCCTGCTCTCGCCGCACTGGAGCTCCCCCTCCCCTCCCTCCCCGCCCTTCGGCTGCCGCAGCCCGGCTCGTCGCGCGCGTCAGCGTGGGCTCCCCTGAGCGAGTCGCTAGGTAACGGTACTGGCTCCGCAGACCCGGGGCCGGGGAAGCCCTCGCGCGTTGTCAGCAGCGGCGCCGCGGCGCAGGGGGCGCACGGACCCTGCCCTATCCGGGCCTGCGGACACCCCGCTCGCTCGCAGCCCCCTCCCAAGATGCCTTAACCCGCGCCGATCGCTGCTGCCGAGGTCCCCTCTCCTCCCCACCCCCACCCGAAGGGACCCAGACGCCGCCAGCCCCTTCCTCCTTCCCCGCAGGTGCGCACTGCTCTGCGCGCTGCTGGGTGGGCGCCCGCCGCTGCGGTCGCGGTCGCGGCTGGTAAGCTGCGCTCTGGGGCTGGGGCAGGAAGCAGTGGGGGGGCGCTCGAAGAGCAGGGCAGCTTCGGCCACCACGGCCGCGGGACCGGCCATGTGCTAAAGTTTCAGGGCCTCGGCGCCCCGCTGGGCGCGCAGCGCGGGGCGCGGAGGCGCGGTGGGTGGGGCAGCGCGGTCCTGCTGGCGCCCGCCCGCCCCCGGCCCCCGCGGGGCGCAGCTCTGCGCGCTCTCACACTGTCTCTCTCTTTCTCTTTCCCTCCGCGCTGTCTTCCCGAGGTCCTCCCGCCGAGCCCCGGCGCGGGGCATGAGGAGCCCCCGGGTGCCGCCCAGAGACGAGCGGGCTGCGCGCACACCTCGCCAGCGGCAGACGGGGACATGAGCAGCGCGCACGGGGTCCCGCGCCCGGCGGCCAGCCCCATCCGGCGGCTGCCCGCGGGTCAACGCTGCCCGGGAGAATGAGGCAGGAGCCCGCGGCAGCCTCCTTTTTTTCCTCCTCCTCGCCTTCCTGCGGCTCCGACGCTCCGAGCCCGGGCCGGGCTGTGGCTCTGCTGCGTGCCCCGCGCGCCCCTCAACCGCCTCCGGATGCGCTTCTCGGTAAGCCAGGCCCTCCCCCTTGCGAACAAAGCCTCCTTCGCAGGGCCCCGAGGCCGCCTCCGAGTCCCTGTCCTACCCTCCTTTCCCACCCGTAGCCTGGAAGCCTTCGGGGCTTCGGATTGAATCCCTCATTTTCCCCTGCCAGAAAACCCCGCCTGAAGGCTGAACTGCCTGGGCGCCCTGGAGACTTGGTGCTTTCCTCCGCCTTCTGGAGAAAGATGTGGGCTTGACATGCAGGCGGGAGACCTGTCTGGTTTAGATAATGGCATGTGTATGCAGCTGGGTTCAGACTTAGCTTTTGGGGACAACAACTTATTTAGTGGGTGTCCAGGCCATGCCGGGCAATGTGCCTCAAAGCCGCTCTGGGAAATAGGTACCCGTTTCTCCATTGCCCAGATGAGGAAACTGAGGCTCAGACAGGTTGAATGACTTAATGAAGGTCACAAGGTGAGGAAGTGGGAGACCAGGATTGGAAACCAGGGCCCTCTCCTTCCCTGTCAGACTGATCCCTTTGTAACAAACACACCTGTCTCATTTCTTCTACTAACTGCCTCCGTCTCAAGAGTCATTTCATGTGTGTGAAAATACTTGTTCCAATGAGTTTCTGTTCTGATGAAATGAATTGCTGATAGCAGGCACTTTTTGTCCATCCTGCCATCACGTTGCTGCTAACCCCTAATGTGTACTGCAAGTGTAAAGCTACTTTTTAGTTCAGGTGAGAGGCTAATATGTTTTCTTAGGCGTTCTCTTTCCTGGGATTCTGTTTTCCCAGGCCTCTTGAAGGATGGAAAGGACATTGGTTCCTCCTTTGTGCCCAGCACATGCGAGGCCTCAGAACTGCATCCTAAACCTTTCCCTGGGGGGAGGGCTCTTCCAGGTTACCTGCCCCTGGTTTTGCAAATCTTGGAGACGGTTGCTTCACCAGAGCAGGGGCTGATCCCAGATCTGTTCAGGTGGCAGCCCAGTGTTGGTTCTTATTTGCTAGCCCTCAGTATCAGCAGAACTTCACACTTCTCAGCCCAAAAGAAAAAGGGTTTTAATGCAGATACGATGCCTGATGCATGCCTCAGTTCCCTGGCTTGCCACTGTTAACTGTTTGTTTAAATGCATGTAGTTTAATCCTGAAGAGGGAAGCCACATGGAATCATTTGGTCCTGGTCTGAGGGGCTTGTTCCATCGGTGGAGTCACAGTGTTGAGTTCAGTTGTCTACACGTACATTTGTGCAGAGAAAGTCCCTTAGCAGTAAAGGGCCTCTGTGTCTCTGTTAGTAAAGAGCAAGGTTGTACTGACCAGCCCCTCAGACCCCCTTCAACTAAGTGATTCTATGAGTGAAAGAACTAGTAAGTTACAGGCCTGAGCTGGGGTGTCTTAGTCCAGTTGTTTGGACTAACGTTCTACACTGAATGGGTTGTTGATTTCCAAGAAGAGGACTTGGTATCCAGGGAGCTGTGAGATTCAGGTTCAGCCCAAAAGAGGTGAAGCTTGAGCTGTGCTTAATAGATTATTTATTGGGCTAACACATGGTGGCTATAAAATGTTCCAAGGTGTCAGATTGGGGTTATGGGATAAGTTAGGCATTTCAGGAGGAGAGATGACATTAGCCGCTAAGAACTGATGACATACAATTCATTAACAAGATGCCCAGCAGGCTAGAAAGCAGCAAGCTGGGGAGCTTTTCCTACCCCTTCCCCAGAAAGAATCAATCATATTTGCATAGGTAAAATGTTCCCAGCCCAAACAATTACTGCAAGTAAATAAAGTAATTTTTTCAGAGTCTCCCAACTCTGTTGTTTGCTAAGTATACTAGTGATGCGTGGAGCCTGCCTTTGCTTGGCTGCAGAGGGCCTGGGACAGGGAAGGTGGGCCTCAAGGATGTTCATACCCTGAGTTAGTTTTTGGCTGTGGATTAGAGCTAAATCCATCACTTTGACCTATGGGCTGTTAATGGGGTTGTCATTGGTCTTTTCAAGATGTGGATTAATGAACCTCTTAAAGTGCTGCCGAATCCCAAATGAAACGGGCATGTCCCACCTTCTTCCCAGAAACTCGGCCCTCAGTGGGTTTTGTGACTGTTTGAAATTCACAAAACCAGAGGCTTTCATTTTTGACAGGCTCATAGGGTCTACAAAGGAAAAATAATGCATCTTGTGTGGGGATATTAATCTCCCAGCATTGTGTGTTTTAGCTTCTCATGATTAACTGGTAAGGTTTTGAATAAAAATGAATGCAGAGAAACAATCTTCATTAAGTTGCTTTTGAAAATGCCAAGGTAATTATGAAATAACGATTTTTGTGTCATAGATCATACTACTCACAGCCAAAGCAGAATTACATCACAAAACATTACTCTTGTTACTGATATTTATTTTTTAATTCATTAGTTTTCTCATATTTTTTGCTTTTTTCCTGCCCAATGTGAAAATAAGCAATCAAGAATAAACTCTTCCTTTTTTGTCTTAAACCCACATTTTTTTTTCCTGTAAGATCTCTAAAGCTGAACTCTTCCCCACCATAGATATAATGGCCTCATGTTAAAATATGTTTTAAGTGCCTTGGGTTTCTTCGGGAGAACGAGAGGGTTATGTATCGTAAGTAAAAAACAACGAGGAGACATTTCCCTTGTTTGCTTACTATTCTAAGTCGGGGATGAGACCATGCACTCAGGATTGCAGCTGCCACACTTAGCATCATGGGGACTCACTCTGAGTGCTGTGGCGCTTCTGCATCCGTGAAGGAGGCACACCTGGACTGATCGGGGTGCGGAGGAAAAGAACAGCTTCCAAAGACCAGGAAAGCTGGAGTTTATTCCCGACCCAGTCGCTAACTGGCTTTGTGGCCTTGGACAAATCATTTCCATTGGCTGGGTCTGGGCTTACATATATGCAATGGGTGTATATGTTTGCATGTGTATATGTGTGTATATTGTTGATACCAGACATCGCCCTCCAATTCTAAGTTTGAAGAATCCTCAAAATTGGGATATAGCTGGTTATTAATAGCTCCAGAATGCTCTGTACTTTTGGGTTACATAACATTTCAATTAGACATTCCTATAAACAATAAGGAATTGGTGATTATAGAAGATGTGCTATTTATTACCGCACGTGGAGACTCCGTACCCTGAATGTGTGAAGGAAGATGGAGCTGTGATCTTAAAGGTGATGATGCCAGCTTCCCTATCAGAGTCCCCTTGCACGGTAGAGGCCCACCACAAATCTGAGAGCACTAGAATGAGCCATGACCCTCTCTAGGATCCATGCAAGAACCATTATGTAATTTGGGTCAATGGGGTAAGAAAAATATGACGTTCTATCTGTGTAGCTTTAGGGTTCAGGGGACTTGGAGATTATACCTCAATCTCAGGCTATTCCTGGAAGGTAAGAAGAGGAAGTAATTACTGTTTGCAGTTGTTTTGAAAATGGAGAGTGCTTAAGCTACAGCCTTGAACTCAGCTGAAGCTGGAAAGTGGTGAGAAAGAAGTTGGTCAATTTGGCCGTGGTGTTTTTGCCAGGTTTTGCATGCCGGCACCCTTGTAACGTCTAAGGAAGTGTGTTGTCTGAGGTCAGGCTCCCTGGTGAAGCTGCAATCATTTTCAGATAGAGAGGGCATGAGAAAGGAACCACCAGCCTTAAACATTTTGACCTTGCAACTCTGCAAAGTAGGTATTATTAACCCCGCGTTCTAGATGAGGAACCTGGGCTCAGAGAGCTGAAGTGTCTTTCTCAGTCTCTAATAATTATCAAATGGCAGAACCAAGCAAGGTTTTCAGTGGACTCTGCTGGGGTTTAAATCAACCCTTGCTGGCCCTCATTTCCACTGCTACTGCAGTGTGTCTGTCTGGCGACCAAATTGTGCCTTTCCTCCCCAATTTCTAGATAACCATGGCACTAAAAAAAGCATGCAGATGATTTGACATCAGTAACATATGGAGGTGACTTTGCTGTCAATAAACTTCTAAATTCACCAGGACTTTTGTTAGAGGTTAGATTTCTTTTAACTGCACAATGTCAAATGTGTCTATTTCCAAAAATATCCCCAAATAAGCCAGTAGAAACCCTAAAAGGGTTAGTGCTGGTAATTCTTTGGGAAAAGCTAAAAGAATTCCTCTAGGTCCCACGTTCATCCGCCTGGGGTTCTGTGGGAGGTAAACACAAACTGACGTATGGGACGTCATTCTGAGAAGTTGTCGCTAGGCTGCACCTCCTAAAAAAGGGACACAATAAAAGTAACAGACACTTTCAAAAGAACCATTTCTCCTCCTCCAGGATGTCCATGAGTTAATCCTCCCCCAAACAACAGACTAGAGAAGATATTCAGAGGAACATATGTAAGACCTTCACAGTTCACCTACAGCTCTTAGGAATTTCTGGGACTCAGGAGGAAAGGTAGGCCTCACCTAGTAGAGATGCCGTCATATCTGGTGTTGGGGACGGCTTTCGGAATGTCACTTGTGCGTGTATCTGCTGCTGTTCTTCGCCGTAAATGTGCCGAGCTGGCCGAGCATCCACCATTCCCAGGACCGGAGATTCCAGAGTCCTGTCTGTAACACACAGTTTACAAAGAGCAAAGGAAAATCCCTAAAATACTCTGGCCCCATCGCTCGGCTTTACATCCTGGTAATGATCCTCAGGCTGGGTTTCTTCGCTAGCAGTTGATGATGCTTCCATCTCTGATGCCGGCCTTGCCCGTGTCATGCGAATGATGTCTTCACCAACAGACCCCTCCTTCCATCTCCTCTGATCACTGAGCTGCTTATGTGCCAGAAAGCTTCAAGTTTCTTGATAGGTGATGAATGAGAAAAAGCAGACAGAATGAGTTAGAGAGTTCTGCTGTGATTCATCTACAGTCTGTAAAATACCACAGCTCAGCAGTCAGCACAGGTTTTTGATTTGGTAAATGAGGAAAAACAGTGCATGTCTTCAGTGGGGCACATGGAGTCTGCATCTTCTGCTCCCAAACTTTGAGAGAACAGGTGCCCCGTGGCTTCAGCTTGGGGCTAGATTTCTAATATGTGTAGTTATTAAAAAGTAGAAAATGCAAGAGTAGCTTTGCAGAGTCACGAGAGAGGATAAGAAGAGAGAAGTTCACGGCCTCTGGATGTGATTATTGTGAAAACAATTTCACATCATTTCCAGCAACAAGAAGCACAGAGTCAGCTCACTGAAGAAATTTAGCTGTGTTTCTTGTTGTCTTTGTATGTGGCTTATGACAGGTGCGGATGGCACTTGATGTGCTTGAAAACCTCCACCTTCCTAAGTCCTTCCTGGTGGCTAAGAGAGGCTAGGCTGAATGCCTTGGCGGACTGGCATTTTTGAAACCTGACTCCCAAGGTCTTTGTGAGGGGCAATGTATTCCCAGGTGCTTCTGTTTCTTAATAATCTGTGATGAGCTGCTATATGTGCCTCATTTAACATCACCGAGCAAAAGAGCAAACACAGAATGCCCAGGATGTTTTCTCCGCTTCTATCTGCTAATGTGGTCTGGGGATCCTGATCCACGTCTCGACTCTTTTAATTCAGAAAGTGGATGATAATGACAGTCATTTTTTCATGAGCAATATTGGTAAGTCTTGTATTTTTAAATAACGTGAACGCACCTGGAGAGCATCGCATGCAAGTTTAAAATGAGTTATGAATGGATACAGTTTCCTTTAACTTGCTCAGAGGGTTTTATCGCATGCTTCCAAAACAGTAAACCCAGTTTCGCAGTGTTAAAGTCTAGAGGTAGAAGTGAAAGCCACATCCCGTGTTCTTCCTCTGAAAAGGAGGAGTGGAAAAATACACCCGGCTTCTCATAGGGAATGTTGAGACTGTTCTTGTCTCAGTTTTACTGACAAGATAACATTGCTTCAGTCTGAAAAGTCTCTGTAGATGCAGCTTCTACACCAGGGCGGTTGTCCTCGGGTCTGCTTGAGGACATTCCTGTGGCAATTGAGAGCGGCTCTGTCCATCTGTACAGGCATGGAGCCATCTCCTCCGCACGGCATGCCTCTCTCTGGTCCTGTCTGATTACTGGGATTCACCCCCCCACACACACCATCATTGTTTCCTCAGGCAGATGTCAGCGCAACAGTTTCACAAAGAGTTACTGAGCACTAGCTCTGGTCTAGGCACTGCTAGGCATTGAGGCAGCGTTGGTGGACACAGCTGTAGTGTGTCAGAGGCTGCTACCGTGTCAGTGGGCCTGAAGTGTTACCCTCTGCTCTTTCTAAGGAGCCTGTTCAGAATCTAGAGGAACTTCGCTGTTGCAGACTTGGAGGCATGCTGGGGCTGGTGGGGAGAACCCAGGCTGGGAGGCAGGGGGCCTTCTCTCTCCTCTCACGTGAGTGCCTAGGGCCAAGCCACACCCCCCACTCTGGCCCTTCACTGGTTTCAGGTGCAAAGATTGGACCACTGCAGGTTTTTTCCAAGTGTGATCCAGGGACCACTTCCTTAGAAACACCAGGTGAGCTTATTACAATGCATACAGTGGACCTTGCTGCAGACCTGCTGAATAGAACCCCCGTGGATGGGGGCCCAGAATCTATATTTTTAACCTAGTCACTGTCATCTTGGGCACAGTGAAGTTCGAGAAGCACTGGTTCTCACGGGTGGCAGATCAGTAATGCCTCTCCCTGCTCTAAAGTACCCAGAGTGTGGCACTCACTCCCATGCTGACCACTATCCCCACCTTCATCCACTGCCGTGCTGGCCAAGCCACACGGCTCTTTTCACTAGGCTTCCTGCTCCTCCTCCTCTGTGCATTACAGTTAGTTTCCCATATGGTAGCTGGAGTAGGCCTTTTGAAGGATCTCATTTCTCCTAGGCTGGGGGAGCTTCAGGGCCCCTATACCTCTAAGGGCAGTAGCTGGGGACCTTAAGGTGACCCTCAGGGCCCTGCGCGATCTGGCCCTCCATCTCACCTCCTCTGCCACCACCTGCCCCCTTGCTTCCCTCTTTGTGCCACAGCCCTAGAACCCACCCAGCTGCCAGGCGTTCACTCCGAGGAGCCACAGGACCTGGGGAATGGCAAGGCAGGGTGCCAATGCTGGTAGGTGGGAAGCAGCCCTGTGAAGCTCTGTTTTCTATTCTGCCACTACGCTGAAAACCCCTGAAGCCTGATACTCCTAAGCCCACTCGGGCAAACCTGTTTCTGCGCCTGCCCACCACCATAGTGAAAGTAAATTTAGAAGCAACTCTTTAATTCCAGGCACCGTGTTACGGGGTGACTCATCATGGGACTGCGTTGTCAAAGTGGCTCGAGAACTCTATTTCAGAGGAAGTTTCTGGATCTAGACTGCATCCCTCTTGGGCCGGACTATGAACTCAGCCACTTTTGATCCCAGGGCCCTGTCATCCCTCCTCCTTCTCTTTGGACAAATATTCACAAGCCACCTGCTATGTCGAGCCACTGCGGTCCCCACAATATGTGTCTGTGTGGTTTTATCTCTGACTGCCACTCTTGCTTACAGATGAAATGATGTGACCTGGAAAGTATTTCTCTGGCCTTTCTTTCCCCCTCCTACTGAGAAATTGCTTTGGCCTATTTATCAATAGTAGCCCTCTTGGGGCCTAGGGTAAGCAAACTGTACTCAGAAGTATCAATCCCCTGGCAAGTAGGAGGGAAAGACGGACCCTGTTGTGAGATTGCCCTCCAAGGCGAGCTGAGTGCATAGCTGGAAGATCTGTGGAGCCTCTCAGATGGGACGTGTACTTGGCATGCAGGGCCAGGGCTTGGTTTTCTGGAGGCCACCCTGCCCAGCGGTGCATCGGAGTGAAAATGGCTGGACAACTCCAGACCCTTTGGGTTCTGGCATTGCAGATGCTTTACCTTGAATCGTATGGAGGGAAGCATTTTCACTCTCAGCATCGGTCTTCTTTGGGATGCTTGCTCTGGACACATTGACCAAGCCTTCACTGAGAGGCCATTAGCAAAGTGGGGTGGAGGATGAAGGTAGAGATGTTCCCTGCCTTTTATGGATTCAGAAACAGTTGGAGAAAACGTGTTATGTAACTACCTGTAGCTAATTTGAGAGATTGATGTGCTCTGAGAAGGCAGAGATGGGAAAGATGGGTTTGGCCGGGGGAGGATGGAGGCATTTGACTTGAGCCCTGAGAGATGAGAAGCAATTTCTTGATCAGAGATGAGCGGGAAAGGCATTCCACGTAGGAGGGCAAGTGTGAGCGGAAGCACAGCGGCTTGCTTGTTGGCTGGAGGGGACTGGTGGGTTGTAGGTCTGCAGTCAGGCTGGGGCTGCAGGGCAGAGTCGAGGCTGGGTCACTCCTGCTCAGATGGGAGTGGGTTGTGAATGCTAGATTCGGGAGCGTTCCACATCTTACAGGTGACAGGAAGCTGTGGGAGGGGTTTGAATGAGGGTTTGCATTTAAAAAAAAATAGCTGGTAGTCCTGTTTACGACCCCCCCATACCCTCTATATTATAGGATAGTGAAGATGTGTAAAACACTCAAGAGGAAACACTGTGCAGAAATGAGCATGGTTGTCCCGGGTGTAACCTCAGGCACCGTTTTTCTGATTGCGGTGTCTCTGCCTGTCTATCTATTGACTGACCCTCTGGGCCCTGCCGTCCAGGCCCCAACTTTGCCAACCCCGCTGGGGCTCGCAAGGAAAGCGAGGTAGCTGCTGGCTTCAGCACTTGCTGCCCAGCCATTGTGGACTCTAGCCAACAGGAAATGGAGCAGGCAGTGTCCCAGCCTGATTCACCGAGCCGTGGGTCTCCCTGTGCCTCTGCAAATGCATTCAGACTGCTCCTGGCCTAAAAACAATGCTCCCAGACCTACATCCACAGCTGAAAGAATGCAGAGCACACTTTACCAGCCAGCTTCCCCCAGCAGTGGGCTTAGTGGGTGAGAAAGGGGGTCATGGTCCGGAATCAAAGGCTGGTGCCACTCAGTGACCATTCGCTTTGTAATCAACATGCTCAACAGGGCCAGTGACTTTTGCAGACCTGGCTGGACAGAGGAACATGAGGAAGGGAAGAAGTGTCTCAGGCTCATGGGTGGTTATACTATCCTTGACCTTGACCTTCTTATTGCTAAGGGGGG